>NC_071531.1:87571631-87904756 GCF_026979565.1 Vidua chalybeata | reverse complement strand
CATTACCATTATCACAAAGGCAATAAATGGAAGCATACTGTTAATCAATTCCACCTGGCCAAGCAGCTAGACCTGAGCTTGTTCTAACTAATTCAGAGTACTTCTACATCCTTGCCATGACCATTGTAACATACAGTTCAGTCAAATGCACCACATCTTAACTGTGTGCACGTATATGAGTGACATATGTGACATATGAGTTGTGGTCATAACAGAATAAAATAGGAATGGGAACCATCTCATGATGGTCATCAGGCACTAGCGTTCTGCTGAAAAAGCAAATATCCAGTAGGAAAAAAGTTATGGAAAGGAACTGTGAGGATAAGGTGCATGGATATGCAGCCCTTATAGGAAATGTTATACAGGCTGTCTCGAACAGATATATTACAACATGTTTCCCTAACATGTATTTCAGAAGACATAAGCTGATGCCAAATTTCCAGAGATAAAGGCAGTATTTCTACTTTGGCAAGAAAAAAATCATCTATTTTAAAAACTGGCAAAGGAGAAAACAGAGGATGAGATAATCATAAAATTTGGGGGAGGAGGGTTACAGATATAAAGATACTTGCATAACAGTTTCCTGAATTGGAGTATTTCCCATTACAGAAAATGCAATATACAGGAAGTGATAACATTTTTGAAGATATTTACCACACATGAACATGCAGGAAAAATAAGTACAATTTTTTTATATTTTGGACGTCACACATTTACCACCATACTCAAAAACAAGTATTTGTGGTTTTTTTTTTTTAATCTGTAACTTGACTAGATTAAAGATCTAATTTTAGCCTAACTGGGCCAGCATGGATAGCATCAACATATGCTGTCATCTTATCTGTCAAAAGACATAAAAGGAAGTAAGGTATCATTGCAAAACTTGTGAGCTTAAATCAAAGCCCATCTCCAAAAGTATCACATTCTAAGCCAACAAGCCACCTTCAGATATCTTTAGCATTGCAGAAACTCTCCACAGTAAATCTATTCAGAGAAAGGAAACTGGGCACTAGGGACACCAGATCAACTGCTCAACTGTCTCATTCTCACACAGATCAAATCTGCTAGAGATTTACCAGAAGCAAGTAAGAGACTGTGCTCCTCAAAATGCTAAAGTCACTAAATTAAGCATTTGGAATAACATCAAAACCAATCCCAATAAATGTGCCTGATTTTGCATGTGCATGATGATACACTCTAATTATATATTTTCACTCTTCTTCTAATGGACCCTTTGTTTATCATACATACTTGCAAAACTATAAAAACAAAACTACTGAATAATTACTTCCACTGTGAAGCCGAGTTACTCACTATGTAAGGCAATCATTTACTCACTACACACCATTCACACCCTTCTCAGAACAGAAATAATCTGGACAACTTGATTTTGCAAAAATAATGCTCTTTAAATCTTTGCATATAATTTTAGTTTCAATAAAGAATCAAGAACAAGACTATTTCATCATGCAGAAAAACTGGTAAGCAAAACACAAAAAGCAGCACAGACTCCTGTTTCTCTAGCAAAGATTTACCCCTGCAAAGACTGAAAGAAACAGCAGTGAATTATTAGCTAATAACCTAACAATCATGCTTAATATAAGATGGATTAGGAAAAAAGTTAGACTGAGTAAGTTCTACTATTTCTAGTATATAATTTATATTTAATTTTGAATCTGTTTTCATTTTTTTTTAACAACTACACAAGTGAAGGAAAAAGCATTAAATTGATGCAGGCATTTGTGTTGCACTTTTTTGTATAATGGAACATTGTAAGACATCTATAAAAATATATCAAAAACATAGCAGAATGAAACATCTGCTCAGAATAAAACTATCCAATCTGATACACATAACAAATAAATATGTTCACCCACACACTATCCTTTAACAAAGAGAAACTAATATCCGTATCTACCCCAAGGGCTTCTACAGAAATACAATAATTCATATTTTCTTTAAAAACTCAACCATCAAATTTGACTATATAAGCTATTATTTCTAAACATATTTCTTAAAAAAAGTAACAGTTTTAGGTCTCCAATACCAGGCTCAATTCAGGCAAAACTTTATTTCCAATCATAATACCTTCTGGGCCTTTTGACATATTGAGGACTGGTGAATTCTAAGCTTCAAACCAAGAAAACAGTATTTTTCCAGGCAGGAATAGGAAGAGTTTTATCTGCCACTTATTATAACTTCTACACTGCCAGGTTTCTTTCATAACGCAGATTTGCTGGTTTTTTAAATGACAAATGAGCACAGAAAATAAATGCGTACTGGAATTTCTATCCCATCTACATGATCAATGGCCTCTTTCTGTAATATGCATTTCTGCTTAAAACAACAAATCTTTAATAAGAGATCTCTGTGTGCTGCAATCTGAAAACGTGCTGCACCATCTACAGCAAGTCCTACCAAAGCAGCCCAATAAAAGTTACAGGAGACCAGAAAGTGTCATGACGATTCACAGCTGACCAAATGCAGAAGACAGCCAATGTTCACTGCTAAGTCCTTGATTCACCCAGGAAAAGGAGCTTCCTCCCATGGGTTCTGAACAGTCTGACAACCCACAGAGCATTTAAACAACAAAATGTGAACTGCCTTCCTTTTTTTGTTTTGCTTTAGATCACTTCTATTCTCTGAATAGACCGTAGTTCAGTATCCCCAAAAAATTATCAGTAATTTTGCTATCAAGTCAGAGATTAATTGATTTAGTTTATATTTTCTTTTCCACTGACCATTTAATATCCTTTTTCTGTCTGGAAAGTAACCCACTTATACCTACTGGCAAGTTCAGAGAACCATCTGGGTTCTACTCTTACCACAGAACCATAGTCCCCTTCATTCAGTCACAGTGGGTGAGTGTCCCTGCTTGCCAGTCTTGGTCACAAGAAATAATGGACAAGAATCATTATTGGTTCTTGTGGCCCACCAATCTTATCAAGTTAGTCTTAGAATAAACTGATTTCAAAAGGCCTTGAGAGGTTGTTGACTTCTCCAGCCTACACTGGAAGCAATCCATTTCCCACAGCAGGTGCGTCCATTCTGCTAAGTTAAAGTACATGTGTGTATTTATTTTGTTATTCCAGCTAACAGCATAGCTTCACATCAGCAGGTAATAACCTTGGCCACTTAAATCGTTCAGTGCACAGCAACATTCCTACCATTCCATTAGGAAGAGAATTCTAGCAGCTAACACAGTGCCAGTCAGTACAAATGCAGCATCAGAGGCCACTGTCAAGAATGTAGCTAGGATACAGTGTTTAATTTTAGAGAATTTAATAAAGTGAATTCCAAGTTAAATGTGGTGTCAACAATGTCTTGTGACCTCCACTGGCAGATATTTTTACTTAACTTGAGTTAGGATGATGACTTGACTGCAATATAATATGAGATGGTCTTAATACAGCATTTATTTTTAAACAGCATTCAAAGTGCTTCAGTGGGTCTTAAAATAAAAATAGAAAAATAATCAAAACAAGGAGTTGTCATCTTGGCTGTCCTGATTATTCAGGACCTAGGACATATATCTCTGTTTTTATCCCTATTTTTCCCAATTAAAAAAAGAAAAAAACAAATCAAGCTTCCACCACTGAAAAAGATATTATTAAGTCACTTGCATTTTTAAATGCTTTTTTGTCACATTACTCTTAAGGCTTTTTAGTCTCACTTTCACACATATAATGTGCAATTACTTAAGGAGAGCCCCGGTGAGCATTAATGAGCTTCAAAGCTTATACTACATGACAGAGTAAGATCATTCTATCACCTTGTTCCTTTCACAATTCCATAATTTGACAGGTGCATGTTCACCAGTACTCAGAAAGCATCAAAATACACATTCTTCTTAGAAGTCTTTAGTCATACCTCTTTTGGTCTAATCATCATACCAGCCAGTACAAAAATGGCAGGTAATAGAGTATTCTGCTTTGGAAAGATGGAAGTTTTATTATTCCATTTGTTTTCAGAAATATAATTTACTAAAAGAAAAGAACCATACCTGTATGCACACTGTTTACTGACAACAACAAAATTACAATTTCCTAAGTCAGTGCAAGCACCTAAGAAAGCTAACCAACTAGGCTGGATTAAGGACCATCAGAAGTCTGAGCCAGTCAGAACTAAATCTTATATAGCTCCAGATATATCACAGATAAAAAAATGCAGAGCAAAAATATTTATTTTAACATTCCAGTTCCAGTGCCTTTAAAAAAAGGCTCATGACAGGAAAATCACCAAACTCAAGCAGCAGTTTTTAATAGTTGCTTCTGAAGAAAAAAAAAAAATTAAACATAAAGTGGAGGGATGAATGCAATGCCAGGAAAGTAAGAAATTAATTACTGAGACTTGCCAGGATATAGGTACATCCAAAATTGAAGGTAGTTATGCATGAACAAAAAGATAAAATAAACTTTTTGGTGTCTTGTCTCACCAATGCAATCATGACTGGAAGAAAAATATCCTTATAGACTTTCTTCATGCCATACAACTTAGACATTATGTTTGGAAAAACAGTTGGAGAAAAAAAATGAGCATAAGGGTGCTTCAAATATTATTATCTTCTGCTGTCCCCTAGTGGCACTGTAACTTGTTTCACAAAATTCATTACAGAATATTTTCAACTGTAGGCTTCATAAGTTACAGAACAGAAGCATTAATCAAGTTTATTAAAAAAAACCCACTCATTATATGTCAATTCTACTACAAAGCACAAGCATTACTGGACTACACCCAGATTTTCTTGATCTTACTTTACCATCAAATCAAAAATGCTGGAGTTGTAACTGATGTTCTTCAGTGGGGTAAAATGCAAATGAAATGTTTCTTAGGGAACACAGTGGCCTTATCCACTTAAAAATAAACTGTTACCTCTTGTCTTAGATCAAGCTTTGCAAAATTGTAATATGTATGTGGGAACACATCCATGATTGTCAGTCAAAGGTTTTCCAGCCCCTTCCCCAACATAAATTCTCTCCTTTTATATTTACTTTCATATCACAAAATAATAGGACTTCAAAAGTAAACAGTATTTGGCATCCCAGTTTTAATTACAGTTTAACACAGCCACTTAATTAGATGAGATATTTAATTTAGCTTTCATTCTATGCAATTATATTCTTATAACCCATGAAAATTTGTAATTCTCTCTAACCTCATTAATGAGGACTACTAAATTGCAGTTCTGTTCATTTTTATCAAGTTTCTAGAAGAAGCATGAGCTTCTCATATTAACTGTAGCTATTGAAAACAAATGAAGCTTCCTACTCAACACTCAGATTTGAATGAGAAGTACATTCTTAATTACCCACATCAAAAACTGCATTAGCATATTCACTTATTGCACAGTGTTTACTTAAAATTATTAAAGATGTCCCTTGTTCTCTTTTCAAGGATTTATTTCATGCTATTAAGTTTCCTAAACAAATTTCCTTCCAGGATTGTTTTACCTTAAGGATGGAGACAACCTGTATGTTTCTTCAAATTGAATGCCCAGTATAGGCAGAACCTGCTGATCCTTGTATGACATTAGGAAACACAAAATAGCCATGAAGCTTTTCCTACAGAAAGAATTTGCTTTCACTGTCAGTCAAACACCCTCCAGCTCACACAACTTGCTCAGATGTACTCCCAATTTCCATAAGGTCTCCCTACTGAAAAATTGACATAGAAGGAAATGTAATCTACATCCCAGTAAGGCATCCAGCACAGCCCACAGTCCCTGAGACAGACACCCTGCCCCAGTTTTCTGTCTACATCTGCCCCTCGAGCAATCACAGAAGGCTGTACTTAAGAGGCCACTGAAGACAGACCCTTAAGGTTGCCAGGCTAAAGTCCTCTCAGAGGACATTTGAATAAAAGCATTATGACAAAGGGAAGTTGACTTTGCACCTTTTTAGAGCTGTTTCCCCATGCTAAACTTACTTACAATTGCTCTTCTCAGCTCCTAATGAGAATTGGGAAAAGGCCTGAGGATCACAACTCCAGGGAGGTGCTTTAACTGAGTGACATAGCTCAGAAAGAGCTCAACCAGTATTCTAAACCTGGCCAATTAAACAGTGCCAAATACATTGTTTTCCTTTCATGATGACAGTATGCCATAAAGACAAAATTACAAGCCTTCTTTGGAAGTCACACAGGACTAAAAAAAAAAGAAAGACAAAAAAGAATATTACAGAACTGTAACCAAGCCTATATGCTTTTCTCTCAATTGGTATGCATAAGATCACATCCAAATTTTAAATCAGAAAATAGCTACATGTTTTATCTAATTATACACAACATTCACTGACTTTGTTCATTGACAGGTTTTTCTCAAAGTCATTTAAAAATTTATCACTCCCTTCTACTATAGAAGATCAGAAAACAGAGAGCAGAGAGACAGAACGGGGCAGAAATACTACCACTTATAATGAAACCATGGCTAAAACACCTACATTGTGAAAGAGTGCTGGAAGTGCACTCTCATGGTACAGTCACCAAAATTTACAGCCTTCTGATCCAGGAACATAGATCTCAAACTTATAGTGTTGAAATCCTGTTGTAACCAACTGCTCTGTCATTAGGTTTAACAACTGCCTATATTGCAAGTTCTACTCTACTACAAACAAATTAAATTAGAGACAAGATATAATGCTAGGCCTCGCATTTCATCCTTCAGATAATTGCACGAGGTTTTTGATCTCCTGAATTATATGCAGTAACAGCTTCTGTTTCACTTAAAAATCTACTTCAGAGATGAAGGACCTGGTTTACAACAGTGTATCTCGGTAACTCCCTTCCATCATAAAGGCTTAGCCACAAATATTTTAACTAAAGCTATGCTTAAATATATAATTCCACAAAAGACTTAGAAAATTAAAAACTTAACCTGTAATTAACATTTGATTCTTTCCTCCCAAATTAAAATAAGGAAGAAACAGTTCCATTCTTTTGAAGAGTCTTCACAAAGAAATTGGATCCACAGTCTAAAACATTATTTATCTGTAAATGTCAGTGGCAAAACAAGCTTTTCCACCCAAAACACACTCAACTCCTCCTTGGAGGTAATCCTGCCAAGGGAAAAAGGTTTTCTATTTCCTCACTATTAACTGTCCCTAATCAGATGGAACTATCAGGGATATTTTTGTCTGCTGCAATAAGTCTCTGAGGCTCACTAAGAAATTATTAAGTTAAATCATTACTCCTAACTAATCAAAAGGGTCTCTTAGAGATAACAGTCTTTTTGTTTCTAATTTATATCTTCATTTTTTTCAAGTGAGTCTTTAGCCAGTGATCTGTCCCTACAGAGATCTTGCTTTAAACATTAAAATACTAATGAAAAGTGAAAACAAACCTGGCTGTTCTTCCCACTCTGTGGATGTATGTGTTTGCATCTTCTGGACAATCAAACTGAATGACCCAATTCACTGCTGGAAAATCTGTGTTAAGAAAAAAAATACATCAAGTAAGTTCACTGCACTCAAAATCCTCCTATGCAAGTGCATTAATTCCTGTAAGAACCATCACTTGGACCCATTTACAGACGTTAGGTGCAACCTCTGAAATAAAAACAAAATTAGTTGCATGCATTAGCATACATGAACAATCATTCTCTTCATCAAAGAAAGTTAAATTAATTGTGTTCATTTCCTAAATTATTACAGTGCAATGAATGGAATGTAATTTCACACTTGACAAGAAGAGACATGCTTTGTGTCACACAGATGATAAAACATCCAATGGTTAACAATTTTATAACGATATCTGACCCACATTACACCCTCACTGTTAATACGCTGCATCACTGGGGTATGAAGTTAGCTGTGGTGAGACTGCATCACTTCAGCTGTCACATATAGAAATACAATAGCTCCTCTTAAAGATGGAAGGGGGTGACCAAGCCTGACAAAAGTCAACCTTGACTGCGAATGGTATTAATAATAAGCATTTTCTAACTGCTGCACTTCACTCAGAAGCAGCATGCTTTGCACTGAAGTGCTACTTCCAAACCAAATCTGCAGCTCTACTGTATTCCAGAATTATACCCACACTCTAAACCAAACTAACCATACCCAAATTAGATAGTCACGAGATAGTCATGAGATTTCAGCAGTATGAGAACCAGTTTTCATTCCTGACTTCAGTTTTTAGAGCACCTTCTTTCTTTTTGTAACACAGTGACAAAACCTCACATTTTGGACAAAAGAGTTTGCTATCTCAATGAATGACTGGACTCCTGAAAAATCTTGTGTTATACTTCAATGCCTCCAAGAACTAAAAGAAAAAAAAAATTACCCTCATTTATTTTTCTGTCTCCTTATCAATAGAGTCCTACAATGCCACTCATCTATCACACATTCAAATTTCAGGTTTCCATTTCCACATACCAGTATGTTAGCAATTTTTCATATCCTTTGAAATAACCCACAGGATACAAGCATATCAGAACTACTTAAAACTGCTGGAATCTCACCTTACAGCATGTAGTAAACAAATACATCACTGTTTACCTACCACACGTTTCTCTGGGATAAAAAGAAAATATAAGAACAGACGAAGTGGGCCGCTTCAGTAAAGAAACAGCAGAACTTTAAGAAATATCTCTATTTTGAGCTCCTAAGCAAACTACAGCTTCATTTTTCAAAAACTGGGTCAGTCTTCAGAGTATAAAGTCTGATAAAGCCTCAACAGGTTTAGCTTCTGCTTCTGTGGATACCTACCCAGGCCACGAGCTGCAATATCTGTAGCGAAAAGCACTGCTGCCTTTTTCCGAACAAAACAAGTGTAGACTTCCATTCTCTTCATCTGCTGCTGCTTGCCATGGAGTGCCAGCACAGGAAGACCAGGCTGAAGCTTACAGAACACTCTGAACAGATACTGAACCTACCCAACAAATCAAGGGGGAAAAGAATTACCATGCACTGTTAAACATGTTAAGATCATATACAGTGTATGTAGCAAGTGAAATTGTACATCAAATTAAACCAACTTTTCTCCACATCAGAGAAAAAAGACGTTGAGACCTTGTTACATGACCAGGTCGAAAGACGACAATTGTGGAAGAAGATTGCCGTGCCTTTTGACGGCATTTCCTAAAGGACACCAGAGTAGGCAACAGAAGAACAACTTGGGATGTGAGTACTTAGGCTGTATGCAAAGGACCAAAGTATGAAAAGTCCATCAGAAGCACTTCTTTTAGACAGTATTGGAGGGGTGTTGTGTTTTATACTTGCAACTCAAGTCAGTCTACAGTCTCAGTTTACTACTTCAAGTTTCAACATGTTCTCTTATAAAATCAGCCTGTTTACCCTTACCTACAGTACCCATGATGCAGCATTGTTTTAGAGCAGGCAGCTACCTAGCATGTTGTTAAGAAAGTAGTTACATAAAATGTGTATACTGCAGAACAGCTGCAACTCTGAGAATTTCTGTACAGCTAAGCCAACCACTTCAATGTACTCAGCAGTCAGCTGCAGAACAACAAAAATATCACAACCTCTTGCACAGATGAAAGAACTGCAATGAATATTTACTAGGCCATTGTAAAGTAGTCTACTATTGTATTACACTAACAAGCAATACTTGCACTGTAAAATACTTGGTACATGCAGTAGTTATAGGTACAAATACCTGTGCCAAACAAACATATGCAAATAGCTTCAACAGAATGGTCCCAAGACACTTATACAAGCAGGTATTTGAAGGATTACCTGCTATGTAAGAAAAGCCTTTGCAAGTACTATTTCACAATCACACCTTCTCAAACAGGCAGATTTAAAAGCTTGTAAGGAAAGCAAATACAGTTACTGAAATACTTTGTCAGCTAACTATGAAACATGTCAAAAGACAGAACTGAAATAGCTGGGCCTTACTGACATTAACTTTTAGCACTCATTTTTAACAGCAGACCACAAACATGGCTGAGAATACTCAGGTCTCCAGAACCTTTCTGCATTGAGCCTAGGTCTCAACTACCTCGAAGCCAGGTCCTGAATGACATGCAGCAGTAGGTGATGTTTTTTTCCCCCAACTTCCTGTTGAAAATTAGTTTACAATCTCACCTCTCTGATGTATTGATATCTATATGTATATCTTCATTTTATCAGTTTTTAAATTCTGGAGCAGAAGGAGGGAGAGAAAAAACATACCTCTTTACAGCTTGCAAAAAACACAATGCTCTTCTTTTTCAAATGAGTTCTCAGGAAAGAGTATAACATGTTTACTTTTTGCTGAAGCTCACAGACAACATAGTTCTGATCCAAAGTTGCTGGGGTACTAAGGGAGGGAAAAAAACCAAAACCACATCAAAAAAGTACATTTAGATAAATCATAGGAACGTGTCACCTTTCTTTTAAGTCAAGAGAGTCTTATACATACTCAGAAAAAGAAGAAAAGAAAAGAAATCAGGCTGGAAAGCTCTCCCACTTTGAGAAACAAGTCTTATCAGCTTCATTTGAAAGCTACATCCATTCCCTTATTAAAAGCCAGTGGGGAGGGACAGATGACTTTTGACATTACTTCTAAATTCATTTACTTCCAGCAAGGCAAACTTTCCATGTCTAAGCAGCGACATTCAAATTGCCTTGACTTAAAATGCAATTTTGTCTATTCGTCCTATTAAAGCATCATTAGTGCTTAAGGCAATGTCAAAGCAGAGTCTAATCACACACAAAAAGAGAGCACTGATGTACTTCTACTGATTACACTGAGATGCGAAGTGACTGTCTAAAGCTCCGAATTGTCATCTGAACTCACATTTCTGCTCCTAAAAGCAGAAATAATAAAAAAAAAAAAAAAAAAAAAAAAAAAAAAAAAAAAAAAACCCAAAAAAACCCTTTGGGATATTTGCCCTTCAAACACATCTAAATGCTCATCTCTTACAGTCCCTCTATTTCACTCTAAACAGACTGGTTATTCAAAATTATCTTTCTAAAGGGTGTCACCTGGGAGGATGAAATTACAAGAGACTCCTCCAGTTTTTATTCTGCTATTTAATTTGAATTACGCCACAGCACTTCTTGCTTTCTACGTCTTTCAGAGGAAATTGCTTTTATATGGCAATGACCTAAGGCAGTAAATTCTAAAACAAATTAATACTTACCATTCTTTTAATTTGGTTTGTTATCTAATTGCATTCTCCCAAATATTTTAAAAAATTAAATGTACTTTAAAATAGACTTCACTGAACATGGGAGATTTGTGAAATAGATAGTCGCCAAAATGAAGGCTGCTTACAAGGCTTGTACATTCTCTTCTGATAAGAGGGTATTAACCACACTGTTTTTTCCTGGCATGTTTATTTAAGATGCCTTTGATAGTACTACTGATTAAAAAATGGTATTTGAAGTACAATACAAAGATAATCAAATCAAATCAAATAGTAAAATCTTCTTCAAAATTCAATGTGGTTCTGCCATGCATTTTCCTGATGATTTCTTGTTTGCTCCCAGGAAAACCATTTTTATCACTGTACTTCACCTTTCTCCTGCATCTTACATATGGAAATATATGCATATTTCATAAAAGAGCAGAAAAAGAATCATCCATGCTCATAAGTAATTTGACACTCAGATGATCGAGCCCACAGAAATGCAAAATAACATTCTTCATTTGGATTTCAAAAGAAAATTACGTGCCAAAAAGCAACATTCATTTAGTGATACATTAAATGTTCTGAGCATGGCACACCACATACTTCCCTTCCAGCAAGGGCCTCCATCCTACTCCAAACTGTAGGGCAGGACAAATCTATTTTGTGCATACAGGGCCAGAGCCCTACACATGCACAGAAAATGCAGCACATCAGGAAGCCACAGGAGTTACCACACATGAACTAACAGCATATGCTTTCTTTTAGGCACCTAATACTGAATACACAAGCAAGACTGCCATTCTGCACTTGCCCAAGAGGAGAGCACATCCTTGGAAATCCAGATTTACAGACAAACTCTATTTGTGGTGCTTTGGCACAGTCAGCACACACATGCAGAAGACAAGGACGTTGAACAGCAGAAAATGAAGTACTCAGAACTGAGTGCTGCTAGACCCAGCACACTGGCTATAATCCACTCTGCAGCTTCGTCCTGAGGAAAAAAATTTCCAGTCTGAGAAGCTGCCTGAGGAGTCAAGACAAGCACAGGTTCAGCCTCCCTGTAGTGATTCAGTCAGAACTAGTCCCCTCTCATTTGGAAATTCCTTGCTTTCAGGAAGGCACACAGCAGGATCAGACACTGATCCAGTGATGGATGCACAATGCAACCTCTGATTCAGGGAACTGCCAGAGAAGCAGTTAAATAGGATCACTATCTAACCCTCCTCAGGGTAAAAAAAAAAAAAAAATCCCAACATACCTGAATTTGGCTTTCTCATGAACCCAAACATATTCTGGATCTTTCAGACTCAGTCGTGCAAGATCCTTCACGGATTTTGTTTGTGTTGCAGAAAAAAGCAAGGTCTGGCGCTTCTTAGGTAGATTTTCTATGATTGCATTCATTGTATCAGCAAACCCCATGTCTAGAATTCTGTCAGCTTCATCAAGAACTGGATTGAAAGATAAATTTGAGAAAAAGCTAGTTTTAGATTTACTTATTGAAAAATTCTACATAAAATCCATGTAGCACAAAATTCTATCCATACTTAAAATGCAGAGATTAACTACTGTAGCCATGACAGGAATCTCTTTAGATATCCCTGTACTTCATAAAACATGTTTTTTTAAAAATACCTGCAACAGAAATCATAGCATTTTCCATAACCGATGCACTAAAGCCCGCAGTTACACATGCAGAAGCAAAAAGATCAGCATCTCAAGTGAGCAGTTTGGCAATTTGCAAACAGACTCCCTGTCATATTACTGAAATAAAAGCAAAGGATGTAAAACACTGATGTAGTATTTGTGACAGAACAAAACACTCTCCTGTACCTAAGCTGAACTTACCATTGAAATATAGGGTATAAACCAAGTAGCACAGAGAAAAGCTTTAAAAGAGCCTACATTTAATGCAATTCTTGTCTAACTGCCATGAATTGTACTAAGTGTAGCAAGTATGATTTCACATTTTATCAGCCTCATTAGCTTCTTAATTGCTTTTAAGTTCCTCAAGCTATGCTAAAGATTATGCAGTTCTTAATAGCAGGCAAACCTTTTCATTACAATGAAAATTTTTGTTCAGGCTAGAAGGATGAAAACAAACAATGTTAACAATGCAAACAAAAGAATAAAAGGAGTCTGTCTTAAAACACAAAGAAAAATGTTTTCTAGAACTGGTCCAAAATACACACACTGCAGTGGATATCCTATATAGCTAGGTATTATCACATCAGGAAAGACACAAGAGTTATAGACAGAAAGGTTAAGTTTAGCATTAGTAAAGACAAATGTAAAAGATTATATGGGGCACTATATTAGGGTTTGGCTTCCTTAGTAAATCCCCCGCTTGTTCTTATCATCCTAAGGACAGTATGCTCAGCAACTGCTTCAAAGAAAGTACACACAAGAAAGGAGTTTTACTGTTTTCTAATTTAATTTCTACACATGCAAGCTTAAATGCCATTTCATCTACATGACATTTCATCTACATAACAAGAATAAACCTTTTATGCAAGGAAGTGCTGCACACAATTATGAGCTGTTACAATATATTCCCAAGTACTTTCAAGTACTTAAAAAACTTACTCAACATTTGCAGATCAGATGCATAGAAATATGAAGTTTCATCCATGTGTTGTAAAAGCCGTCCTGGAGTGCAAATTAGCATATTTATGTGGTGGATTCTTTCAGACTCTTCTTTCAGATCCTGCAACAGAGTTAATCTGGCTTAGATCTAGTTGTTCAGACTGGAAGTCCAGTACCAGAGACACTCAGGCCAGTTTAACCTATTAACAGCTTTTAGAAAGAATAGTCAAGGAGAAGCTTTCCTCTTCCCACTGATATGCCACCATTTCTTCACACCTGTGGCTCGAGGAAAAAGTATTTCAGAGTAATCTAAATTAACAGGATAGTCCTGGAAGACTTGGCAGGAAGGTACATCCAGTCATGGACACTGGAAAGACTGCAAATACGCTTCAAAACGCTTCAGAAAAGACACAGAATACACACAAGAAAATTAGTGGGTCACTGATAGGTTCTCATTAACTACTCTCCTCCTTGACTTTTCAAGCCCAGGGTTTCCTTCCTTAACTAGCACTTAATATAGCACTCAGCAACTATGCCTCCATACAGCAAACTCCCAAGGCAGGACACACACCTTTCCTCCAATGATAAGGCCAGCTGAGAACTCATGATTCTTCCCCACTTTACGCAGAACCTTGAAGGTTTGATACGCCAGCTCCCGGGTAGGCGAGATTATCAAAACCCCCAGGCCATCAGCTGAAGTCCACTGCTGGCGATAGAGGAGTTCCAAAGCCTGAAAGAAATCACCATGTTATCACCACAAAGATCTCAGAAGGAAAACGCACAACAACAAATTGGAAACAAAGTGTCATTTAAGAAAAAAGACAAAGCCACATTAATTAAAATAATGACATGAAAAAACATCAGTGCACATTTTACACAGTTGATGATATATAAATTCTAACTAATGGTAATGATACTTGCTGTTAGCAAAATTCTCAAGTACCAAACTAAGACAGACAATAATGGGTGGAAAAATCATAAACACTTCACTGCACAATTAATCCTACTCTGCTAAATTCTGGAAATTAGGCCATTTATATGATAATAGGAATCAGTGTAGAAAAATATGAGAAATTCCCCTGCTCATGAGGTTCTGCGGGAATAGGAATAGAATGAGCACCTAAAACAATGTTAATTATTGAAGCTTTAATTCTGGCTTATAGACTTGAAGCAGTATTATCTACACATTACATACAGAGCATTCCAACTTAAGTTGCCATACAGCTCACACCAGGATTATTCTTCCTCTTATGAATTCATGCTGCAGAAACACTCTATTAGTCAGCTAATCCTAACAGAAGGACGTTACAGGTATGAATATCTGAAGCCTTCTGAAATACTGAGAGATGGTAAGCATACTTGCACAATTAATTTTTTTCCACTCCTCAACTCTTCAGCTCCTCTCTTAGGCCTCTTCTCTAAAACTGTTTAAAAATAAGGTTTGTAAAATGAAGTACTTCTACTCTTAGATTAAATAATAGAGTAATCTCACTTCTTAAATTCACAGGACTTTTGAAGCCACTACAGTTTTTTATTCTCTACTAATGAGATTTTTTTTTTTTTAAGTAGCATAAAGCACAGATCTTCTTTACTAGAGACGGTATTCAAAGCACCTACTGCTGTTCTCACAGTAATAGGCTCCAAAGAAATTTATGCTTACAAAAATGCAAGTAATGTTTAATACAGAGTAACTCCATAAAAAATATATTTATCTCCTTTGGGGTTTGTATCCACTTATACGTATGTGTACTTCAAGCACATGTCTCAGTTGAAGAAATGAAATGCTGATCATGATGCTTTGAGTAAAACTGTCAGACATGTACATCCATTACAGGGATTTTCAACCCACTTTTCTGCTTGCACCTAGAAGTGATTTCTAAGGAGTTGCCAGGTAGTCCACAATCACTAAGATTAACTTTGTTATATAAGGTCCAAATTGTAACATTTTAAAGGAGTGAAAACCAGTCACCTAAAACATCTAAAGAACTGAAAATCAACCATTCTGTTTCATACACCTAGTTTTCAAATGCCAGAAAAATTGGACAACTAAAGTTGCAGGAAAACATTATTGAGAGAAAAACAAAGCACTTCCTAAATCACACAGGGTCAAAATGAAACTTTTAAGTCACAGAATACTCCTGGTACAAAAAATACACTTCTTTCAGAAGCTCAAGCAGCTTTATTCAATTCCTAAGTACCTTGGCTTTCCTGAAACAGAATAGTTGAATTTTAACTTTTCTCTCAGAATCTTCTAATGTAAGCTGACTGACATCAGTGTTTCAGAGATAACTTGGTTCGAGTAGAAGGATGTAAATTACTTACTGGAACAATAAAAGCCAATGTTTTGCCTGATCCAGTCTTTGCAGCTCCAAGTACATCTTTACCTTGTAAAGCCAAACCTATGGTTTGCCTCTGTATCTCTGTTACCACACGATACTGAGATTCCTGCAGTCCTAGTATTTGCAGGATGGGAAGAGAAGAGAGAGTGTAGGAGGGGAAGAGGAACAAAAAAAAAAGAAGAAAGAAAAAAAACTATTTAATTTTGTCTGATCCATGACTGCATTGCTCTGTTTAGAAAATGCTGTACATGTCAATACTTAGCTAAAACTTAGTTTAAAGAAAAAAAATGTTCAGATGCAGATAAACAATGTATTCCCTTTGACTTAGAACTTTTCTTTGGAAAATAATATATACTCACCTTTAAGGGTTTTCTTTGACAGTGGAAAATCTGAAAATCTTTGGATTTCACTTGCATTTATCTGAAACAAAATAATTTTAATCAATGCTTATAATCCAACCATAAGAGAGGAAGTGAGTAGCATTCTACAAGTTGGTGTTAACATAAATATATTGTTCAGTATGACCTGATACAAGTTAGCTAGTCAGGCAATTTATACTAGTTTAACCTAATCTAAACCATGGATTTACCATAAACTATTCGGTAAGTAATTATATACTTGAATAATGCAGGCTAATAGCACAATTTAAAGCTCAGGCCATCATGAAATCCCTGAGCAATTTAGACTGAAGAGGACCTCAGGAGGCCCCTGGTCTCTACCTTACTAGAGTCTAGGTGTCCTTCTCAAATCCCAGCAGGGATCTACTGGGAATATACACTCATCCTCACTGCAGGGTGTATTTGGGCACCAAGAGCTGCAGCAATATTACATCTACCTGACTGGGAAGAGTTCACCTTTGTCCTGAAGCTCACCAGATTCACCAACCTCTAGCATTCGGTTTATTTCATTTTTTAGAGCTGTCCTACAAGGGTTAAAAAAAAAAAATACTAAAAAGTAGTTCATTGTCCTGACACCTACTAACTTAGTTCTCTGTAGGCACCCATACTTGAGAGCTGTTAATTACACACACAGAGTCCCCAATAAAATGTGTTTGAGTCCACGAGTTTGCTCAATGACTTACAAAGATGAGGTGTCAAGTAGAGGTCTTGGAAAAAAATGTAGTATTTTCAAGGCTGTTCTAGAAGATGTGAATAGCTTTCACTGGCAAAGTTCACAACTAATAGTAGCAGGACAAAAAAACCCACAAAGCTCAAGGGAAAAAAAAAAAAAAAAAAAAAAAAAAACCCAGAGACTACTGTATTTATAAAGCCTGAAAGACTATACAGCTTTGAATGAATGCTGACTAAAATCCATAAACAGAGATTTTTAAATGTCAAACTTGGAGCTTACAACTCATGCACTTCTAATAGGTATTGTTTATGTCTAACAAACTGCTGAACAGAAGTCTCCCAAATCAGGGTCCAAGCAAAATAGTCTTCAGACCCTCCTGACATCTTGTGTTAACAATTCCAGAGAAGGCTTCAGATAAAGAGCTACTGAGCTGTCAGATCAGCCTTGTATCTCCTTGGAGTACCAAGCCTTTTACAAACTCTGCCTGTTATAGAAAACTGAGAGGTTATAGCTGTTTAAAGCATCTAAATCACAACAGCACTCTTTTCACCCTAGTTCTCTCCAGTAAAATCAAGACAAGTAACTTAACATATGAATTTAATCTCTATAAATAAAAGGTAAAAACAGGTAAAAAGTTATAGTGCTCTTATTAAAACCTGGTTTTGACACATTTCAAGGCAAAGCTCTTGCAAGGTAGATTTCAAGCTTTCACTAACTTTGCTCTGTCCTAACAGAGCAAATAAACTTTTGCCAAACATTATTTTGGAGGAGGGAAAAAGTCCTACTAAAATCACCATAAAAAGGGGGGTTTTTTTGACTTTCATAAATTGGAATTCTTGACAAGTACTTCCAAATTCAGTTGGTAATTCCCAGTCTTACTATTTTGCATGCTAAATATTTACAGCTCAGTGATGCATATAGTTTCTGGTTAATTTCAGCCAAGAGACTCTCTGCATAGAAAAAAAGTAGGCCTACAGGAGGGAAAAGAATTTTACTAACATCAAAAAAGAATTCACGCAATCGATTACGTGCAGCTAAATGGATAGATTTTAACAGGTTTGTGATACATCAAATAGGCTATTGCAGCGATATGAAATTGTTCTAAATAATTAAAGTATTTCAGTAGTCAACTTCTTTTTAACTCTAGATGACTCAGTAAGAACAGATATATTAATCAAAGAAGAAGACAGATATTGTTCCACTCTTCTACCTTAAACTTCTCTAAATCAATTTTAAAATCATTACATGCATAAGCCTAGCTCTTTCAAAGATGTCCAAGGAAACTTTTTAAAAGTGAGAACATTATTTAAAGAGCAAGGAATGTTGGGAAAGGCCATGTCACAAAGCTTCCTGTATTATTTCTATGCCCTACATACTTCCAGGAGCTGGATAATGCTATGTTGTAGTACCCTTAAAAATATATCAGTACCTTCAGATTTTAAGTTATATCCAAAAGGAAGGCATAAGAAGGACTGATGTCTGAGGTAGATCTTCTGATAGTCCCATTCCACATCTACGTGCACCAGTGGAAAACACCACCAACATCTGCTTAGTTTGTTTCCCTGTCCAAAGTGACTACCTCTGCTCATCTGCTGGGAAGCTGTCACTGTGAGCTCTCTCTAATCCCCTCCATATGAGAACAGCCAGCTCATTTCAAATACTTCAATTGCTGTTCTGATCTAACTTGACTAATCTGACACCAAGCAAGAAAGGATTTATCGCAAACAGCTCCCCTGCACATCAGTTAGGTGGTTAATGCTTTTCATGAGCACAGCTGTTTGGAAAAGACCATGTCCATCAATGGCCTGACAGGCAACAAAGTCACTGAATCAACAGAAAGCAGCTCATCTATGAACATATAACACACAAAATGGTTCCATGATATGGACACACTGAAACTAAATTTCACATTTTCCATCTATGCTGCCACACGCTTGTCATCACATGTCAACAAATGAAAAAAAAAAATCCAGTAACAAAGTATAGTGGTTGAGTCTTCGTTATTAATTTTGTCTTGTTTATCCACCACAGTCATTCTCACACACAAAATCATGGACAGGAGGCAAAGCTGGATCATCTTGCATCCACGAGCCATTCTACCACTATTTTGTGCACACATAAATCTAACCCACGCACAGCCTGTGTGCCAGAGACCCCAGCCACTGCTCTTCACAGAGAGGAGCTTATCCAAAAGCTTCCTATTTCCCTTGTCCCTAAGGGATCTGCACCATGCAGAACTCAGTGGACACCGCTGAAGATCCAAGCACATGGCACTTCTTCACAATTCCCACTCCCACTTTAATCAGATCCAGAATTGCAGAAGAAACACTGGAGAACCAGTGGAAAACCTTGCCAGGTACCAGAAAAGACTATCTGAAGGCCTGAAGACAGAAAGTTAGGTGGGCATTCAATGGTATGTTCACAGGCAAGAGAATCCCAGAGCAAAAGGATAGCAAAACCCCAGCAGAGGTGAGACCAAGAGCCCCCAGAACTATTTTAATACAAGCAAACATTTACTTTTTCTTAATTCTGATGAAAACATGCCTGAATATTACAAGCCTCTTTTCTTCAACACCCAAAACTACACACAAACACAACCTTCCACTATCCAATCCTTACTTATGCCGCCCTAAGCTGCACAGCAAAACAGAACTATTGCCCATGCCCAGAAACAGATGCATGTGCAGTCACATTAGTGACACAGAAACATCCATAGACATTCACATAGCCAAGGCTAGGAGTAGAGGAACATGCCATTTGTTTTCAAACAGCAAAGCAAATTATCAGTTAAGCTCAAGAACACTAACTTGCTAAATCTTAACTCATGGAGCTAACATGACATCTTTATAGTAACAGATGTGTTTCTTCTACACCTCTTGTCATTACTTTCTGCTCAATCAAATTACAACCACCAAAATATCATTACCACCAACTGTGCCAAGTGCTGCATAACCAAGTACAACTGCCCTGCAAACTCAGCAAAAGCTGGCAGGAGGCAGAGCAGCACTACACACAGCACACATCTAACCCGTTATTCACAATTACAGTGCGTTCCACTGATCAGTGTGACTCCAAAGCCGACTATCTCTCGCAGAATTCCATGGGCTCTGAGAGACAAAACCGACACCGCTCACTTCAGGTCTCGCATTCAAATACCTATCTCCTGACTTGAGGCTAAACATCACATTCATTCATACTGATGATTTGCCCGTCGTGCGTCTTCTATGAAGACAAACGTGTGCTATCTCCAACACGGAGATATCCACGTTGCCTGGTGAGAAGGGCCAAGTGCCCCTGGTTACAACCTGCTTCACCCTCCTCCTCCTCGCTGCCCTCCTAACCATGAACCCCCCCGACCGAGGGTCGCACTGCTCCCGGCTCCACAGCCCGTCCAGTCACCTCCACCAAAACCCCTGGAAATGCGGCTGCTGGCCCCTCCTCCTCTGCCTGAGGAAAAAGAACAGAGCCTGATCCCGACCTCGTGGCAGTAAAAGCCCACTGCCCGCCGCAGAGCAGTGCCACCCAACACACCTCTTACCTACGGACACCACCAACAGCCCTGCCGACCGGGGGGCTCCGCACCGCTGCCCAGGACTACAGACACCATTCCTCCTCCTCCCAGTTCTATCCACACACACGCCACACGAGGAGAGGAGCCGCTTTTTCACAGAGCGCCGCGCCCGCCCGCCCCGCACAGCCCCTCGCTCCCGGCCCGGGTACCTCGGGGTAGCGCTGCACCAGGCGGCCGATGTTCTCCCGCTCCACCTGCCACTCGGGCCGCTTCCTCTCCTTGCGCTGCAGCCGCAGCCTCTTCGTCCGCCGCGTGTATTTCTTCTTCCACCGCTCGAAGCTGCGCACGGGGTCCATGGCGGCCGCTGCGGCCCCACCGCCGCCGGGCCGGCCCATGCTGCCCCGCCGCCCCGCGTGGGTCGCGCACGGCAGGGCCGGGCCGGGCGGGGCGGGGCCGGGCGCAGCCGCAGCGCGTCAATCGGGCACCGCCCCCTGCCGGCACTGCCCCCTGGCGGCCCCGGGCTGCGCCGGCGTCCGGGTGGAACGTGTGGAGTGTAATCCAAGAAATGAGTTCGTGCCGCAGCAAGGAAATTACGCTGTGATAGAGATTATGAAACGGAAAGGGAAAAAAAATAAAATATCCCTTAAAAAAATACACCTTAATTGGAAATACCCCTAATTGTGCTTAGTGCTGGCATAAATTTTGTCCTCGGCGTGTGATGGTGTGGGGGAATCACAAAACCATAGAATGGATTTGGTTGTAAAGGACCTTGAAGATTATGCAGTTGCAGCCTTTCTGCCGTGGGCAGGGGCACCGTTCACTACACCAGGTTGTTCAAAGCCCCATCCAACCTGGACTCGGACACTTTCAGAGATTGGGCATACACAGCTTCTCTGGGCAACCTGTCCCTGTGCCCCACCACGCTGACAGTAAAGAATTTCTTCCAAATGTCTAATTTAAACCATCCCTCTTTTAGTTTTAATCCATTCACCCTTGTTTTATCACTACCTGCCCTAGTGAAAAGTCCCTCTCCAGCTTTCTTGTAGGTCCCCACCAGGTACTGGAAGGCTACGGGTAGGGCACCCCAAAACCTTCTCTTTTCCAGACTGAACAATCCTAATTCTCTCAGCCTTTCTTCACAGGAGGGGTTCTCTAATCATCCTGGTGTCCCTCCTCTGTACTCGCTCCAGCAGGTCCCTGTTCTCCCTGTGCTGGGACCCCGGAGCTGATGCAGCCCTGCAGGTGGGGGCTGAGCAGAGCAGAGGGGCAGAATCCCTTCCCTGGCCCTGCTGCCCACCAGTGGATGCAGCCCAGGACACGTTTGGCTTTCTGGGCTGTGGGAGCACACTGACAGCTCATGGCCAGCCTCTCATCCACCAGCATCACCAAGTCCTTCTCAGCAGGGTTGCTCTCCATCTATTTCCAGCCTGTGTTCGTACTGGGAGTCGTCCAGACCTATGTGGAGCACCTTACACTTGGTGCACTTAAACCTCATGAAAGTCCCACAAGCCCAGTACTCAAACTTGTCCAGCTCCCTGTGGATGGCATCCCACCCCTGAAGTGTGTCAGCCACACCGCTCAGCTTGGTGTCCTAAGCACCTTTTTAGATAGTAGAAAGCTATTAAAAGGTCTCCCTGGAGCCTTCTCTTCTCCAGGCTAAACAGGTCTCTCAGCCTGTCTTCACAGGAGAGGTGCTCTGTCACTCTAATCATCTTTCATGGCCTCCTCTGGACTCATTCTAACAGGTCCATGTCTTTCTGAGCACCCCAGAGCTGCAGTGAGTACCCTGGAGCTGGACTCAGGAGGAAGAGTTCTGTGGCAAGGCTGTTAATGCTTTATTTGCCCATTCGTTACAGGGGAAAAACTGACAAATTTGGAAAAATCAAAACTCAGTGGAAAGACATAGAGTGGGGCTTGTGTTTAAGGTGCTGGGTTTAAGCTCTGACATGTGCTTTGACCCTTCATTATACAGCTGTAGTCACTCTTAATGGCCTTGGCTCAGAGCCTTGAACTATGCAAAGGGTTGGCAGAAAGTCACAGGGGAAACTGCAAACAGACAGAATTGTTTTACGCTGCACGGTGTAAGGCTGGTGTCTATAAGAGGCACATGTCTCTCAACAAACTAGAATCAACCAACCTGCAGATTTATATTACGCTATCTTTACATTCACCGACTTTTAACCCCTCCCAATGGGAAGGTTTGCATTGCTCTGCACTTGTTCAGTGGTCAGAAAAAATTTGCTGAGTGAGTTTTACCACTTCATCAGCACACAGAATTAAAAACAAAAACAGGCTGTGGAATTATTGTGCCACATCAGGAAGAGAAAATTACAAACATATTTATGCAATGGCATAAGACGGAAGTAAACACCTTGATGAGGGGAACAGTGAAAGACTCCCAGAATAATTGCTGTCTCTGATGAGGGTTTGAAATTACAGAAAGCCAAGGGAAAAGGGAGTGTCTCTTAATTAGCTCCACTTTTGCCATACATATGTTGAGTGTATCACTGAAAGATGTTTTCCATCCTCCTTGAGATCAGGGAAACCTATGATCATATAAATGTTTGGTTTCCCTTTAAAATCCATGAAGTTACTAATTTCAGGAGGGAATGGAAAAATCTCTCTTAAATATGCCCCAGGGAGATCTCTCCTCCCAGGTACAGCGTTGAATGCAATGTTTTTTTCTAGGGGCTTATTGCTGTGCAGATGAATAAGTAACTATACTAAAGGTTTTATTCTTGAAACAAAAATAATTTTGTCCAAAACTACCTGATAAAATCTGTTTGCAGGAGATGCTGATCCACCCCAAAGGATGTGCTTTGGGGGATGGCTCACGTTTCCCACAGTTCAGCACATTACCATGGCATACAAAACAAAGTCCCAGTCTAGCACAGTCAGACTGTCACAGGGCTCAGCTGCCAGTTTAAACATTTATGTCTGCCTGTAACAGAAAAACATACAAGCAAAAACCCTCCAGTGTAGAGTTCCTGCTGTTGCAGCACTGGAGTAAGTTTATTCTTTTCCTGAGTAAATGTACAGTAAAAGTGTTGTGTTTGAACATGCTGTTTTTGCTCACCTGGTCTGTGTTTTGCCTGCAGGGCTCATCTCTTTCATAACAGAACAGCAGCAATGGTCTGTGAGTCATGACAGACATAAATCCTCAATGAAGAAAAAAAAAAAAAGTAAAATCATATCTTGCCATCCTGTTTCTAAAACAACTTTTGATGCTACTGTCATGAATGCTTTGAAAAGCATGAAAGCATGCTGATGCTTTTTAATAATTAATTTGTTCATTAGCCAAGAGGTTCATATACCAGGAAAAGAAAATGGAAAGTCAAAAGGGCCTTGTCCTGTGTCCCTCAGCACAAGGTAAAATGCTGGATGGAGCTCCAGGCTGGAGGTCTGGGAGCCTGCAAGGGCTCTGGAACCACCCTTCTAATTTCTCTGGAACCACCTTTCTAATTTCTCTAATTTCTTTGGTGGCAAGACCCTCAGGGGGGTCTTGCCACCAAAGAAATTAGAGAAACAGTCAGCGGTTTGTAAAAGTTTCCCTTTTATACAGGAACACACTCTACAAAGTCTCTATTAGAAATTGTGACATTTCTAATAAGACATTTAAAACTTCAGTTGTCTTGTAATAGTACTATCCCTAAAACTGTGGCAAAACCAAAGGTCCTTCTGAGGGAGATTAAGAGAGAGAAATGATAAATGATGGAAATAAATTATTCAAGCACAGTTGTTTTCTTGTAGTTTGAAGAAATGGAGTATAGCTGTAACAATAAAAGTAGTGAGGCCTTATACATGACCATAGAGAAGAAGGCAGCAATTTTTCACTTTAAACAAGACCTATTTTAGGAACAGTCATTCTCCATAGATTTCACTTTCGTGCATACTCCATCTTTCCTACTCATAAGTACAAACATCTGTGTGTTTCGAAAGAGTTCTTTATGGTGAGGAGGACAAGGGGCACCAGTATCAAGGTCAAGGCCCTAAGGGCACTCATAGACCTTAATTGCCCTGACCAGCCTCACCTCAGTCCTCCTCCTACACCTTGGCACAGCTCCACCCTGCAGCTTCAGGCTCTCTCTGAGTTATGTCACATGTCATGCTGGTCCCCAGCCCAGCCACAGCCTTGCCTGTCCTTGGCCCCACTGGCTGCAGAATGACTTCCTGGCTTGACCTCGCTCCCGCTTTGTCACTGTGGACATATCCAGTCATCAGTGACTTTATCTGACCCTGTGTGGCCACCAGACCTCATCCTGATCCTCATCCTTATCCTGTCCCTGACCAGGAATTGATTTTTCCAGCTTGACCTTGGACCTGCTTCAGATGTGTTTGATGAGTTGGACTCCTGGTTGACCACAGCTGCCACCTGTGAGCATGCCCTGCTCTGTCACTCAGGGGCTGTGTTACCAGGCTGAGATCCTGGCTCTTAGGGAGTAGCCAGTCCTGGCCGTGCCCTGACAATCAAGCCCTCATCACTTTGTCTGGGTTCATCCTGAATGGTGACAATGGTGCATAATCTCTGGTATCCTTCATATTCTCTCTTAAGAAAACCTCAGGGCCAAGCTGAGTTGTACCACATGGCTATAGCTCTGTGTTTCATGGGGCTTTCTTCACGCCAAGGATTTAGAACAGTTGGTCCAACACCAGATGTTGCCAATTCTCCATTCTTACCTATATTCTTTCTTGCATTTTGTGGTTGGTTATAATCCATTGATTTGTTGCAAGTGCATCACTCCCTGCACTCCTGCTCTACCATTTCTCCTGGTGCCTCATGCAGCCACATAGACTCTCATCCACATACCACATACCCCAGTTAAATATTTCCTCTGCAAATCTCTAGAGGAATTTAAGATAAGTAAAGGTTGGTATTATTTGATAATAATCTTTTCAATTATCACTGAATGTGTTTAAGTTAAACTTTGGCGTTCACATTCAATCCTTGATTGTTTTATACTAACCTGCTTACTTTCCATTTTCCCACACAATTTCGATCATATACTTAAAGAAGAAGTCAACAAACCAGAGGAAGTGACCCCAGAAGGACCATTTGTTAGTGAAATACCACTAAAGCCCTTCTCAATAGAACAATCACGTGCTAGGAGAATTTCCTCAATGGCTCTCAATACCCTTATTTTGCTGTGCTTCAGGGGATTTGAAAGAATGTGAGAATATTCTGCCTGAGTGTCTCTGAATGAGACACCCACAGTGAAAGGATGGATCTTCAATGTAATATTTGCACTACTATGATGTAGCTTCAGAGCAGTTTGGGAAAAGTATAGAAATGGCAGTCAGATTTGTAAGTTATTTTTAACAGAGGTAATGTTCCTATCAGACATTATTACGAAATTGTATCTATCCAAAGGATGTACAATATGACATAGAAAAATTATAATCTCACTTGGAAAAAGAAAAATCACTTTAAAATGAGCATTATTAGGTGTGGTGGATAAAATTGTTCAGAGAAGAAATGGGTGTTAGAGTAGATGTCAGGGCCCTGAGGGCACTATTGGACCTTATTATTCCTACTAAGCCTCCCCCAGGGTCTCTCCCAACTCCTGCCCATGGTCTCAGGACACTATTTCAGCTTAGCCAAGAGGTATTAGTCCACTACTGCAGGCTACGAAAAAAAATCAATGATCTCAGTTTAAAACAGAAATTTCAGTACTCTCATGCAAACCCAAGGTAAGCAACTCTAAAAACGAGTCACAGTAAGTGTTTTGAGATGGAGAGCAATGAATAAAAGAGACAGGGTAGAGGAAAAATAATTTAAGAAAATCCATAGAATTGTTTTTTCCTATATTGGGTAGCCCTATAATAAAAGGCTACCAAGAAATTATATTTTTGAAATTGAAGGTTGCACTGGATTTTCAAAAACACAGTAGAAACACTGTTTCAATAATTCCTAGTCTGAGCAAATGGGTTATTTGTGATGGATAAACAGTCAATTATTACCAAGAATATTGTGTGGTGTACTTGAGAGCTTGTATTTTCCTCTTAGTAATGAACAGCTGTTTCCCAACAGTGAAACAAATACAAATTTGCAGATTAATTTCTTCTTGGGGAACTAATAAAACAAAAATGCTTTTACCAAGCATATAAATTACAAAAATTTGGGTTTAGGTAGACACTCCAAAAGCTAAAGATGCCGTAACTAGAATGGCATAAACACATTTCTCCTGGAATGCCAGAGGACTTTTTGTTTTTTGGAGGACTGCTAATATTCACGGTTTAGTTTGCAAGGCCCATAGAATGAACTTTTTGCCAATGAAAGCCCAACTGAACATTGGGAAAGCTGTGATGCAAACTCTAGCCAACAAGAACAATTCCATGGACAAGAAGAAAAGCTTTCACTCAGATTGTCAGACAAGATAACCTACAAAACAGAAAGTAATTTTTAAAATTTATTATTTACTGTGTCATACTTTCAGTCTTTAAATGAAATCATCTGCCTCTTCAAAACGCTATGATACATAGATTTCTTTTAATAAAGACACAAGATGAATGTTTAAACAAATACAAAATCAAAACATTTTTCCTTTAACTCAACAAAAATGTTTTTTATTGAAAATTATAACCATGACCAATCTTGCAAGAAATACATGATGGGATTTGCTGGAACTTGTTTTGGCTCACAGAGCTGTTGAACACACCCAGGCTTCCCAGGCCCCATCACTTCACCCCTTCCCACAGTTTGCCCTGCAGCACTTCACCCTTCTCAGGGCTGATGATGCCCACAGTGTCTCTGGGTGTCTCTGAGCCACTAGGGGCCGTGACAGACCTGGAGAAATAAAAATTAGTAATAAACTGGGATCATAATAGACACACCACTCTGAGAAGGACCATTAAGTCATCAAGCGTGCCTTTTTGTGACTGCTGGGATCTCTGTACAGTCCCAGGGCACAGGCAGTTACTCCAATGCAGGAAACTCCATAAATATGCATTTCATCTTGAACATGCCTGACAACTCTTTCACAACTGAGCTGATTTCCTGACTGAGATGCAGACTTGACAAATGAAATCACAAAAGATGAGTTAACCTTTCAGATGATCACACATTTTGGAAGAATGCCATCCCCCAAACAGAATAGTACGCACTGTGGTGCTACTGAAGCTTAATATAAAAATGACATGCTTAAATGATGTCCTTTAATTATAAAGGCACTCTGTAGAAAAAAAAAAAAAAGCATTGTTATTTAGCACAGTTCTTAGCCTTTCTGTATTTCAGAATAATTTCAGGAGACAATTACTGTGTTGTTTTCCCCAGGTCATTAGCATAGTGTAATATATTTGGTTTGTCAGATACGTAAAAAAAGGCACAGCACCTTTATGCAACTGCACTTATGCCTTATTATCCTTGTTTTTATGTGCTTGATTATTCTTGCATTTGGAAAAAGAGTCATAGTTTATTATGTTGATCCTCTAGTTTATTTACCAGGTGTATTGCTCAACTCTGAAATGTATGTTTCCTTCCTATTTATGATGATTTAGTGACACTTCTTTTTGTGGCTGGGAAGTGTAAGCCACCCAGGCTGCCCTATCTGTAGAAGTTAAATTTGTTTCAAAAGTTTAGACTCATTAGACTAATTTTTCACAGGTCATGAGACAAATTTGAGAGAAGTGACATAGGCTGGGAGTCAATGACAGAGAGGCAATGTGGGAAGGCAAAGGAAACTGAAGATAAACTACCCTGGTAGTGCCTATTTATGCTGCCAGAGGTGAGACTGGACCCATGCCCATGTCCCTACCATTCAACGATTCCTGCTGACAATCCCAGGAGTCCTGTGTGGACCTGTATGGGGAACAGCTGCATGAACTGTAAAGTTGTCAAACCAAATTCACCCCTTAAATAACTGCAAAGTCTCATAAAAAATAAATTTATCTTCATGCTTTATTATTTCAGCTGCATTAGATTTCTCAAGTAGAAGGTGCTGACAAGGCTCAGGTGAAAAGGATACTGTCACTATAGCATGAGTAGCCACATGACCTCCAAACTCCAGAGTGATCGCAGCATTCTAAAAACGGGAGACAGAAAAGCTGCTGTGCTAAATCTCCTCATCTTCACAATCACAAATGAAAGGAAAGGGCAGAAAGGTTTCTTTCAGGATGTGGTAATGAAGTTGTGCAGATTTGTCTACAATTCCCTACTAAAGTCCTGTAAAGACATGTGCCTGAATAGCTGGATTTCTAAATCTTACAATAACATTTCTGTACTTCCTCTGGTTGTAAGAACACGGGAAAAAGAAAAACCAGAAACTATGTTAAGAAAAATAACATTTTTCATGGGAGATTCTGGCTACTTTAGTTTGGTAAACTAACATAATGATTTAAAATTTCTTAACAATCAAATCTCAGGTGTGGGATTCAGCTCCAGATCATAGGCATCTAAATGGAGGGGCTTAGTTGCCATCTGAGGTGCTGTAAGGCAACCTGCCTGTGCCTCAGCTGCTTCTCCAGAAGGGCACAGATCTCCCATATACCCCACATTATATCTGCCAGCCTTTTGCTTCTGTGTCCTAGAACATTGAATGCTTATGTTCACTGAAAACTGTACAGCTATTTGACTCATTTTGAAAGAGACATCTGAATCCCCCTCCAGAGTCCATTAGCTGAATTGACTGGATTTCCACTCACTATAATGGGAACATGACACGTAGACAGGAAATTAAAGTGCCTACAAGCTAGAATTGACTGCCCCCTATCCCTCCCCAAAGAGTTTAATGTTCACCAAATGTAAAGACTCAATAAGAGGCATGTGAAGACATGGACATAAGAAGCTTCACTGAGCTTCTCATCAGTTTAGTGTTCCAGTTTCACGCCATTTAGCAATCCTTTAAATCACCGTCAATAATAACACTCAGGAAACACGTTTCAGCAAATGTGGTTGATTCACAGGCAAACTTAAAGCCGAAACAAATCTAACAGATCTTTCAGTGGCCACTTTTTGCATCCAGTTCAGAAAATATTTGGTATTCTTTAATGAAATTAGCATCTCTGTTTCAGACTTAAATTAGACAGGTTCAACAACTCTTAAAAACAAACACAGAACCCATAAAAGCTCAACATAGCTTTGCAGAGGATTGGCTCCTGCCACATTCAGGAGCTTGACAGTCACAGCCATCCAATCTAAACTAACAGGCTCTGCCACTCAGTGGGGTTTGGCAGAAAAAACTTCCTACCACAGAGCTCAGATTCATGGCTTCCAGAGGGGACATGGCTTGGCCTTGGACCTTGGATCACCTCAAACTTGTGTGTCTGGTGGTCACCGGCATTTGGCTATGCTAGGTGATCACCACAGGACCTGCTCTGCTTGCTCTGCCCTGGCACTGTTGGGATTGTGCCTTGCCAGGGCAGAGGACACTGTGCTCGCCTGCCTCACTCTCACTCTTGGCTCACTGTTCCACAGTATGTTCTATTGTGTCAAAGGATTTTCTGTGAAGACTGTAGAATAACTAGCTAGGTAATAAAACAACAATTAAAATTCAGTGTAATTAAACATGAAATTATACATGAGGAAAACTGTTCCAACCTTATATGTACCAATGATGGCTGCCTAGCTGATTTTTTACTACTCATAAAATTTGGGTGTTACAATGAAACTGTTTCTATCATAAGATTCTTATTTAGGCATTTTTATCTGTCTAGCTAGAATCTATCCTGTGAGGCACAAATAGGAGTGACTGAAAGCAAAAGCAGCAAAAGCCCCAGTGCTGTTGCTGTGTACCATTCTGTCCTGTGTGTGAGTGTTGTCCAGCTGGATGGCTACATGAAGAGGTTTAATGGTAACACTGCTCAACTTTCTGCCCCAAAATGTAAGCAGTCTGTGAGAAATTTATACTGCTGTGTAACCCAGTAAATTTCAAAGGGAGTATACTGTGCTCTGGCTTTCCTTATCTGACACAGAGGAAAACTGCATGCATTCATTCACATCAGCCTCTATCAGTCAGTTTGGAGTTTCCAAAGCATCCAGCCTTGTGACATCAGGGAAACAGTAGCACTGCACAGAAAGGGTAAATGAAGCAGAGAACATCTCAGTGACTTAGCCTCTCTGAGAAGAAGTCCCAGAACACTTGCTTCCTTTTAAATACAGCAATGCGAATACTGCGAAAACTTGAAATCTAGTGCTTGTTGGAGTTTGTCTGTAGATGTACACGAGGTTTAGGATTTATTCTGATTGCAATGTTCCAGACAAGGGAAGAAGGTAGCTCCTTTTAGGGATAAATAAAACTGTAGTGAGCACATCTAATCACGTTGAGTGTTCACAGAAGCATGGCCTGGCAAGAATGTTTTCTTTTACCTGGCATTGCCTCTCTGCTTGGGATAGTATGGACAGGTTCAGAAGAAAACAATATTAATTCAAATTTGGATTCACAAAAAGCTTCTGGTTTTTTTCCTACCATTTATTATTGTTATTCTGTTTCGTTGCAAATCTGTGCTTACTGCCTGTTGGGCCACAAAAATTGGCATAATATATATCAGCATAATATGGCATGATATTGAATGAGATGCAAAGATAACAAGAGACATGCTTGAAAAGAAACCAGAGATCAGAGGAGAAAAGCCAGGATACACAGTGAGGAATTCCAGTTTAAATTTAAGAAAAAAGAAGAGGCATTTGAGTTACTATTTATGTTTTTACAGAAAAGAATAAAAAGGTTTATTTTCCTTAATGTTGAACTGTTTTAAACACTGCAGAGCGAGTGAACTTGGTGTACTAAGAATCCAGACCAATACCTTTAACTTAGTGACAACAATTTATGTGTGTTTTGCTTTGTTTTCCCTTCAGCCACCTCTCAAAAGCAATAACAACCGAAACCGCCCATTCATCACCTTCTCTTTGATCTTCACTCTTGATAACAGCTATTTTGCATCTTCATTCAAATCACTCCACCCCATTCCTTGCAGTAATATTAAAGAAAAACTTCCTGTTTCTGGATGCCTTTCTGCAATAAATCCAATTACTGCAGCTCCAGGGAGGGGTTCAGTTGGCAGCAAATGCAGCAGAAAAAGCAGTTTGGTGTTACAGATGGATTTTTAAAAGCTGTTCTGAGTCCTCGAGATTCTGAGGCAGGCAAGGTAACTGCTATATGTTGGAATATGCAGGTAACTGCATTTTCAAAGGTCCCCCAATATCCTTCTACAGGATGAAAACAATCAGTGTCAGTTCTTAGACAGTATGGATTGGAAAAATATGCTTTGCAAAATAAAGACCTTGGAGATATATTGTAATTCATGAAGGACATGAACATCAGTTCAAATCTTGAAAATTGTAGTGAAAAATAAGCCACTGAAAAAAATGCTCTTTCTAGACAGCCAGGAAGCCATTTGTAAATCACACAATCACACAATCACAGCATAAGCTGAGCTGGAAGGGACCCAAAGCACTGAGTCCAACTCTAGCCCTGCACAGCACTATTCCCAAGAGTCACACCACATATCTCAGTGCTGTCCAAATATTTCTTGAACTCTGACAGGTTGGTGCTGTGACCTCTTCCCTGGGGAGCCTGTTCCAGTGCCCAACCATCCTCTGGGTGAGGAACCTTTTACTAATATCGAATCCAAACCTCCCCTGACACAACCTGAGGCCATTCCCTCAGGTCCTGTCACCGGTCACCACAGAGAAGAGATCAGTGCCTGCCCCTCCTCTTCCCCTCACAAGGAAGCTGCAGACTGCAATGACATCTCCCCTCAGTCTCCTCCAAACTGAACACATCCAGTGACCTCAGCCACTCCTCATATGTTTTCTCCTCAAGGCCCTTCACCATTTTTGTTGCCCTCCTTTGGACACTCTCTAATACTTTAATGTCTTTTTTATATGGTGGCAGCCAGAACTGCCCCCAGCATGGAGGTGAGGCCGCCCCAGTGCAGAGCAGAGCAGGACAATCCCCTCCCTTACCCAGCTGGCCATGCTGTGCCTGATGCCCCCCAGGACAGGGTTGGCCCTCCTGGCTGCCAGGGCACTGCTGGCTCATGTCCAACTTGCCACAGACCAGGACCCCCAGGTCCCTTTGTGTGGCACTGCTCTCCAGCATCTCATTTGCCAGTCTGTCTGTACATCCAGGGTTGCCCCATCCCAGGTGCAGAATCCAGAACTTTCCCATGTTGAACTTCATCTAGTTGGTGATTGCCCAGCCCTCTCATTTGTCCAGGTCTCTGCACAGCCTCCCTGCCTTGGAGGGAGTCAACAGCTCCTCCCAGCTAATCCTGTGATAAACACAGTAAATTGCATCTTTAAAAGAAATTACAAGCTTGCCATATCTCTACTGTGTAAAGAGTGCAAATGATTTCTTGCAGTACCTGGTCTCAAACCCTGCTTGCACACAAAACAATGGGATTCAATGTATTTCCCTGATTTTTGGCAGCTGGGCATCATACTACAAGGGAGTGTGGAGGAACATGGGATTATAGAGACTCTTCTACACTTCTGCCAGGAAGCAGCTGTACTCAGAGTATAAAAACTCTTGTGAACAGCTAAGTTTACTATGAGCTCAGATTTTTTAAAGTCTCCACTGTATATTTATGACCATTTCTATTGTCTTTAGTATCTTAAATGTGCAAGTAGCATTCACAGCGTATTACTTTTGAAGGATCTCAACAGTCTCATTTGGCATTCCTGTGTTCGGTTAACTTCTTCCTGTTAAAGAGAGAGAAGCTGCCCTAGCAGCCTTGAAGCTTGCTCTCCTTGCACATTCTGAGGTCTAGGATTAACCTTAACAAAGTTTAAATTTTGCTGCAATAATGGTTTAGATTTACATCTGCCGCCGTTGAGGCAGGATGGGAATGATGAAGACTCCAAGTCAGAAGGCGAGAAAAGAACTGAACTGATTTATTTCAAATTCGCTCATTTTATATAGCACATCGTGCAGACCAATTTTATTGGTCTTAAAGTAAAAACATCTCACACCATTGGTGCGCTGTGAACGGCGCACGGTGGCAGAACATATCTATAAACAATGTGAACAACAAGAGAGATAATTAATTGTTTACATTCCTTTTTGAACTCTTTCCCAGGCTCAGCCTGGTAGAAATCTCTCCTTTTCTCTCTGACTGAACTGAGAATATCCACATACATCAAAATAAATTTTTTAGGTTTACTTCATTATTTTCTTCAGAAGCAGGAGACCATTATCTGAACATAATGTTATCATGTTTTATTATCCTGTTCATTCAGCCACATCATTTTGCCCCTGAAGGATGTAAATACAGAAAGAAAAAAGAAAATTTAAAAGTAAAAAGAAAAAAGAAAGAAAAACGAAAGGAGGCAGAACAGATTATGACAGGAGTTTCTCAGTGCACAGTAAAGACATAAAAGTTGTGTTTGTCATATACATCTGCATGCCTTTACAGACCATCCTTCTGACTCAAGGTCTAATCTTGGGACTTACCAAGAGATGAGAATTGGTAATATATACATTCCTCTCTTCTCCTGAGTTTCAAAATAAACAAAACCACTTTTTTCTTTCTTAGGTAACGGACCCTTCAAAGGCAGTGGCATATGCTGGTTTGCTTTTAAACAATTTTACAATTATTTATGCACTTATTTAGTAATTTGTCATTTTGGTATTCCAAGAGCTTCAGATTAGAGCAATAAAGTTGCTCTGTGTTTTCTAAAATACCACAGTAGTTTTTTATCTCATTTGCCACTTATAATATCCATAGTACAGCTACATACTAGGATATATAGATTGATATATTGAAGCTCTACATCTGTTGCAGTGTCATCATTCACAAATGTTTAAATGGATACCTGCCTTGATGTCCCATTTAGTGAGATAAATTTATTTCATTAGTATTCTGCAAAGGCTTCTATGTGTAATGGTGACAGAGAAACAATCTCTTCCTGTAGATACACATAAACATTATGGAAAAAAACTCACTAGCAATTTGACTCGAAGAACACTGAATAAAGAGATTCAAATCCTCTAGAAACTCAGTAAACATATGCAGTTGCACTGGAAATACGGGGTTTATCTCTTTATCAGGAAGACAGTTAGGAGGAGTGGGCGAAGCAGTCATATTCAGGGGACTGAGGACTAGACAGAAGATAAGAAAAATCCTCAATGGCTCCATTGCCTTCTACTTTGAAGAGTAGTTTAGGTTATCACCACATGAATACAATACACTGGTATTGTTACTAACAATGCTTGTAAATGACAGTCACTTTGCACCAAAACAAGATCTTCTTTCATGAAGTTACTAATAAATTATTGAGAGTAAGCATATGGTTAAGTAGATCTCCATTTAACAAGCTACTCAGCCAGCTTGCAAATATCTCAGTATACATAAACTGCTTTTACCCTTAACTCAGGCAGTTAGAGAGTGTTAGGATTACTTTGTTGGATCATTTTCACGGGAAGTAAAACACCTGCTTTATCACTGCATAGCCTGGTCGTGCAAATTATCTACCCAAAGTTGTGTTTCTTAAATACAATAATAACACACAATAGCAGGAGGGTAACCCCCATATTCAGAAGCCTAAGCTCTTTTTCCAGATAGGTCTGAGTTCAAAATTTTTGATCCATGTTGAATTACAAGTATAGATTTTACTGGTGTAATCTTGTAGTGGAATATAGGCATGAAAACAATTTGATGTTTACTATTTTTTGTTAAATGAGAAGTATGCCATTCTAAGAGAGCAATGACAGAGAATTATATGTCATTAAATAATATGAATTAAAAATCCAGTAAAAGATTTGAAGTGGGCTGTAAGCCAGTGACGAAGACTTGCTCTTTCTTTTGGGTTTTCCTTCAGGTCACAGTTCTAGAGGTCTCTAAAGCTCTTTCTAATCTCCTGGTTGCATTCTCATGCAACCAAATCAGCTCCCTATTCTAAGAGTCACTCTGGTCTGATCATCCGCTAGAGTGGAGCTGAAGCCTTGCACATCTAGGTCAATACCTTACCTTCATGACACAAATCAATGACCTAGTCAAAAGTATTTTCCCAGTTCAAAGATACTTCCAGTATGTTGCTGGGTCAACTAGTAGGCTTTGTAGGCATTGCTTCTATGTGCAAGTGATATTTGCAGCTGTCTCATCCTTTTCATTAGTTTCTCTGACTCTCCCTCCTAATCACTGATGCCGGTGATTATTGGGTCTGGATGCTCAAAGTTCCAATTTAAAATTTTGCTTTAACATCAGACTACGCTTAGTTGGCACCTTCCTAATCTCTTACTCAATCTCTCCACACATTTGCCTTCCTCATAGCCTGTTTTGTTCCACCCTCAGCCCTCACTGTTGCTTCTACCTCACCTTGCACTAGCAAGTTATCACCACAGCCCACGCTGGAGCCATAATTAGGTTTCCCATGTAAGAAGGTCATTTGGTAGGTCCTTTCCTGGTTCCCTCTTTTGTCATTTTCTGGGCATGGAGCCAGGACCTGGGCGTTTTGCCAGCACACATACTGCTCTTCCACCCCACCCTGGACCTCATGTGTTCTTGCCTGCCTCACCTCTGGAGCCATGCCGGGGGCCACACCCCTCTCTACACTCCTGCTGTGGAGCCACTCCTGGTCCTGACCACAACACTTCTGTCGGCCCTGCCTGGACTGGGATCCTCCACACACCCTTAGCCCTGCCAGCTTCCTCCATGCATTTCCCCAGCAGTGGAACACAACTCGGGCCCATCAAGGTATAGTGCTTGATTTTGAATTGCAATATAGTGCAATACAGTGCATTGAATTTTGAATGCAAATAAAACAGATGCGCAGATACATTCATAATTCGGTCTGCTTGCGACAAGGAGGGAACATGGGCTACATCAATCAGACATCCACAAGTTATGGATTTTTAATTGATTTGTAGTTTACAGTGATTCACCATCCCCAGACATATCAGGCTCCTCCATAGGTATGTCTGCTGGTACAGGGGCTCCTCTCCTCTCACAACAGCCACTCTTGCAGGAGCAAAACATGATCAGCCCTCACACTGGGTCGGGCTGGGATGGAGTTAACTTTCTTCATAGCCTACTGTGTTTACTGTTTGGGACTGAGACAGTGTTAGTAACACACCAGATTTTTGGACGTTGCTGCTCAGTGTTTGTAAAGCTCCGGGGTCGTTTTTTTTCTTTTTTTTCTTTTTTTCTTTTTTTTTTTTTTTTTTGCCTCTATTCTGCCCCACCAGCAAATAATCTGGGGGTACACAGGAAGCTAGGAGGGGACACAACCAGGACAGATGACCCAGATTGACTGAAGGGATTTTCCATGCCATACAACATTGTACTCAACTATGAAATCAATGGGAAACAGAGATGTTTGTGGTTAAAGCATTCATCATTACAAGTAACTGTTACAATGTGGTGAGGTCCTTCTTCCCAGGAAGTAGCTGGACACCTTCTGCCAATGGGAAGTAGTGAATTAATTCTCTATTCTGCTTTGCTTCCACACATAGCTTTTCTTCATCTATTAACTCTTTATCTCAATCCAAGCTTTCAGCTTTCAGCTTTTGCACTTCCAAGTCTCACCCCCATTCCTCTTGGGAGAAGTGAGCAAGGGACTAGGTCTAGGCTCAAGGTCAGCCACTACAACACACAAGCTACTTTTGCCTTGGCTGACAAAGTATTTTTGTTGTTCTGAATGAATACAGATCTGTTCTTTGCCATCAGGGCTGATGGAAAACGGGGACACGTGTCCCCGTCAGGACATGGAGGAAGAACTGGTTTTGCCTCTCACCTTGAATGAGGAGGTATTTGAATGAAAAAGTATTTCTGGTACTCTGACTTAATCATGCGTGGCAAGGGTTAATTGCAAAGGCAAATAATTATTTTTTCCTCCTTTTTGAGCATCTTCTACCAAGCATCAGAGTGCCAAGGAAATTAAGGAGAGAGGAAAATTTTTTGCTGTTCTGGGTTGCAGGACTCAGCTGCTCCTTAGAAACTGTCTGCTCTTACATTACCAATCTTCTCATCCCCATCCCCTGGACAGCATATCCAGCATCTAACAAGATCATGAAATTTAAGGTCACACAAAATGTGGATACTATTACCAGAGGCTGTCCATACAAGGGAGAGAAGTTAAGGGTGATAGGCAGCTCCTAACTGCCTGCATATTAATTATTTATCCAGCACAACAATGATTTGTGATGGCAGCTGCTGATGTTGTTGAGTAATAGTGTGTCACCCAGGTGATGCAACATACCACTTTTCAATGTGCTACAACACTTGGGTAGTCCATTCTGCCAGATTACAGTAGTCAATTCTGTAAGTGCCATTTTCTACTTCCTGGGGCAGCAACTGTTCCCCAAAACAAGCTGTCAGGAGTCCCAGTGTTGCAAAATGTGACATATATAAAATTTTCTTAAGAAAGTATGTTCTTTGATGTTTGATCTTTGTGTAATTTTAGGCCTAATCAACAAGAAAGGAAATTTAATCCATGAAACAGATAGCAGCTAACAAGCTCTAAGGGATGTCTGGGTGTTAGAAGGACAAATTAGTTGTTGGTAGGATTGCATTGTTAGGGTTTAGGGCTTGACAAGCTTCAATGACATCAGATCAGGGGAGAGTTTACTAAAACATGGGAAGAAGAGTGTACCACTGATAGTGGACACAAGGAATGCAGAATCTGTGGGCCACCAGGAAATTTGGCAGAACAGACAAGATAAGGAAAAAATTAATAAAGCCAACTCAGCAACTGTGCTGAATCAGCGTCAGCTGGGGAAAGGTAATTCTGGTAGTGGGAGACTGACCATGACTCAGGGCTCACAGCTCAAGAGAAGAGAATGACTGAGAATCATTAACCAATAGAAGATTAGCACCACTATATAAGGATCTCTATACTGCAATGGGTCTGGCATACAAGGGCCTGCAGGGTAAGCAAGTCATTGCAAAATTAGCCCATGAGAGCAGATAGAATTTCCATTCTGTATATGGCACAAAATCATTATTGTGCAATTCCACTGATTTGGTAATGTCTGTTGCCATGCCGACCCTGTGGCAATATTTCCACCATCAAACCCAGACAAGTACATAAATGTGATTGTTTACTGAACATGTACATCTCATAAATCCCTTTGCCTTCAAAGCCAAGCCATTACTAAGGCTGTGCCATCTTGGTTCTGTATTTTTCTCTTGCTCTTACGAAAGAAGCTTTTTTGTAGATCTTGTATGCTTGTAAATAAAATAAGAAGTTCAAACTGATTAAGTTGCTTTGACATCTCTTGTGCCATCAAAATTACTTTTACTAGCATTTCTGGGCTAGTAATTAAAGAAATCAGACTCATCTTATCTTTATAGTGCTATAAGACTTGTGTGTGATTCTTTCATCTGGTGAAATAGACCAGTGTAAGGCAAAATTTATTAATGGTATTACAGGAAAATGAGAACATATATACATTTTTCAGCATGTCACTGGTCGCTGTACCAAAAAATACCAGAAAATACTGCAGTTATATCAGCATAACTTGACTATACACTAATGTGTGTGTGTGTGTGTGTGTGTGTGTGTGGCCTCTAATGTCTTCCCTGTGGAGTATTGATACAATTTCTCAGTTTTTCATTATTCCTCATGAAAAAAAATAGTAATGGATTTCATAGCACAGTCACTTTTTAATGCACAGAAACTTCACATTCTTTTCAGTATGGAATACAAAGTCTGTATGGTCCATTTAAAAAGTGGTAAATTGCAAGAAAACTACCAATGTAGTTGCTTCAATTGGAACGGGAAAAACTTCTTAATTCTGCATCCCTTCAGGACCCAGGGTTTTACTAGTCTGCACCAAATGTTTTTAAATACAGGTTGACACAATTAGAACAATTCAAGCACAGATTTACCCAGAAGGAGAGTACCAAAGGGGCTGAAGTTACCCTGCTAACATTACAAGCTAACATCTCCAGTGCTCCCCATTGAAAAGCTCTGCAGAGCACACAGTTCTTCCTTACAGGCTTACACAGACCCACTATTCATAAATGGCTGGATTAGGTACCACAATAAAGGTAACCAGGATGATGTGTGGATGAAAGCTAGGAATGGAACAGCAGAGCTAGTTTACAGAAGAGCTGCTTGTTTAGCAGAAAATCTCATACCACAAGAATGGGGTAGGCTAAATAAAAGAAAAAGCATTCAATTTTGCATCATTGTTTCTAATGTATTGAAGTTGGTTCTATTTCCCCACCTACTTAAATCCTCTTCATTTACTGCCAGGTGCACTGGAGAGAGTCCTTTGCTTTCAGCCCCTCTGTACTGATCCATTTCTTTTAATTTAATCCTGTTATTAATACACAGAGTTGCTACTTCAGTTTTTAATATGTTTAAAGTCCTTCCAAGGTGACCCCTTTTGCCTTTCCATCAGGGTTGCCAAACAAGGAGAACTTGTAACACACAGTTCTCAGCAAATAGCCAAAGCAAGGCAGCCTCGTCTCCCTCATGCAGCTCCTGGTAACGTTCTGACTTCTCAAAGGTGTGTTACTCTGAAGTAGATTTACAGGTAGAAATAGAAACTGGATTAGATAATAGATGTGTAGTGTTTAACTCCAGGGTCTGTAAATCTCACTCAGGTGCTAGCTCCTTCCTTCCACAGAGTTCCCTCTCTCTCCTCCTTCCAGACCTCTGTACCACTTGCACATCAAATCAATGAACTGTGAAGCCGGTTAGGTATTTAGCATGAATTAATCAAGGAGAAAAGAGAACACAAATCTTCTGGCTTCATCTCTCCCAGCAAAGGCCCTGTGTTACACATCATTGTCACAGTCATGAAGTGCACGTTCTCTGTTTCAGCTCCCCACATGAAGACCAGGACTGGAACCACACCCTGGCTACACAGTACATTTTCAATGGTTTTATTTGGATAGCCATTCATTTCCATCTCTGGTAGTAGGGCCCAAAAGTTTCTATCAGATTTTCCAACTACAACTCCATTGCACTCTGTGTTATAAATACTACAACAAGTGTATTGTTACCTGGGGTCCAGCACTGAGGAGCTCTGTAAAAGTGACAGTGCAAAACAAGTTTCAAATGTGTCACTTAAACAGAGCAATAATATCCTGTTGGACTTTATTTAATATATTCCAGGTATTAATTAAAGAGCTAATAATCCTGTGGAAGGTAAAAACATACACATTTCCTGACATTACTTGAATTAGAATTGCTAAAGACAGTTATCACTAAGGATTTATCTATACTGCTTACATATTTAATTTATAAGATGGAAGGGGAAAAAACTAATTTACAAAAATATCCTGTTCAAAACATAACCTGTGTTTATAAAATATCGTTTCTCATTAAGCATTGGGTATCCATTTCTCCTTGAATTTAATTAAGTATACTTGATTACAGAGTGAACAGCAGTAATTGACAAGACTCATTAAATTCCCCTTAAAACATACAGCTATGGACTTCAGTGGGAGTTAAATCAAGCCCTAAATTAAGAGCCAGATTGCTTAAAGATTAAAACAACTTGTTTCAAAGCCTGGGGACAGTTTGTTCAATTTTATACGTTATTGGTATTCTTCTTTTATTAAGTGCACAAACAGGTGGGATGAGATTCCTCTCACCTAACTTTAGATGTATACAGTTTACAATTTGGAGCTAGTCATGCCAGACTCCCTTTATACTCAATGGAGAGAAACAGCCTCTCTTAAGGCATGATTCATCTGACCTATTTCAATGTCTACTTTAGAATGAGATAAATTGTGTACTATAACCATTTAGTGTTCTTCATTGAAAATAAAAGTAATTAGGCTAATTCATTTAAAGGGAGCTGTCTGCAGCACTAGTGTTTATATTTAGTAAAATGATTACTTTCTTTGGCAGATGAAGGTATTTAGAGTCATCATGAATGTGTGTAGATGAGGATAAGTTATGCAGTGGTACTGAAGCACAAATGTATATTTCACCCGATCTTTCAGGTGGAACTTGATTGCTATACACAAAGCACAGGTAAAATATTTTTTACTCAATAATGCTCTTTATTATTCTGATCTGCTATATTTGTAGCTGACCAACATCAAAAGTAATTGATATTTAAAAGAAGGATGTGAATGGACTACTCCTTCCCCACCACTGTTAGGGGTATTTATGCAAACACAGTAAAGGAAGGATTTTGACTTATTCTTGTGATTCTCTTGCAATAAAAGCACTCTTGGAGTTAAGTGCCAAAAATGACACAGAATTATCTGTGATATAATTAAGTTCAAGATAATCTGCTCCTTTGCTGGAATGAAAGGCATTTTCATGCCACAATTTATATTCATTTCCCCTGGCATATTCACCAAGGCATTCTGATTTAGCTGTATCATAGCTGCTGTACCTTGTTCTCTGAGACAGAGCATGTAAATAAAGCCAGAGTTTTCTCTGGGGCATTAATAATTGTATTTGTGTCAGGGTTTAAACAGAATATGATATGATTTTAGCTCAAAACCAATTTTACTAAAGATATCATTAAGATTTTTTTCTTATGCAACTTTATTATATATTTTGAGACTTTTAAATTGAGCTTCATTTATTTTAATTTTCTTAATTAAATGAAAATTGAAGTAATATTTTTTTGTAAAATTTATTACCTTTCTTTTCCACCCAGCACTGGCAATCATTAAATTCTGAGGACACTAGTCACGGTTGCTGGTGGTGACTCTCTCTGATAATCTGATTATTAGTGCCTAGTAAAAGATGACCTGATATATACGATGAAACAAACTTCCTCATGCTGGATTATATTTACATCTTGCAGTCAGTACACAGAAGCATTTTCTGTCTCTGATAAGTTTTGTTTTGAGGAGTTAAATGTGACATAGATGCTATAAACCACTTGCAATCACAGAAGCATAAAGTAATCTAGATGGACTCTGGGACCTTGTCAGGTTGAACCTCCTCTCAGAGCAGGGCTAAGTCTGATGTTAGATGCTCAGTGCCTTTCCCAGTTTTACACATCTACAACTTTCCTAGGCAACCTGGATCAGCCATGATTCTATCATTGGAAGTGTTCAAGGTCAGGCAGGGTAAGGTTTTGAGCAACTTGAATTAGTGAATAATAATGTCCTTGCCCATTTCTGGGGGAGATGGACCAGATTATCTTTAGAAGTCCCTTTCAACCCAAATAAATCCAGGATTTTTTTTTTTAATAATGGTGAATTAGAACTTTTTCAGGGAATTTATATCCATTATTACTTGTCATTTTGTGTTGGACCTCCAAGGAGATATGTAACCATCCACTAAAATGTTGTACACAAGTAAATTTTCCTAACCTTTTCTTCAGACAGAACAAACCCATTTACCTCACCTCTACTCGCATGTCACAGACTACATCCCTCTGGTCAGTCTTATGCTCTTCTACTGGACTTGTCCCCATATGCTAATGTTTCTTGTATTTGGGAGTCCAAAACTGGACACAACATTCCAGATGCAGCCTCTTGAGTTCACAAAAAAGTCACTTTCCCTGGCCTGCTGGCTACACTCTTAATAAAGCAGCCCAGCATGCAGTTAGGCTTTGTTGCTGCAAGGGCACATTGCTGGCTCATGTTTGGGTTGTTCACCATGACCCCCAGGTCCTTTCCCGAAAGACTCTATTCTAGCCTGTCAAATTGTATAGTGGCATTGTATCATAGAGCTTTAGATGAGGCTTTATTTGCCTTTTTTAACTGGCTTTTTTGTTTGTTTGGTTGTTTTTTTTTTTTAATTTGCCTCTTTGAACTTCAAGAAGTTTCTGTCAGACTATTTCTCTAGCCTGTTGAGATCCCCCTGAATAATTGCCCTGCCCTCCAGCATGCCATCTTTTCCCCACTATTTAATGTCACCTGCTAATGAGGATGCATTCCATTTCATCATTCAGGTCATTAGTGAAGAAGTTAAATACCACCCGGGTCACAATCTAAAGCAGAAGAATATCACCCTTAATTGGCTAGCAGTTAGACTTTCAGCTACTAACCAGAACTCTTCAAACCTGAAGGTCCAGTTATTTGTTTCATCAACCTCGCAGACAATCCATCCTGTCTGTATCTCTCAAACATGGTTAAAAAGTACAACCAAACATGATCTTGATAGTCTTGATAAAGTCAAAATAGCCAGTATCAATTGCTTGCCTTTCATCCTCAAAGCAGTCGTCATTGAGGGCAGCCTCAATAAAGCTATGCTGGCTGCTCTAAAATTGTATTAGGATTTTGGTTTTTTTTGTGAAAAAACAAATATATCACCCTTCACAACTATAACAGTTCCAGGGACTATAGATGGCATGATGCTGTCCTGCTTTAACTCCATCCAGCAAGTAAATTGACTCCCAGAGGCACAGAATCAGAAGAGTAAAAGTGAGAAAACTTGTGGGTTGAGATAAAAACAGTTTAATGGAACAGAAAAGGAAGCAAATAATAATAGTGTTAATTACCATAATAATAGGAATTAGAATATACAAAACAAGTGATGCACAATGCAGCTGCTCACCACTTACCAGGTGATGCTCAGCCATTTCCCAAGAGCAGCTCCTGGCCAGTTTTTGCCCTAATTTATATGCAACATGATTTTATGTAATACTGAATGTCCGTTTGGTCTTTAGCGTCTAGAACCAGCTGCCCTGGTTCTGTCTCCTCCCAACTTCTTTTCCCCCTCCAGCCTTCTTGCTGGTAGGGCATGAGAAGCTGAAAAGTCCTTTACTTAATAGAAACACTACTTAGAAACCTAAATACATCAATGTGTTATCATACTAAATCCAAAGCACAACAAGATACCAGCTACAAAGAAGAAAATTATCTATCTATCTATCTATCTATCTATCTATCTATCTATCTATCTATCTATCCCAGCCAAAACCAGGTCAGATGCAGCAGTCAGATTTGGGTTAGTTTTTATGTAACAGCACATGCAGAGGGAAGCACAGGGACATTTGCGTATGTCTTCACGGTCATATGAGATTTCACTTGAATTTGCATGCCTTGCCTATGTTTCTTATGTGCTGGTTCACATAGACCTGAATCTGGCATAAGCATGAAAACTGGCTTGATAAGAAATTAAGGTTTCTTATGTGCTGGTTCACATAGACCTGAATCTGGCATAAGCATGAAAACTGGCTTTATAAGAAATTAAGGTACAACTAGAGAAATTTTGAGTTTGAATTTAATTCCTGAAAGCAGTTTGGATGCAAAAGGGCATAGGTTGTTTGAATTTGTCTATTCCCAATCCTATAAAGTTGTCTCATCATACAGAGCAGCCTCATCTTATCCATCTCTATGCCCTCATATCTTGACACCACTGTGCTTCAACTCTGACACCCCTCTTTCAGCTACTGCTGGTAAATGCAAAATTTTTAAGACTCTGATGATGAAGAACAGTTTGGTATCAAGAGGAGATCAACTTCTAGTAGTAACTATCCAAAAACTATTTGAGGACAGCCACTCCAACAAAATCTCATGTCAGCTGGTCATGATCACATTAGCAGAACAGCTAGGCATAAAAGAAGAGGAATCCTCAGGAACTTCTTATCTAACACAAGGAGTCCTCCACAGCCACATGCAACACATACTCCTGATTACAGGCATGGATCTAGAATCCAGAATGATGGCCCCTCGTTCTTACACTTGAAGGAACACCAAAGTGAATTCCTTTCCACATAGAAATATTACAGAACTCCATATTCTAATTCCCTCATTTATATGGAATAGATATATAAATTTATAGTCAGAATATATATGCAGAAATCTATGTTCATATGGTATAGGAATATGTAATATAACCTATGTTCCATACAGAATTCCATATTCATATACAAGCTGCAAGGAAACTATGGGATTTTTTTCCTTTTCTAATGAATTCCAATATTTGAGTTCCTTTTCTGATGTTTTCAGAAGTTATGCATATCATAAAGATGTTGAATCCAAATGGTAATAGCCAGCTCAGAGTCCATTGCTTACTCGTGAAAGCTGCTTTTATGTGAAGCCAGGATTTTTTCCCCGATATTTCCTAGTCATTCTGTCTTACAAAAGCCTCTTATGGTCCCTCGCAGTATGCCTTTGTCCGTATTACCCTGAATGTCTTCATATCACAAACTTTCCCACCACACCAGCAAACTTGCTCACCTCACTGCTCATTTCTTTTCCAGGTCACCTAAGAGTGACAGAGTGCACAAAGCTTTGGGAAAATCAGTGGTTACCAGTGGTTGTGACCAGTTGTTACCACTGACCTTCCACTGTAATAAGTAACCTGTCCTCTTACCCTGTATTTCCCAAGTTGTTACCTGTTATTGACCCATAAAATGACTTTTTATTTAATCTCTTAACTACTAAGTTTCCTTGGAAGCTGTTGATGATGATACTATATAATATCTTCAAAAGTACAAGCAGATTACATCAACTTGGCTTTGTCCAAATATTTGCTGCCATCCTTCAAAAAGAGCACTGTCAAGTAGGAATTTTGTTTTAAGAAGTCATACTGAGTCTTCCATAGTGCTTCTTTTATATAGCATTCATTGATCAGCCTTACAGACTCTCTGATGAGCTTCTTGATGTGCTGAAGAAGGATTTAGTCCTCATTTAGAGATCTTCAGCAAGTTGTTCCTCCCAGCTATTTTTTCCTTTTTTTTTTCCTTTTTTTTTTCCTTTTTTTTTAATGTTATCAGCCAGGATTTATGAATTTTTCTATTTTCCTCATTTGGATATGACTACAGTGTTTTAAAGGTTGCCTTCTTGCTTCTGATGACATCTCTTCCTTATTGTTTAGTCATGCCTGGTTCTTTGTAGCTTTACTCAAGCCTGTCTTAATAGGTTGCATGCACTGGCATATGACCTAAATATATTAAATGTATAATTCTGCTGTATCCCAGGTATTGGCCTCTGGTGATTACGTTTATGCACGTATTAATTAAGGCAGAAGAGAAGGTTGTCTAGTTTCTGCCAAGAGAGCAGATGTTATATGCAGTACTAGCCAACCTATGGCTCTGACAGTCAAGACATCAGACCTCTAATAAAGCAGAAACCCTGCATAATTTCAACCAAACATGTTCACCATCCCATTCCAAGCAGTGGTTTTATACTCCAGACTGTAAAGGTAACAATCTGCTTCATATGCCTCTCTGGGCTGCAGCCCTCTGCAGCAACACCCTACAAGCCCAATCTGTCTCACCCTGATAGAGATCCTCCTATTCACAATATTCTCTTCTCTCCAGTCCAGAGAAAGTGCAGTCCCAACGAGTATTACAAACAAAATTAGTGATTAACTGAATCCTAAAAATAAGTGAGGAAGAAGGACAGTCAATCATAAGGACACAGCAAAACAAAGGGGTGTCATGGATTCATTTTCCAAAGCAGCAGCAAATACACAGAGGGTAGTGTCATGAAGTGCCAGGGTCAGACTGCAGCCACCATTGCAGAGAGCTCTCTCATGACCACCTTTCTTTGCTGCTATGCAATGCTAATATGCTTTTGGGACATTGCTCTTACCTTTCTTCTGGTAGGCAAAAACCATTGCTCTTACCTTTCTTCTGGTCTTATTTTGCTATGATGTCCTTATGTCATTCTAAGGGATCAAAAAGTCTATTTCAGCAGAAACAACCCTGCGCAGGAAACCAATTGAGGAGTCCATATTGACAACGTATGGGGCGGGAAGGCCTTGGAGCAAGAGGCAGCAGCAGCAAGCACTACTTGTAAGGTGAGGAAATGTGCTGTGTGGGCAGAGCAGAGTCTAAAAGTGGGGGAAGGGAGCAGCCCACACTCCAGGGTTGGGGAGGAAAAAAGAAGCAAGTGAATGACAGACTCAGCAAGAGGAAGTGCTTGAGGAGATTGTGAAAAGGAGCAGTCTGCAGCCACACAGGCTGCAAGATGTGATTTGGGAACACAGTGTACCTTGAAAACTTGCTGTCCCTGTGGGAGCAGATCTGCTGCCCGTGGCATTTACAGGGTGGTCAGTGATGGTCTGCACCCTGCAGCCTGCTCAGACTGGTCTTGGCTCCCTCCTTGCCTCACAAGAGGCCGTGTAGCACACAAACAGCTACAAAAACAAAAACAGCATTCGGATGCTGATGTCCAGACAATCTTCAAAGTGCACCACTTCACAGCTGAAATGCCTAAATGAAAGGCCAAAGCTCTTTTGAAGGGGGAGTTGAGGGTCCAGTGAAAGATCCTGAAGGACACCCATTGCTCAGTGAAGATGCTGACCTGTGGCAGTGGGAACCATACACCGCAGGCCTCCATGTCCCCTGAAACTCAGATGGATCTCCAGATGTTAACACACAGCAATAAACAATGACTATTAGAATAAATGGAGGTATAAACAATGGGCTTGTTAAACAGAGGAGAGGCACTGCTTTTATCCTTACGAGTAGTATGATCCAAGTATTTTTCACCTAGCTTAGTGTTAGAAATATTTATTTCAAAAACAATAAGCAGATTTAGTACATTTTAAATGGAAGACGCTTCATATTTATTCTTTGCCTTGTCATGAAGCCATTCTCACTTAACACAGGGAGTTAATTAAACCAGCCTTCACTAATCTGGCTGACAATTTAGACAGTAATTAGTGCAACAGGAACAGACGAGACCTTACAGTTCTTTCAAGCCTCAAGGCTGATACAAGCCTCAAGGCCAATTGCTACAAGAATTAACCAACCCTTCTGCACGTTCCTCTCAATTCCCTAGGTACAGACCAACTTTTAGAATCAATCCTTCTGGCTTTCCACCCTACTCTTTTAATTCTTCCACTGAGAATAAGTGGAGTTAGCAACACCCATCAGTACAGCAGTATTTGTGAAACACAATTTTTGAAGAATTTGCCCTATAATTAAAGTATGTGTGTCAGCATCCTCTTTAGTGGCACTGGCAATTAACATTACTAATGACGTCTCATGTCTGCAGCCTCTCATATGCTACTTTGGCCCTCTGTTTCAGGTTTTTAAACCAGAAAACACTACTTATTCACAAGAAACTTCTGTATCTTTCTGGAGCAGCTGTTAGCTAAAAACCATGGAAAAAATTTAAAGCGTGTATCTTATCTTTGGTTTATATACCAGAAATTAAAGCACATAAGGTGCTAGGAACTCTAAATACTGGAATACAGACAGTGTTTTCTTGTCATCATGACCCCTGTATGGAAAAGACATAAATTGTAAGAGAGTTGGAGTAATGACTAGACATTTGGAAAAGTGGTTATTTTTCACAAAAGAAATTTCTGCTAAAAGACACCATAGATAGGAGCTGTTTCTAGTCCTGATCCAACACACATTTTGTAATGGTTATGTGACATACCAAAGATGCTGTGTAAAATTAAGGTCCTATTATTATACAAATGGCTATGCCCAAATCTCGAAATATTCTGGATAAAAGCCATTGAAATAATTATCATTTTGAAGTCTTGCAGCATCCTTGTAAAGCCATTAGTGTATGTACTTGTCACTCTTCTAAACAATTTCATTGTTTTGTACACAACAAAAAAATGTTTCTTATTACCTGAAAGACCATACATTGCTTATAGATTAAATTAACATCTTGTCCCTGTTTCCCTCTGCACTAAAAATATGCCAACAAATATTTTAATGACGGGAAGAAAAATGCACCAATTAATCCAATTTGTAGAAATGAAGAAAAAGAATGATAGAAACTTAGAAATACAAGTCCATTCTTGACTTACATGCAGGATAGATACAATTATAGATAGTCACCAAATCTGTGGGGAAATGCCACCCTTTATTTGTAAGAACTGTAATACCTAACTTCCTTTGCAAAACTAAAAAAAATGCACAGCTTTCCTATTTATTCTGTATGTATGTATTTATTTCTCACCATAGAATCACAGAATGGTTTGGTTTGGAAGGGACTTTTAAAGGTTTTCTAGTCCAATCTCCTTGCAATGAGCAGGGACAACTTGTAAGTTTGCACAAATTAAAAGACCACAACTCACCAATAAGATGCAACATTGTTTTTAAGACAAGTGTGGGCACTGATGAGCTTCATTGCAATGGATGTACAGAAAAAAATGTTAGCATGTTCTGCCCCAGCTCTGAATGATGCAGAAGCATGATAAATGATGCATGATGCAGAAGCACAGTGAGCAACTGCTTCCCATATCCTGCAGGTCCCAGTCAGAAAGAGAAAGCGATGTCTAATTCACTGCCTGGGAGAGACCCAGGGAACTCCATACACTCAACTTTGTCTGGTGAAACAGTCACTCTGTTATGCTCAGTGCAACAGAATGGGAAGGACAGGACATTTACTCTTAGAGGGAAGTTCTCTGACTGCACCAGGGACAGCTGTGGTTCTTGCACCTTTAGAAACAACTTAGAAATGCTTGGACTTTACCCAGAAGCATCTCCCATACACTATTAAAAATTCACTGTCTTTTCTCTGCTGGAGACACACCCTCTCCCCATCATAATTCTTCATAGTTTGCTTTTTTACATTTTCATCAATTGACTCACATCCTTGCTTTTGTTTGGTTACCAGGAATCAGGTAAGTTTCTCTTTGGTCAGACAAATGATGCCAGAAGCTGTCAAAATAAGGAACCTCCTGCGACCTATTATTCCCACTGTGCTCTAAGGCCCTTATTTCCACTTGCACCACTCAACTCCCTAGTGGGGAAACATTCTCCCGCAGCCCTACGTCAGCCTGCTGCAGGGTGGAACACTGGCTGCATGCATCACAGCCCAGCTCCTGCTGCACACTGCCTTCTTCCATTGACTTGCTCTGCCATAATAAAAATTGTGTTTTCTTTCATAGAATCAGAGAATATTAGGGGTTTGGAAGGGGCCTTAAAGATTGTCTAGTCTCAACCCCCCCTGCCCCGGCCATGGGCAGGGACACCTCCCACTAGACAAAGTTGCTTGAACACTGCCAGAACTGGGGCATCCACAACCACCCTGAGCAATCTGTTCCAGTGTCTCACCACTCTCTCAATAAAAAAATTTTCTCCCTAATATCTAACCTAAATTTCACCTCTTTCAGTTTGTACCCATTATTCCTTGTCCTACCACTATAGTTCCTAATGAAGAGTCTTCCCTCTCTGGCTTCCCTGTAGGCCCCCTTCGTATATTGAAAGGTTGTTAAAAGATCGGCACAACAAATCTCTTCCAGGCTGAAGAGCCCCAACTTTCTCAGCCTGAAATAATTCACCATAATTTTCTTTCTCCATCTGCAGTTCAGCCCTGAATAAAGCTCTTCTCTGATGGAAAAATTTCAAAGGACATTTTACAAAGTTTTCAACTAACATAGCGAACTAGTCAGACACATACGTTGGAGAGATACAGCAATTCATGATGCTCTCACCAACACAGAGCTGAGTTGCATTAGAGCTGTTAGAATGGAGTCAGGATGATACTACTTCCGAGATGTGATTATAACTCCCAGATCAAGAATAGTTCCCTATTATTTCTTCAGGAAAACCTTAAAGGAGAGTAAATAGGAAACATTGTCCTGTTGTTCCCTCGTGGAAAAGTTGCCGCTTTGCCTCCACTCCGCAAGACTACGGGCATTTTCTCCTACAGCAGCGGGACGCGGCGTGCTCCGCGGAGGGGCTGCCGGGGGCCGAGTGGCGCCCGGGCGGAGCGGCGGGGCCGCACTCGGGTGCCGCGGGGAACCGGGTAGAGACGTGGCGGGGCTTGCCGGCGGGAACGGCGTCGTCAGCGCCATGGGGGAACCGCAGCGGCCCCCCTGTGCGGGCGTGTGCTCCCCGGCAGCGCCACAGCGAACACCGCGCCGAGCACTCAGCGACTCAACCGCGGGACACGAGCATGGGGCGAGCGCCCACTCAGCACCGACGCCGACTCCGGTTCCGACTCCGGTTCCGGCTCCGGCTCCGGCCCCGACGGCACTGGCGCCTCCCTGCTCCTCCCTTCCCTTCCCTGCCCTGCCCTGCCCTGCCCTGCCCTGCCCTGCCCCGCCCCGCCCCGCCCCGCCCCGCCCTGCCCTGCCGGGCTGCGCTGCGATCGCTGCGGAGGGTGTTGCCCAGCCCGGGCCAGGGCGGTTCCGAGCGGTCGCCGCTCCGGCTGTCGCCGTTCAGGGACACGCGCGTCCCGCGGTGCCGGCGTGCGCCGTCCGCCCGGCGCTCGGCCATGCTGGTGTGGCTGCACGCTCCGCGGCGGTCAGCGCTGCCCGCCCGCCTCCGCCCGCTCGCCCGCCGATAAGCCAAGCCATGACCGCAGCGCCCCAGGGGCCAGATCTCAGTTTTCTGAACGAGGAGGAAGCCAGGGCGATTTTCCAGGTGCTGCAGAGGGACGCGGAGCTCCGGCGGGCAGAGAAGGACAGAGTCAGGTACCGGCTTTCACCCCCGTCCTGTCGGTGCCCATGGCGCCCGCGCGGAGGTGGAGGGCGCGGAACGGGGTTTGCGGAGGGCGCACGGCCCCAGCCCGGCGACGCGTGGAGGCTCTCTCCCGACGGGGAGAGCGGGAAACGGGTTGGCGGGGGGGCGCCCCGCAGGGAAGGGTCTGCGCCGGCCAAGGCGGCGTGGGGCTGCGGTGCTGCGCGGCAGGGAGAGCTGAGCTCCCCGCGGTCCTGCCGGGGCAGCGGGGAGCGCCAGTGCCTCCCGCCAGCGCTGGCTGCCGCCGGAGCCGTCCGGCCGGGCACCTGAAGCATCGGGACCTTTGGGAAATGCATGTTGTGACAGAGACGGCTCTGAGTCACGGCTCCGGCTCCCCGTGGCACCTCTCCTTCCCCGGGGAGGAGGAGGAGGCCGCTTCTGTGCTTCACCGTGCCGCTGGCATGGGGTGTGGGCTAAACACCGGTACCCGGGAGACCACGGCGACGGGGAAGTTGTGCTGGACCTTGCAGGGAAACGCAGCAACTCTGCGGCTTTTGAGTCGCTCCTAGAAGTTTTTGGAAACAAAGCCAGGCACTCACCTGCCTGAAAAGTAGTTCACGAGACTCTTGAAAATTACTTAATTGAATTCTCTCTGCCTTATCGAGATACAGGACACCTCGACCTTGTTTCTAGATCATATTTCCCCTTTGTGCAATCATCAAAGCTATTTGTCTTGATAGTGAAAGTAAAGGTCGAGGAATTAATAGAAATTATGCTGGGAAATGAGCCGTTCATTGTTAAAGGTCCTCATTTCTTCCCGCAGGTATGAATTTTGGCACATTGTGAAGTGAGAGGCAGTGTCCTCTCAGATTTGCAAGTGGGCACTTTTCCCAAGTAATGCTTTCGTGTAAGATATAGAGGGAATGTTAATGAGTAACAGTTGCGTCAAGTGGATTTTTGTACTGTGTATTTTTTATTTCAGTAAAGTGGATTTTATGATGAGCATGGTTAAATATTATGTGTCAACAATGACTTACATCTAAAACTTGCCTTGGTTTTCTGTGGCATGTGTACCTGGACTGAGTTAAGTTTGGCAATTTCTTTCTTCCATAATTTGGTATTACTTTTCTTTTTCTGATTAAATTCTGTTCCATGTGTCTCATTATTACCTTCCCAAAAAGGAGAAATATTTTGCTGGATATAGGGAATTGCATAGCTGGAGGGCTGTAAGTTTAAAACTGAAGTTTTTGGGACTAAAGCTGAAACAAATGCATTGAAACTTCCAATGCTGTAGAGAGTCTTGTGAAGCAGTGGCCTGCTTTTGAGCTCGAGGCTTTCACCTGCCCCCAAATTTGTATGTGTTTCTTTGTCTGTGCACTTAGGACTTTCTCAATAGAAAATGTTATTTATGTGAAAGCTGTCAAAATAAACTTGGTATAACAGGATGTTTCTGGTGATGCTTTACTGAGATGTAGTCTGTTTAAATCTCAGCTGAAGAGGCATTCGCAAGTTGAGCAGAAGGTAGATGAAGTATTTATGACCAAGGTGCCATACTGAAAATCTAGGTTAAACCCTGAATCTGTCAAAGGTATGTGTCCTTGGGCAAATTTCCTAATCTCTCCTGGACCTAATAAAAGTAATTTCTTTCTCACTCCACTTGTCTACCTGGTCTTATTTAGACTGTAAGCTCTTCAGGCCAGAAGACTCTCATCAAGAGCAGACAGAATCCAGTCTGTGTGGTATTGCCCTGTGCTACTATAATCAAAGTAATAACAGTGATCACCCTGGAGGGCCAAATCTTGCAGTTCCTATATGACCACAGTGAGCTTCAGAGGCTCTAAACAAAATCACATTTTTTCCCCTTTGTCCCATATGCCTTCCTCCTTGTCATTCTTATTACTATTATTTTGATAATTAACTTCATAGACTTTTTTTTGGTGTAAAAGTTTTAAAAGAATGCCTGAGAACTGTGGCAGCCCACTCCTGGGATATTTTCAAAGTGTGATTTTTGAAGCTATTTGATTGATGCTGTCAATCAAACAAGGCATATAGGAGATGCTGTGGAATGGAGGGAACAATTTCATTAAGACTACTCTTTTTTCACAAAGTGAAGTGAGTTGCCCTTCAAACTGCTCTTGAGCATGGTTTTGGAAAGAGCTAGTTGGAGCTGGGCAGGGCCAGGGAGCCAATCAGTAACAACCAGTGGTCAGTAACAAATTGGTAAAGTGTTTTCAGTGACCATCTCTATTTACAATATAGCATGTTCCTGTATAGACCAATCTAGACTGGACTGACAGAGGGAATGAAGCATTTGCTGGCAGACCAAAGTCAGGTTCTAATGACTGTGCTGATCTTGTCCATACTGTTTGATGTCATACAAGCAAGCACATAGCTGTCTGTCAGTCTCTTAAAAGATCAATGAAAAATTGAAATTCATTCCAACTTATAACTCTAGAATCCAAAAAGTAGGAACAAGCTACATTTGTTATATTGAAAAATGTTAGCACCAGTTAATTTTGAAAGATGAAATAAGAAATAAAATTAAAATATTAATTCTGACATTCTCTGTGGTTTATTGTGACTTCATCAAATGTATTAAGCTTGCAATTATTTCCTGACAAGTACATTTCTTTTCTTGTTGCTTACTTGCACTGGGTAGAACTGGATCTCTCTTCACCCAGTCAGCCCATGCTTTTGTGAAATTAAGTGTATAATGGGGAGATTTTCTGGGGAAAGGTTGCTTTATACAGCCTCTCTCATCTTCCTTTCTGTTTGTAGCCTTTGTGTAGAGCAGGAACGTGTAAGTTAGGTTGTCAATTGTGCCTATTTGTGTAGCTCTCAGCTCTGCTTGGTGCTTCCCCTCCTGTTGCTCCTGATGCCCCAGCACATTCTCTGAGTACCATTGGCCCTTTCTTGGCTCCCTTGGAAACCTTCAGACTTCTAAGCCTGGCCTGGGACACCTCTCAGTATAGCTTTGTCTTTTATGTAGAAATGAACTGTATGTCCTATTGGACCTTAATTTATTCTTGCTATGGGCAGGGAGCAGAGCTCTGGCTGTGTCCTGGCCTGCTGGTTCCCAGGACCTCATTTTTTGGCCGGTTTTCTCCTTCCAGTGCCCTCTCGTGGCTCCTCTCGGCAGTACCTTTGAGCAGCCAACACAAACCAGCCTATTTGCCTCTTTCTCCTTGAAACAAGTTCAGAGAAGCAGCAACAGTCAGCTTTGGTATGACTCCTAAGGCTGCTTACTCCTATATACACCGAAAATAATTCAGAAACTTACTAATCACATATTTAATAATTTAAAAGAAAAAATACGTATTAGTTTTGAACTTGGGTAACACTTGCCTTCAGATATTTTTGCTCATCCAATCCAGTTTCATTCATAATACCAATTCAAAGAAAATTTCATTTATCATACGTATTAGCATGGAAGACAGATGGAATTTAGGGTTTTTATATCAATATACCTGCGTTGTTCCATAATAGTATTTGCAGTATTAAGGCAGAAGTCCAACTCAAGTCATGAAATGCTATTTAATAATGGTTAATGAAACTGATGATTTTACAGATGCTTGTGGAAGGAGGTTCCTTGTCACAAATACTTCAGTTACAATTAGATGCCCAGGAGAAGACAGGGAGGAATGCAGCATGTTCACAGTGCAGTATCATGTTCTGAGGGCTCCCCAACAATTCAGTTTCCATAAGATCATAATGAATGCTTGCACGGTTATTAATACCACAGCTCAACTTTCTGTATGTAATGAAATAGGCCTGAAAATCACAACATAAAAACATTTAAGATACTATTTGACTAATGGTTTTCAAGACTTCAGAGTGCACCCAGCTCATCTTCTTCAGCTTTGTTCTGCAGCTGCTGGGGACAGAAATGAAGAAAGAACTGACAGCTAATATTTGCACAGAGAGCTCCAGGTCCCAAAGGCTAAACAAACCTGAAGGTGCTTCTCTTTTCTGTCCTTTATTGATGAAGCAAATGGGCAGGGTGAGGAGAGGCTGACTGCCTTCCATCTCTTCAGGACAGCACTTCAAAGCCTGGCAGGCAGCAGAGGAACTGGCAGTCCCTGTAGGAAGTCTCAGCAGCATTAGGGCATGAAGCTATGGGATACAGAGGTGGAGCTAATGCCTTTTATCTCCAAGGCAGCTCCTCCCTCTGCAGAGTGTGGAGAGGCAGACAGTGCCCAAGCAGGTGTCATTCCAGTCAGCTTTGCATCTCTGATGTCTCATGGTGTCTGAACACTGAGTGTTGAGATGCACCTCCGCCCCTGGAACTGCATCAAGGCCCAGAGAAAGCAGCTGAGCTGAGAAGAGCCAGGAGACATGGAGCCAGCTACTTAGAAGAGGCAGCAGGTAGGGGGATGTGGCATGGGAACAGGTAGCAGGTACAGTTGCAGGTTGTCCAAAAAGTGAACAGTTGGAAGATAGAGTAGAAGAGTTATGGATGAATAGAAAATGTATGTAAAAGGGCGCAAAAGCTCTGTATTCTTTAATAATTTTATTTAGGAGACTTGGCTGTTTTATGTAATGCTCCCATTACAACTGCATGCAATAGTCTTGTGCTGGTTTTGTTCATTAATCCTTGAGAAAAAGGGAAATACTGTTATCTTCACTTACAAATGAGATATTGAAAATAATTGAGAGACTGAGACACAGAATAGGGAAATGAACCTACCTCCCCTAACAGCAATTTACTTTCTAGATTGTGCTTTGAGAACTAAATATGCATGTATTATTTAAGGTTTTTTTTTCTTTTTTTTTTGAGTAGGAAGAATGGCAAAAAATAATTGCCAGTTTTAGAACAATTCTGGCACATCAGCCACTGTCTATGAATAGGAACTGAAAAAAAGAGGAAAGGGAAATGGAGCTTGTGGGAGAGGAGCGCACTCATTCCATTTGGTTTAATTTGTTTTGCTCTTTTCCAGGTTGCTTTATGCTTTTGGGGGGGATTTTACTAGATTTATTTTGCAGAAGACTATGAGAATAGACAGCAGCAAAAAAAAAAAAAAAAAAAAAAGGTTTGTTTTAATTTACCCTCAAATTTGAAGATGAAAAGCATATGAAATTAATTGGGAGGTACAGTCAGCACCACTCAGTGCTCCACTCTTGCTGACCCATTAACAACATTTGAGTGTTGTGGGAAAGATGAATCCTCTCCATAGACTGTTCTAAGCAGTCTCTAAATTAAATAATTTGGACATAGTTACTTGTTACAGGCACACAGCTGTTCTTACCGCCTCATGCAGGTCATTTACTGAGTTCATTTGTTGCAAGTAATTCCTTACTGTATTCTCTTAACCGACATTTACTCTCACAGGTCTGGCAGTAGAAGGTGGGAATACAATCCTGTGTTGGAAATGTATTTTTTCACCTTCTTTTCTTGGGAATACATTTGTTGCAGAAGTGCAGACATACTCAGTTTTGTTTGTATTTGAGCATATTTGTACTTGGTGCTTCAATTATGTTATCTTGCTTACAGTTTGATGGGTCTGCTGTTGCAGGCTTTATTATGTCATTCACAAAAGTAGTCCTCTTCACCTTCTTGGAGACCAAGAATAGCTTCTTGGGTGTTAGAGATATAGATTTGGGGCTCAACTTCTCATAATTACAAAGAATTTTAAAAATTAGCTCCAAAGTACATGATCTGCATGGGTGAGGAGAGCAGACAGGATACCAGGACAACATTACTTGGGTATATTGTTGTTCCAGTGGAGCTCCCTTCCTGAACAAAGCATTAATAAAGAAATTCTTTCATAAGAGATACTCCACCCAGGAATGTTTCAGGGCGCAAATGTTCTATTGTGTCTTGATGTGGAGGAGATACTATTATTACTTACCACTGATACTGTGCCACCGGTGTGTTTAGTGGTTTGTAAACACTAATGAAAATAGGTCTTTGAAGCCCTGAAGGGCTAATATGCTAAAGAAGTGCCAGTAGAAGCAAAAATGGCAGGGAAGACCGGGATTTAAAAACCTCTACTTGCTTTGGTAAGCAATTACTATCATAAGAATCCCATTTTGAGACAGTGGGGGTACTGTAGCCAAGTGCAATTGGTAAGTTGCATACCAAATTTTTTCCTCAGTGTGTTTTTTGATAGTCCTATCTTGTGGTGGGGTCTAGACTCACAGACTGGGGCTTCACATAGTGTAAGAAAGAGAAGTAGAAATGGCCAGAGGCAGGTAGGCACTGTGAGTGCTATTTTCTCTGTTGGTTTTTATTCTGTCCATCTGGGCTAACTAGACCAAAATCTGTGCTGTAACTCCACTTTTATGCCTACAGAGCAGAGTCTGGACCAGCTTTGCTGCCAGCTCATTGGTCTTGTCCTTTCACAGTGAACTAATTTCAGTGTCAGTCCTTTCCTCGGAGGATTTGCACTTGGTGTTTGAGGGCAGGGGATTTCCTGTGGTGTGTATGGTGTCAGAAGGAAGAACCTTTTGAGATGTGTGATGTTTGAAAGAGCCTGCCTATAGGGCACTGAATGTATTTCTTCTTTTTTCAGGTTACTGGGTCCATGGTGGCTCCCCACAGGGCAGGCGCTCAGCGCTTGGCCACCAGGGCGTGTCCCCGGTGACACAGACGGGCACCGCAGCGATGGCTGTGGTGGCGCGGCAGGGCCGGGGCCAGGCTGCGCGGCTGAGTCACGCTCAGGGTTGGGGTCAGGCCTGCTCCACCACAGGCTGCTGCTCACGGGGCAGGGCCACAATGATGGTGCAGGGCCAGAAATCATGTCAGCATCAGACCTGGTGACAGTGACCGGAGTCAGCCATGGCCCCGAGATGGCCAGGCAGGCCAGGGGTGAGGTGGCCAGGCTTGAGGCCGAGTTGGATGCCAGCCTAGGGGTCAAGGCAGGGGCTGTGCACAGACAGAGCTGGGGATGCAGCTGGGGCTGTAAGTGGAGCACGGCCCAGCGGCACAGCCTGCGCTAAAACACAGCTCCCCGGGGAAGGAGGGCTCACCCCTGCTGAGGCCTGGGGCTGTTCTCTTCACAACACCTTTGTCTAAAGACACCCAGCTCTGCTCTTCCCAAGCTGGTCCAGGGCCCAGGCAGCCAAATCCACAGGAGTGGGAAGGACATTCTCAAGGCACTTTCACCCGTGTCCATTCAAACGCAGGCCTTGTGCCAGGTCTTTCAGACTGTTGAGACTAATGTTTATATTTTCAAGTGACCAAACAGCGTAAAAGTGAAAATCACAAAGATTATTATTGTTATTACTGAGCTCACTTTCTGATGTCAGTAGGGCTGCCAAAAGTAAGATGTTGTTGAAACTGATGAGATTTAAGCAAAGGCTTACTGTTAAGTCATAGGCAGACATTTTCCAAGTCCAAGCTTAATGGTAAAAGTAGAATTTGTTGAACTCTGTCTATATAGATAAATTGACCAGCCTTCAAGAATAAATAGGTTGGACACAGCAGAGCAAGCAAGCACTAGCTATTGAGTAGACAGTCAATATGGGGAGTTATTCTGGAATAGCTAATGCAGAAGGATCCAATCTTTTTAGGTTTTCCATGGACTTGTGACCCAATTACAGTCTTGTGCACCTTGTAGGAATTCTGCACACTTCCCAGGTTTGACCTTTCCAACAGTAATGTCTCTATATTCTCAACATCCTCTGTCTGCTCTGCAATTCAAGTGCAGAAGTTAAATTAATAATTGACATTAGTTGGAATTGGAAATTGCCATTAGGTGGAAGAAGACAGGTTTCCATACTAAGCAAGCAGAGAGTCATTGAGGTGCCTGTATGAGGAGAAGAGAATGATTTTCTCATGCTGACAGCCTCTATACACTGTGTCCCAACACCTTCAAGTCCTTGCATGTATTTCAGAAATAATAAATTGGTTATGCCAGTAATTCAAAAAAGTGTTTTGCAGAAACACATCTGATTCATGTTCAGAGCAGCTGGCTATCTCCCCATGCGTACTGGCACAGCACAGCTGTGCTCCAGTGGTGTGCTCAGGTTACGTGTGTCACATAGGCCTGTCAAAGACTGCAGCACCTGCTTTCCGTAGTGAAGCCCAAGACTCTGGAGTTTTGCTGGATTTGGTCCCTGATGTACTTCAAACTCCCGCATCCATCCAGCACTTGCACCTCCTGCACACATGGCTCTCGGCCTGGCTAACAGCTGGGAGCAAAGCTACTTGCGCTGTGTGTCAGGACTCCAGCTGATGTTCACTGGTTTCTGTCAGATACTGACAGAAACAGTGATGGCAATACAGATGGCATTTGAAAATGGTTGTGAGTATCCGTCTCCTTTTCTTCTTTTAAATTTAGGTTTTGCCAGTGGTCTGTGTATACTGAATTTAATTATCCCTTAAGTTTTTTGTTTTTTTTTTTTCAATCTAGTTTTCAAATCAAGTGGAGTCTGGCCCACTGGAATCTTAAATTTTGGGCACAGAGACCCCATTTTCTTTTCTGTTCCAGAAATTTAATACAGGACTATCTAAACTAAGGCTTGACCTCTGTTTGGTCTTTTCTGTACTTATTTTAAATTGACAAATTACGTATTTCCTTGGAGCTTACAGTCTGAAAAAATTCACTACTTAAGTATTTAATGCAAGAAATTCATTAAAGCAGGTAGGGAAAAATGGGATTTGTTCTGAGGACATGTGCATCTAAAAGTTCACAGGAAATGTATTTCTAAACCTTCTTTGCAGCTAAATGATTATGTTTGCAGCTAAATTATTATTAAATTATTACTGTTAGCTATAATAAACTGTATTTAAATATCTGCATTTTAAACTCTTAGCTGAAACTACCTTCTTTTTCTCAGTCTTACCTCAGAAATAAATAAATCCATATACTAGTACCATATTAACTGTGAATAAACACATCAAAATCACAAAAGCCAAGAGTAAATGATGAAAAGTATGGTATGTTTACACTTTATAGCACATAAATTACATCAAATTTACTTTGTTGTTGGAATAATCAAGGAATTGTAACACTTCTCCTGGCCATATCTTTGGATTTTTAGATCAGTGGGGATCTGAGTGCAGAAAGCAGCAGTCAGGAAAAGGTGCAGCACTGTGGCTGGGGTGGTCTGCAGTCTCTTTCTCCATTAGAGACTTGTGTGCTCTTAAATACATATTTATATGTGTATATTTGTGTGTTCTTTAATATATGCAAAATTATACACATGTAAATATAATATTTTCAAGTATTATTATACTATAATATTTCCATTTCCAGTGGAAGAGTTGTGATAAATTATGAGTCTAAGGTACTATAGCAGAGGATCTCTGTGTAAGTATATATTACATACATGTATATAAGCATTACATTTCCAGACGAAAAACACCCACTGTGTCAACTTTTAAAGCTTTCATTAATTCTTATGACCTATTTCCTTAGTTTAAAGCAATGTAAATGAGGCTTTTGTAGTGTTACAGTAACACATAAACTGTGTGCAGGTACACTGGCCTGTCTTACTTCTTTTGTCCAGAACTGTGAACTCTGCTCGATGTGGGGCTCCGCACAATTATCTGAGATTGCAAAGGTGTATTTTGAGAGCCCTAGGCTTCAGGCTTAGCTCTGTACAATCAAATGTCTAAGTCTGTTTGGAGCCTCTCAATTTCAAAACTCTGTCCAGACCCATGGGCCATCATACACAAACCTGCTTGTAGAGGTGAGGATTTGCTCTTAATTTGAAACCAGTTCCTCTCTTACAGAGCTCTCACCTAGCCTGCGTTTTGTTTTTTGTTTGTGGGGTTTTTTTTCTTGTTTGTTAGGAAGAGTTTTTCATAAAGAAATTCAAACAATAACATGAGGAATAGTGTCTGCATTGTATGTCTTTGTAAGGTAACTTTATAATACATGACTGAGCTGTAAATTACTTGCAATAGACGACTGTCTCTTTGCATGCTATCAATATTTATAAAAGATGATTGTAATCAACTAGCAGCTCTACCCTGGCAGAGTAAATATGTCTGCTGTTAATCATTAGCTTTAGATTTATTGAGAGACCTGATCCTCAGCCTTTCAACCCATCATGTGGTACACATGGTATACATCTTACAGCTCCGTATAAGATTTCTGGGACAGAAATTCAGGAGCTCACAACTTATTCCTGACATGCAGTGTTTTTGGACTGAGACTACACCTATGACTGCAAATAAATCAGAACCTTTACATGGAGAATTATATCCATTGCCTCTGTTAGCATGTATTAATATTAATAGAAATTCCTATTAATGAAGTAATCTCATTAGAGACATTAATTACTACCATTCAGAAGCTATGTGACACACTTTAAAGATGATAAGTGGCTTTTCTTTCCGTTGCATCATGGGTTTGTTTTGTTATTATCATATAATATTAGTAGGTAGCTTGCAAGTATTAACAGCACAGTAAAGTAAGACCCTTTTTTCTAGATTGTCATTCATAGCCTACAGAGACATTGTAACTAATCGATAAAACATTCACAGAATAGAGCTTTCCCCTGTATTGCATGCATTGTGAAAGGAACTGCAGAGAGTCAGCCCAAGCTGGAGAGTCACCAACAGCTGTGACATTCCTAGTGGTATTCCACCTTATTCACTCTTAGTGACCAGCTGCCCAAAGGACTAAAAACTTTCATTTTCTAAGTATGCGTAACTGCTAAAAGATCTGTACTTACAGACTTTTCTGTTTGTTCCAGCAGGGCTGAAATTATGTTTTCACTGTAAACCTGGGTAAAAGTAATGTCTTGAGGCATTGTTACACTTTGAGATGCATGATTAATCACCCTCAGCTCCCATGATCTCACTTTTCAATGCTCTGTCTTGAAAACTTAACTTTTTGAAGGCAGTCATTGAGCTTCTCATTTCAGAGCTTTAACTGAGAGCTTCTGATTCCTGAGCTGCCAGAACAGAAAGGAGTTATGTAGTCAGCATGAGAATTAAGCTTCGTTCTTGCCCTTATAACATTTCCCAGTTTTCTATTTCAAAGGCAAGTGTAATTCTGTGCTCTTGCTCAGGAAAGCAGACACAAGCTTCAAGGGGAAAGGAGTGTTGGACTTGATGAAGGAAAACAGCAGCTAGTGTATGTATATTAATTTCATATAGTCTAATATGAGAAGTTAATGTTTTGGAGAAAACAGAGGTAACTTTTGGTCACTGTACAGAGGGTGCTGAAATTGAATTGTAGACACAAAAGTCATTGTGATTTATAGAGTCAAAGTATTCGATGTCCACTGGGAGTCCAATGTTTCGTGTATGCTCATAGTCTCACTGTCTTTGTGGATTGTGTGTAATGAATGCACACAATGCCACTGGATTAGGCTATCTCGAAGCAGGTGATAAGCTTTAATTTAAAAGAATAAATTTGTTGAATAGAGATAGTGTAATAATGTCAGATTTTGTGATTTATTCTACTTTTTAATGAAGAAGGGGAGAGGTGGAAATGGGAGGGTTTTCCCCGTAAGCAGACAAGGTAGAACTTTAGTAAGGACAGAAAAGATTTTCTGCCTTTAACTCACATATTCCCTGACTGTATCCCTGACACACAGCAGGCATTAATGTGTGAATCTGATACCTGTGCTCAAAAAAGTGTTCTAAGGACAAAAGTATATTTCTGTTTGCAGCTATCTGTTTATGCAGCCCTACTTGCTGTTTGAAAGGATACTTCTGACTGCATATCAAATTCATGTGCAGAAGTGGTATCTTTGTGGTTTAAGTACTTCTGCCTATTAAATGTACAGTCTGGGAGGAAAAACTAGAGAAGATTAATTACCTTTTCACTTCCTTCTGCCTTCTGTCTCTTGGTTTTGTACATTACTGGAATCTAAAAATTTAGGGATAATTATGAGCTGGCAATGTTATGCGACTACTAAAGTGGAATTGAAAACATATGCCATACGGTTCAGTGCTGGGCAGCCCTGGCCTTCAGGTGATTATTTCTTGGCTCTTCCAGTTGCTCCTTTCCATGCAGGGATGTCACCACTAGGGGACTCTCCCTGGTGCCTGTTCAGGAGAGTTAAAGTCCTTCCATTACATTTATTGGTGTTTGCGTCCTGGTCAGTCACAGACACTGAACCCACACACTCTTTATTCTGCATTGTTGTGCCACATCCTCTTTGCTCATGCACATCTTTAGTTCTATTGGTCACATACTCAGATAAATACATCTGAGGGCAACTTAGTGGGTTAATGGGCATTATAAAATGAATACATAATAACAAAAATGATAAAGGACGAAAAGGATGAACACTTAGAAAACTATTATTTCAGTGGAAGAGAAAATTAAATTTGAGCATCAACGACCTAGCAGGTTAGATTCAAGCATTATTGATTGACAACACATTTTGTTCATCAAAATAGAGGAGACCTTGACTTTTCAGAGAATTACTGCAGAAATGCTTAATTTTACAAATATCAAATAAAAAAATAAGTGAATTTTCAGTTAGATTTTTTTACATTGTCCTGTAGTATGTACAACCAAAACATGGGAGTCTTTTTTCCTCTGTGATTCATCTACTTGTGCATAATGTCTTGCATGTAATAATGAGGCTGACTTGGATCATTTTTATTAGCCAAACAGACAACAGTAAGAAAGAAAATAAACAAAACATGTTTTAACGTGAGTAAAAGTATACCAGCTATTAAGAATAAAGACTGCTTTAGAAAACAGATCTGTTGTGTGTCTGACGCGCTAGGAAAGAGTGTGTTGACTCATTGTTTTTCTTCCTGGTAGGATTAACCTGCCACAGGAGCTTCTCTGGCACCTTGGAAACCAAAATGTTGTTATTATTGCTATTATACGATTCTAGGAAATGACAGATAATATTCTTTTTCAAATTATTTCGGCTGTGGTAGCCTTTGTCTTTGTCAGTAATACTTCTTTTCTCCTTTTTTCTAAATAAGGTGATAACTTGGAAGTATGTCTTTAAATTGTTTCCATAAAATTAAAAGGAACTATAAGTAAGAAAATATACTTGCATATGCATTTGTCCTGGTTTGGGACACATTTGGAAGGGAACGTCCAAAGGGATATTCCCTAAAGGGCAAAATTCAGCGGCTCTTCCTCCCACCTGTTCGGGTGTTAAACCTCCTTCGAGAAAAGTAGAAAAGTCTGTTTATTTAACAAGCGAAGTATTCACAAACACGAGAAAATGAAAAATATTAAACAATGGAACCTCTCGTTGTTCTGAAGAGATGGTGCATTCAGAGAGAGTCCTTTGTCAGTTCAGAGTCCTTTTCGTGGGTGTGTCCTCGGCTTTCTCTCAGTCTCTCCGGGGCTCGGTGTCCCGGCCGCAGTGCAGCTTGGGGGCCTTCAGACAATAGTCCGGGTGTTCTCGGACCGAAGAATGGCTTAACAGTTCCAAAAAACCCCTTCTGGCTTCAGCTAACGAGAGGAAAAACCAGCGAAAATAGCGAGGAAAAACTCCCCGTCTGTCTGCAGAGCGGAGTACTCCGAGAGCACTGCTTGCCTCTGTGTTTTGAATACAGCCGCGAAAAGAATTCCACCGCTTTTCCTTCTCCCCACCGCTTCGCTGTCAGATCTAGTTTTAAAGGTGCAGAACTTATTTCTGGGCTAAACAGACGAATGGGGATACAATCCAGCATCATAAAGTCGTCCCAGGATAGCGTTTTAGAACTACTTGTGGCTGTGACAACAGCCAGAGTTTTCTAGAAAAATAGCTGGTCATAGAAATGATGGAATTGTACAGTTCACCAGTGCAGCATAATGTACAAAGTGGTGGGAAGGGGATAAGTTGAACTAAAAAATATTTAGGAAAAAAACAGGTTCTTCAGACATTGATTTTTAACATCTCTAGCCTTTTCTTTCTGACAAAGCAGAACAGAGTAAAGAGAAAAGCTTGGTTTAGGTTACTGCAAGGTTATCTGCCCTGCTGTATTTTTTATCTAATGCTTTCAACACTATTTTTTTCTGCAATCCTTTCAGTCTTGTATTTTCAGACACTGAGAGCTTTGATCCAATGAGCAAATTTGATCTGCTTATTCTTCACCTGGTGCAATTCCTCATTCTTTGTAGTTGCTGCTTATCTGTTCTCTTATGAGGTGTGTGCAAAGAGTCCTTTAGGGCCAAATCCTGCTCTGCTAAATTCAATAGGAATAATAATTTCTGCTTTAACAAAAATGGGATTGAATCCTCTGTCCTCTGCAAACAAATGCTGTCCCCAAATGCCCTATTTGGCAACCCAGTTTCTACTACCTTGAACACGTGTTCCTCTTTATATTCAGAGAGAAGATGGTAAGGAAAATGCCTTTCCTCTTACAGTAGCAATTAAAGCTCCTTAGTATCCTAAAAGGAAGTGGCAGGGGAGGCTACACATCTATTGACAGTATTTATGATAACCCACATGAAAGTCTAGAGCATACAAATATTTAGGGTAACTTTTCCCTGAAGATGTCTGTAAGAAATACTGGGACATCCTTGTGCCCATAAGGAAGAGAGATGTTTTTAGAAACAGCGCAAAGAAGTTGCTCCTGAGTGATTCATTGGTTTAGATGCTGTGTAGAATAATAGATGGGAAAAGATAATGAGCCTGTGAGGCCATTTAGGGTTGCTGCCTGCACTGGTTTGTGGAGCAGTCTCCTTTAAGTAATCCTGGGAATGGATTTGCCTTCAGTCCCACAATAGTTTATAGCTACTTTTCCCAGTTACAGTGATGTTGTCTCCTCTCAAAAGGTAGTGGCTCCAAGTGTACTGAATAGCTGTAGGCAAATGAGGAGTAAGGATAGATGGGGCAGACTGGGAAGCAGGATTAGTACATTTGGTTTAGAGGGCAATAGTTGTTTTGACACTTCTAGGGTGCAGTGTCTCAACACATAACGTGTAATCCGAGTAACAATAGTGCTGCCTCAGAGGCAGGTTCATTGCAATACTGAGTGCAGATACCATCTCCTGCTGTAATTGTTTCTTGAGATGGGCTTTCCTTCTGGCTCACAACTGGCGTTCATTAGTATCGTGAGGGGGCACGTAAACTTGACAGAGCAGGTATGTAGGGAAATGATGTGGTTTGGCTGGAAGTCATCGCAAGGAGAAATACTTAATAGTCGTGCAATATTGCAACTACGTATCGCATATCATATTCATTAACTATTATTCATTACTCAAATAACTACATATATAGGGTTGCATATATGCCTCTGTGTGTATAAATATAAATATGCACAAGCAGTTTAAAGGATTTATCTGATGAGTTGGGCATGACAGCACAATTCAAAAGCAGCATATTCACAGATAACCACTAGATATGATGCCAAGCATGTACCAGTAAAGACCAGTAAAGTGTTTAAGCACTGAAGTCAGTGTTTGTGCAAGACTTTAACTCCGTTTCTCAGTGCAAGGCGTGTTCGTGCAGTGCCTGGTATGGTCGATGTTAGAGTGATTGTGGGGTTTTTACATTTCCCTTTGCTCTGGAATGTGTAAATGTGCAGCAAACAGCTGTTTCTCTGTCCGTCCTGTCGCTTCCCGGCCGCGGGCGCTCGGGTGGCGGCGCTGCCCCGGGACACGCCGGGAGCGGGCTCTGGGCGGTGCTGCCGGCGGCCGCCGCCGGGGGGCGCCAGGACCCCGGCTGCCCCGGGAGCGGCGATCCCAGCGCCTCTTCCCGCGGGAGGAGCGATTCGGCTCGGTGGGTTCTAAACGCCCGCGGGGATGGATCGTAACAGATGCTCTCCACTTTCGGGACTTTAGCAGAACTGCCCAGGGCTTGTTTCCCGGGCAGTCGCTGAGGCGGCAGCCACTTCTTAAGCAGATCCTGCCTTCCTCTCTCTGCTTTTACTCCTCCCAGTATCTTGGATCCCCTTTGGTAAGGTCACAGGAGTGAGGTCATGGAGTTGGCTCTTGAGAGCACATTGTTCATCCCCTCCTGTTTCACATCAGTGCTAGGCTGCGTTCCAGGCTGCACAATGTATTTACGGTGTTGAGTCACTCCCATGGTGTGGTAATATCTGCAATGATTAACATTTTTGCCTTTGTAATAAGTTTATTTAGAATGGCTAGTACTTGTGCATGTGGCTGTGTAATCTTCTTCAAGGGAAATACTCATTTCCCAAAAATGTCTCCCTCTAGCCTTCCTGTCCATCAGATGCCACAAGATGCACAGTAGGGGCTAGTATGGACAATGAATTCTGTAAATTCCAGATCAAAATATATCAATTTCCAGACTAGATGTTTAATTTTAAGTTTGTTCTGTGAAGTAGTATTGTCTCAGATGAGTTTTTATTTGAATTGATAACTGAAGCAACTTATGTTCTCTAAGAGCATCTGTATTCCTGGGCACAGATTTTTACCACTGATTAAGGAGGCAGATTTACATTAAAGCCTTGCTCAAACATTGGTATTACATCTCCAGGCTGTGCACGAAGTCTTGTTTTGTTGCCATCAGAATCAGTTGGGGGTGTGGATTTGCTGTATTTGCATCTATACTTTCAACACTAGTGTAATGTAATTTGAAAATAAGTAACTTTGCACGTCCCTTGCACTATTCCCACTCCTTTGCAATTGTGCCTTGTTCTTTTCTGTCCAGCTACACAATTCATTCCTATGACCTCTTGGTCTAAAATCTGAACTTGCTACTAAGCATCTTCTTCAGTTGCAGCCACATGTGTGTAGCTTGCTCGGGTGGCACCTCAGTGTGGCAGAACATTCATATTCATTATTAGTTGCCTCCATCCATATTGAACACAAGCAGAATCACTATGCATCAAGGAAAGAGGAAAATGTGATAAACTTGTTGAACATGTTTCATGAATATCTATTAGCTGAATTCTCAATTTACTGTTCTCTTTTGCATGGAAAATGTGCAGTGGACACCTCATTGTCAGGGTGTCAGTGATCTACCCTTAGAAAATAAAAATAATCTTGTTATTACTTTTATTTAAATGAGTGAATAAATATCTCAAAAATTGCTTTATTTAGAGCGTTATTTATTGTAATTTGATTATTGGATCAATTTAATCTTACTTCCAGTTAGTTTTAGAATGCGTATGGATCGCCTTATTTTTGCAAGGAAAAAAGATGCACTTCCTCAAGGAAGAGAATAATCCAAGCATAGGAGTCATCCACTTAACCTGGTCCCATAATCTCATCTGTTAAACAGTAGAATGTTGCTGTCACTAAAACTTTTATGTGATTGCTGTGAATGTATCATGTCTCACTGACTTTGTAAAAGTCATTATATGTAGAGATATACTGTAAATACTTTAATGAAAAACAGGGAGAGTTCCTAATGATGGCCCTGTAATATCTAAAATGGTTTAATTTCTTTTCCTTTTTAGCAAACTTCTGAAGAGAAAGAAGTCTGAAAAGGGGCTGCAGGGAGTGACTGGAGAATGGTTTGAAGAAATAAAAAGAAGAAAATTTCAGAATTACATTGATGTCAATAGAATGTTAAAACCACCATTAGAGCATCAGCTAAGGAAGAGCAAAAACACCAGTGAGTTGCATTTGTCCATTTCCTCATCTATATAATAGTGGTCACCAAACCAATGTCTTATGGCATGTCAGAGTGTAATAGCTAAGGAGTTTCTGAAATTGCACTGAGCTTCTTCTCATATCATAGTTTTACTAAAGATGTATTTTCAAAATGGGTATGTTTCTTTGAGTAGGTTCTGTTAAAAGCAGAGATGAGATTCACAACAGAAAATCCCTAATATTTTTATGCTGTAGCTAGAATCATAGTATGGCCCAGGTTGGAAGGACAGCAGAAGATCTTCAGGTCCAGTTTTTCATAGGAAAGGGAACCTGGATGAAATTATTTGGCACTGTTTGCAGTCACATCTTGTAAACCTCTAGTGATGGGGACTCTACCATGGCCCTGAGGAGGTTGTTCCAGCGATTAATTGTTCTCACTGTAAAAAATGTCTTTATTAATCAAAATGAAATTGCTATAATTATAGCAAATACAGTGGTAGTTTCCCAATGAAAGCAGTGATGTCTGCATTGTACAAAAAGGTTGTGGTTTAACCCCAGCTGGCAGCAAAGCACTACACAGCCACTCACTCCCTCACTGTGGAAGGGGGTGAGAACTGGAGGGCTAAAAGTGAATTGAGGTAAAGGCAGTTGATAGATAAAGCAAAAGCCATGCACACAAGCAAAGCAAAGCAAGGCCTTCATTCACCACTCCCCATGGTCAGGTCAGGCAGGTGTTCAGCATCTCCAGGGCTCCACCACATGTAACGGTGACTTGAAGAGACAAATGCTGTCACTGTGAATGTCCCCCCTTCCCTCTTCTTCACCCACGTACTCAGATTTTATATGCTGAGTATTGTGCCATATGGTATGGGATATCCACCAGGTCAGCTGGGGCCAGCTGTCCCAGCTGTGTCCCTCCAGCCTCCTTGTGCACCCCCTATCCACTCGTTGATGAGGTGGGGTGAGAATCAGAAAAGCCTTGGGTCTATGTAAGGCCTGCTCAGCAGTAAGGAAAACATCCCTGAATTATCAACACTGTCCTCAGCACAAGTCCAGAACATTAGCCCCATATTAGCTACTATGGAAATAAGTAATTGTAACAGCCAAATCCAGCACATTCTTCACTCCTTATTCCATGCCATTTACATCATGCTCAGGTCCCCACACTATCCAGTATATCCCCATTAACCACCCCACTGCCTTCACCTTGTGTGTGCTCCAGCTTAGACTTACCCATATACTGCAGTGTCTTAGGGGTATACCTACTCCAAGTAGAGCCACAGTCTCTTCAGGGATATACTTGCTGCAGCATGGACTTATCCACAGCCCCAGTTCATCTGAGGTGCACCTTTTCTGGCATGGCCTCCTCCATGGGCCACAATGCCTTCAGAAATGCACCTACTCCAGCGTGGCTTTACCCATGGCTGCAGTCCCTGCAGAGGAGTACTTGCTCTGTCGTGGGCTTATCCATGGCCACACACTTTGAGGTTCTCCAGCATGACCACATGCACAACCACAGATTCTTCGAGGTGTACCTTCTACAGACTTATTCCTGGTCACAATCCCTTCAGAGGTACACCATAACCATGGCACATAACCATTCCACCAAGGAGCACTAGGTTCTAATTTACAGCCTGGCAAGCAAGCCCCATGGCAAGCACTGGAGCCTGTCAATTAATAGCTAACAGCAAGAACAATGATAAATTCAGTCTAGCACATTCCACTAGGATCTGTCGTTATCTCAAACACTTCGAGCCTTACACTGGGCATCCTAAAGAACTCTTGTGCTTTAACCCCAGCCATCTACTAAGCACCACCCAGTGGCTAATTCATTTGACCCCCATCAGGATGGGCAGGAGGCTAAAAGGGAGAGAACTCATGAGTTGAGATAAAGACATTTTCATACGTAAAGGATAAGCCTTACACATGAGGAAGCAAACCAAAGAATTAAGTCATCACTTCCTGCAGGCAGGCAGGTGTTCAGCTGTCCCCAGGAAAGCTGGGCTCCATCACACACAATGGTTGCTTGGGAACACAAACACTATCACTCTGAACATCCTCTCTTCCTTCTTTTCCCCTCAGCTTTCTAAGCTGAGCACAGTGCTGTATGGTCTGGAATGTCCCTTGGGTCAGCTGGGGTCAGCTGTCCCAGCTGTGTCCCCTCCCAGCTCCTTGTGCACACTGAGCACACTTGCTTGTAGGGTGGGGTGAGAGGCAGGAAAGGCCTTAACTGTGTAAGGCCTTAACTGCTCAGCAGTGACTAAAACATCCCTATGTTACCGACACTGCTTCCAGCACAAATCCAGAACATAGCCCATGCAAGTGTCTATGGAAAAAATTAACCATACGGACCAAAACCAACACCAAAAAGTTTGGCTTTGCCTAGTTTTCTAAAAAAACTAAAAGCACCTAAATGACATTTGGAATAAGCAGATGAGTTTGGGTGAGAAAGGTTTGACTATACCAGTGGAAAACTTTTTCTGGTAACACTGGGCTAAAGGAATGCTAGTGCTTATTATCAGGGTGAGTGTCAAAGCCTGAAAAGTTGGCCTGACCAGGAAGCAATTTCTTGGGATCTCATTTCTCAGGTTCTGATGCCCATCCAAAATGAACATGCACAAGAAACATGGTGTCTCTACAAAAAGCATGGTATTTGGTATTGTCTTTCATCTTCTATCCAGATAATTCTCATGCATAATATATGCTTTTATTCCATTCACACTTCTGCATGCTTTTCATTGAGCTCCTCCTATTTGTGCTTCATAACAACTTGAAGCAGAGTCATGCATTTCAAAAGAAAAGTGAAACCTTAAACATTCTCCTTATACTACATACCTGCACAGAACAGATATCAGTCTTTCCTGAACTTTCATCCCCAACATCCCCTCTAGTTCTCAGCTACCTATGATTTTTCTCTTTCAAAGATGGTCTAATTGACTAAACTCTGTGTAACTGTTCTCTGGTATTTAACTTTGAAAGCACCTATTTCAGATCCAAAGAAGGGCTTGTTGCCTCACAGGCTTGTCTGATATTTCCAACTGTGTAAGCTGGCTAAATAAAAGATAGTACTTCTACCTGCAACCCTTGCAGAAGTCTACATCCGTAGACCATCCTGGCTATGGCAGTGCTATTAGGACTCTCTTGATGTCACCTGCATTGTCAAGTTAATGCCACCAAGAGATTAGGCTCTGAAAGGGGTAAAGAATGAGGCATTTTGAAGTACACAGAGATTGCCACTGAAGGGAAGGCCATGTATTATTACACACAAGATTTAAATCACATGACCTTAATTATTCACTTCATTTTGGACAATGTCCAAAATGCTGCCCCTTGCTATTGTTATAAAGCCATGGGTAAAGCCACGCTGGAGTAGGTGCATTTCTGAAGGCATTGTGGCCCATGGAGGAGGCCATGCCAGAAAAGGTGCACCTCAGATGAACTGGGGCTGTGGATAAGTCCATGCTGCAGCAAGTATATCCCTGAAGAGACTGTGGCTCTACTTGGAGTAGGTATACCCCTAAGACACTGCAGTATATGGGTAAGTCTAAGCTGGAGCACACACAAGGTGAAGGCAGTGGGGTGGTTAATGGGGATATACTGGATAGTGTGGGGACCTGAGCATGATGTAAATGGCATGGAATAAGGAGTGAAGAATGTGCTGGATTTGGCTGTTACACTTTGCACTAATTTCTGGGTTTGCTTTCTCCTACACTCATTGGATAAGCCATTTTCAGCCTGTTGTATTGTTTCAGGCATGGGTTGCTTTAAATGGAAAAAAAATGCAATGTCTTGTTCCTGAGTGGCATCTTGTTTCCTTATATCCTCCAGTTTGCTGTGGTGTGGTGCAGATCCTGCCGCTTCTTTCCCATATCTATAAGCGATACTTATCATCATCATCGTCTCTCTAAATGCCAGCTGCTTTTACAGGCAGACTGAGTTTATGTTCTATTTGAAGAAAACAAGTCATAACCTTCCCAAAGGAATCATTCACAATATCTTGCAATGAAAATACAGGTGTGATATGCAGTTTGTAGCAGAAAAAAAGGTACTCCAGTGGCCACAAGAGTTCCATTGTAAGGAAATCTATGATACAGAGGACACATTAGTCTGCATTAGTGTTATGTAATTACATTACAGTCAATTAGGTCATTGTATATTTTGGGTTGTCACATTTATATTTCTTACAAACGTAAAAAGAAGGTGAGTAAAGATTGTGGGTGCCTCAATTTTCAAATGTTTGATTTGCCTGTATTTTAAAACAAGAATGATTTTCAAGTAATTGATTCTGATTACTTTGTGAAAATCAGCCTTATGTATCTCACATGCATCACCCAAACAAATAATACATTTTGAAACTTTAGACCTGTTTATCTTTCTCTGTCTTCTAGTTAGTCATTATAAACCAGTATGTCACGTAGTCTGTCCAAAAATGTCAAAACTGGCTTTACCTGCCATAAAAGGTAAGCAAAATAAAATTGTTTATTAAAATATAACATTTATGTATATTTTAATACTGTATTTATTAAGAACTTGAAACAAATCTACTTTTTATCACATTTTTAGATCACCAAGAAATAAAAATGTCATCCCGCACAAATCCTCAAGCACAAAAGAACACTTCAGCTTCCTTTCTGGGGTTCAGATCACCTTTTGCTTGGCTTTCCTCCTTTAGAAGATCAAGGAAAACCCAGACTCAGAAGCAACCACGGTAAGCTGTAATCAGAACATATATTATTTCCAGGTTGAAAAAAGTATATTAATTGTTCTGTGGTTTAGAACAAAGTTTTAAAGTTTTAGAAAATTTTGCTAAATTATTTTTTCAGCCTTTTGCTTTTTACCTCATTGGGAAGATTGGGATTTTACTCAGTCCTGTAATAAGAGATTATCTGTATTTTGTCAGAATAAAGAGGACTAAGTCACAAGTAGTAGGTAGAATCTCTTGGCTAAACCTATTTTGCTCAGGTTTTGCATAAAGACTTAAAGTATATGAAAGACTGTAGACTTTGGAGCAGTGCATCCTGTTTCATTCCCTCTCAAGAGGACGTGGTGTCTCTCAAGGTGCATGGGGATCTGGTGCCCTATGGCTGTGATAAAATAGGAAAGCATAGCTTTCCCAAGTCATGGCAGAGAGTACCGGCCCCAGGCAGCTCTGCTGCATCAGTTCCCACCATTTCTAGCCCAGAGGCAGCTTAGAGGCAGCCCTGCAGCTTTAGCTCCAGCCAGGCAGACCAGACAGCTTTTGGCCCTTTTGCCTTCTGTGCTTTTTTTCTTGTGCTTTGGTTTCAGTATTGGGGTTTATTTTGGTTTACTTTGGTTTTTGAATCTGAACCAAAGTTGGTCTCATATGCAGCTCTGGAGCTGCTGTTTGAAGAGCATCATTCTCCTTTGCCATTCTCAGGGTTGAAGCTGCTGTTCAGAGGAAAAGGGGTGAGGGGAAGCTACAGTCAGGCTGGTTAGGCTGCCTGATCTCTCTTAACTTTTGTCCTGTGTGGCCGTAGGTGACGTGAATGAAGGCTTACTATTCTTACTATTCTTGTGTGCACCTCAGAGTAATGCTTGGGACTGGCAATCACAGGTAGAGCTGCATTGTGCAGTGCTGTGAAATCTAAGTATAAAGGTGCAAGATCTTTGGTACAAAAAGCTGATTTTCGCTCAGTGAATCTCAGATTGCTATTCTGGTCTGTGCCTGGGGCTCCCTGCTGGCATGATGGCAAGACAAGGAACAGCTGTTATAAACAATAACAGGGAATGCAAGCCTCTAAAGAAATTATGATTAGTCTGATACGTAGGTTTTGTAACAGAGCAGCTTGCTATTGTGGAGTGTTTGTATCAAAGCAGGAGATTTAAGGAGAAGTTTAAGTAGAGGCTGTGAGGTTAGCTTTGTGGATTTTCACTGGTAATAATTCTCTTACATAACAACACAACATAGAAAAAGAAGATGCAATGTTAACACTGCTCCATACCTGTCATCTTCTCCTTCCTCTTTCTTGTGACCTGGCAATGCCTCTCATCCTGGAACACAGAAATGCTGGGCCACAGTCTTCGCTGAAGAATAAAGGGACACTTGTGTAACTAAGAGTCAAATTTCAAGGGTGCTTTATCCTGGTGCACAGCAAGGTAGCCAATGCACACACGAAGGTCGAGGCTTTGCTGTAGAATCTAAGCACTGAAATGATTTCTTAATTTAAGAAGGCAAAAAAACCAAACCGTGCCTACTTGTTACATCAGCTTTTCTTGTGTGTTTATCTGGCTTTTCCATGGAAAATCTATCGTATCTCAGGCTCAGATGCCTTTGATTTCCGACCGAGCATAACTTGAAAAATAAACAAGTCAATCCTGACGTGTAACTGAGCTGATTGCTACATTTTCTAGTCACGCCTCTCTGTTGAAAACTTCCCCCACCCTCTTCTAGGTGTTGCCGTGGCATGTGGTTTGCTTTATGCATAGGCAAAGCACTGAAATAATCTGCCTCTCACCAGGTAGAGTTATTTTGGACAGCTAGTGAAACACTATAGGACGCAGCACTGTAAATCCTGTAAGTAAGCCTAACTGGCAGAAGCTTTTCAATGGCTAAACATTAATGGCTGGTTAGAGGCTCCTTTCAGTTCTGGAGAGACAGTTTCGGCAGCTGTGGTGGTGTTCTACTGTGAGAATAAATTATGGATGCTGCAGGAAGGAGTTCACTTACATGGAGATACAGAAGATGCTAATAAAAGGTTTGTAACTGTAGTCTGAAGGCAGTTTGATCACTTTTCGTTCAAAGGTGTCAGTTCTTAAAATCATCCTTACTATTTTCTATATATGTAAGTGTGATTCATCCTGGACAAAAATGCTGTTTAATTGTGTTTTCAGCATATGTGAGTTATGTGTTTGGTTTTTAGTTGGCTTCTTATGTAGTACTGATAAGAATAGTATTGAAGAAAATAGATTTTACTGACATTAGATAGCTTGGTGGTAGCCTGGGGAAGACAGGTGCTTTGCCTCTGTGGAAATACTAATTCACAGCAGATTTTAATTCATGGATTTTTATTATTGTTACCAGTCGTGATAGTCATCTTTTACTTTTAATCTTACATTTGATTGTAATTTAAAAGATACATATGTATGTAAATGGAAAAGTAGAAAATAGAATTTCTCATTTTCCATACTGAGGAGTATTTTGCAGATGGCAAATCTTTCTGAACTTGAACATAAATTTAGCTTCTTTCCTGTTTATGAATAATAGACAATATTTACAAGTACATGTGTATGCATTGTATACAAAATAATGTAAACATTGCTCAGTGTCATTTACCAAAAAAGAAACTGAATTACTGTTTCCTAAAATTAAGCAATATTTCTCTGAAAGTAAGAAAAGCTTTAATTTTGAAATGCTGGGAATTTTTAAAACAGTTCATAGAAAATAATAAGGCAGTTTGGGAAATGGAGAGATTGGCATAGGGAAAATATTAAAATAACCTCGTCAGTATAAGTTAGCAGGGAGAAAAATAAAGCAGGATGCAATGACCAGTTATTTCTGAGAGAACAGTGACAATAAAGACACAGATGAATTTAGAATAGTGCCAGAGGTGCAAATGAAAATTTAAATTTTGCCTAGACTACCAGAAGACATTTCTAACTGACATTTCTACTAACGTGTCTACTTCACATAGGCTCATTGCAAGGAGCAATTAATACAACATCAAGTGGGGAGAGCTCTCTTGGGCTTTGCACAGTAAAGCTGAAGAAGAAAGCTTCTAACAAAGCTTTTGCATTTTTGTTATGCATATAAGTAAAACTAAGGTAACTTGCTAAGCCACAGGATTTTACTGAACTTAATTTGCAGGAAATCATTGTAAAGACTCTGAAATGTAAGTTTTGTTCTTAATTTGTTTTAAAAGCATTAAAACACAACTTTATTTAAGTTTAAAGGAAAAATGGCATAGATTTCTGAGTTTTGGTTCTGTAAACTTCATTCAAAGGGAGAGGTAACCCCCTGATTTAATGGCTGTTTTTATTCAGAGCTACAAGGAAAAATTAGGAATTTCAGATTCAGACTGTCTAGCCAAATCCTAAGCCTGCTGAAGTCAACAGGCTTGTTTGGTTTCAGTTGGACCCCATGTCAGAGAGGAATCCTGGTTTTACACTTCACAATTACAGAAGCAAAAACAAATTGCACCTTTCAACTGTTCTTCCCTGCCTGCAAGCACATTGCAAACAAATGACAAAGCACTTCGGGAGGAAAGGCTGGGCCACAAAGAACTTGCCAACAAGCCGGTTTATACTTGCTGTTGAAGCACAATAAAGTAGTCTACCTGAGCACAGGGAAGCTTTCAGAGCCTAAGAACAAGGTCATTCAAAAAGACTGAGACAAACAGGACTGAGCAGAACCGTCTTTCCCTACTTCATTTTCTCCCAAGAATTAATTTCCTGGGAAAAAACAGTTTCTGAGACAAGGAAGAATTGGCAATCAGCACAGGCTGAACAACATTTCCTTCAGGGCTTTTGAAGGGACTGAGTTTGCTTAGTTGTAAAACAAGGATCTGCAGAATTCGAATAGACTCAGTGAAGTCTAGTTCTGTTCTTGTTTCTTTCGTTTATTTTGTATTTGTCTGCAAGTCACCCCATCAAACAGAGTACTTTTTATGTTCAGGGCTTCTCGGCATGTTCTAACCACTGCATTACTCATGGACGCTTGAGCCAGTTCTCTGGCAAGCCCTTGCAGCCTTAAATAGCTTAGGAAAGCAGATGAGCCCTCTACCATGTCTTAAAAATTGATAAATAAAGGCTGTTTTGGGTGAGTAGCAGCAAGTTCCAAAGTTCACACCAAAACCAATCTGCTGTCTGTCTCTCCTCCTTTGCAGGGACAGAGCACAGCTCTGCATCTGAGTAGGGTGAAATGGAAGAGAAAAACAATAGAATGCAGATGCAAACCAGTCAGAACTTAACAAGTATATAACTTAGGCTATGAGTAGTACCTACTAAATTATTGTTGTTTGGAAAAAGAATGAATACCAGCTTACCATAATGCTGGATTGAAACAACTACTTTTGGGCTGTTGCAGACACTGAGATGTCAGTAGGTTGAGTTCATTTTTGGCTGTGCAGTTATGAAGTTTGCAAGCTGACAAAGCCAAACTGAATAGTACATTTTCCCAGCAGTTTATTTTTGCAGGATTTTGGCAGAGGGGAGGTAAGGATGAATTCTTCATAGAGCAAGTTTTCTTCAGATGCTTCTCAATAGTTGTTAAAATGAGAAGCTGCTGGATATTTGCTACCTGATGAAATTACAGCAAGTTCCTTTTCCAAGCCAACATTTAAATCCCTCTGCCTACAGATATGACAGTTCTGCTAGCCCACCCTCAAAAGTGGAAGAAATGGCAACGGTAAGTAGTTTATCAATTTCTTGTCTGCAATGTTTGTGCCATTTTTCAAACAGTAGTCCCCTTGGTATGGGCTGTTGCTTTAACATCTGTTTAAATAGTATTCTTGCAGTTTTTGTTTTAAATGCTGAGTAAAATGTCTGTATTGTGAACTTGTTGCATGTAGTAGACTGAGCTTGTCTGTTAAAATCCAAAGCTTTCCTAGCTAGGCCCTACATAAAGCTCTGCCGGATTTCACTTCTCTCATAATGACAGAATAATTGCATGGATCTTTTCCTAGGTCAGGACCTTCATGTATCTTGGCTACTGTAACCAACCTGTAAATAGATCAAAGCTCACACTAAACAATAATCTAGGATATTTACTTTGTTTCATTTCATTTGTACAAGGATGAAAAACTGGGCAGGCAGTAAGCTAGAACCTCTTGTGCAGCATTTCTATGCACAGAGTTACCACGTAAATGTAAATTCTGAAGTAGGATTTTTTTTTTTTTATGGATGGATGGATGGATGGATGGATGGATGGATGGATGGATGGATGGATGTTCCATTTTATAAGCACAAGCTCATTTTAAGGATAAAACAACAGATTTATTTCTGATGTAATTTAAGTGCATGCTGTTGAAATACCAGGTTTTCTTCCAAGGAATATATTTTCTATCTTAATTATTTTATAACCCTTTATTATTAACATGTTTTTCCTCATCTTCAGTTGGGTGGCATAACCACAGAGGGGACTAAGAAGGTATACAGTGTATAATCAAAGACACAGAGGATGTAAACTGGCCACCTCCCTTCTCTCATATTTCAAAAACAAAGGGATAATCTGTATTAATACATGACTGAGCAAAGATCTTATCAGAGAATCCTGTCTGTTATAGAAACATATTATATGAAGTTATATTATAGCTAGACGAGTAAAATATTATGAATATGGCAAATAAAAAAAGTAGTAGGGTGGGTTTTTTTGAAAAAAGGAGGAAGAGTTTCAGCTAAAATAATTCAGCAGTTAAACAGTTGTCTGCACTTCCACCATCTGAGAATGTGAGCTTAGAAAAATATGGGTGGGATAGAACCTCTCAGTTTAACATGTAATCCAAACACAGATGGGGAATAGGATGACATTTTCCCCACTTTAACCACTAAGTGCTGTCTTCCTATAAGAAAATGGACTGTAGTGTTAAATTATTAAATCTCTGTTACAAGGGTCAGTGGGTGAATTTTAAAATACACTGGTCAAGGAAGAAGTAATCATGGAAAACTAAATTGAGAGAAACAATGCAATAAGGATGCATTTGGATAAAATAAGTAAACAATGCCCTTATCCAAAACATGCTACGGGATGGGGACAAGATGAGTAATTCTCCTTATTATATGTGTGGAAGTCTATAAAATGCATGCAATTTTACAACCCTCAGTTGTGTATTTTAATAATACATTATTTAATGGACTGACAGAGTTTGCTCACCTCCGGGATATGTGACACAGTTTGTGATGTGATATGTGAAACGTGATTTGAATGTAGAACTGAAACCAGGTTACCTTACCATTTTTAACAGGCTGAAATGTGTAATTCCCCAATGTCACCTGAAACAAGCGGTCATTCTTTTGATACAAACCAAAATGAAACAATGGAGAAAAGTACACTGGAATGGAATGAACAGCTAGAGAAGGAGATTTTCAGTGGTAAGTGTGTGTCCTTATTTTGGTTTTGTTTTATAGTTGTTTGGTATTGTTTGATTGTTACCAGAAGTGACTGTGGTTTGAGAGAATTTTCTGCAAAAACACAGGCTGTAAAGCATGGCTCATTTCTAGCTGAGTGGCTACTTTTTGTTGCCTTTGTCTGACAGCAGAATGTGTATTCCAACATTGATTTCAGGAGATGTCAGTGATCAATCACTATTAGAATGTGTTTCATCTCATACTGATACAGTTCAGAAGAATCCCATGTAACTGTGCACAGTTCTCTCTGCTGTTTCTGCCGGGAGCCCATTCTGCACCCTTTAGATACAGACATATGGTTATGTGAGAATTCTATCCCAGTTTCCTGCATGCATAATTTTAATAATAATGAATTACTGGGCCTGGTTTTATAAACTGTAAAGCCACAAACCACAGAAGCAAGAGGCATTATGGCATTCAGTTAGTTTTATGGGATCCTTTTTATATCCCCAGTCAAGAGTTGCACGTTCTTTTTTAGCTTGGCTCATGTCTTCCCAATGGAAGACTCAGAAACAACTCATCTTTTTCTTGTTCTAAGCTGACTTTCTCAGCAGTCTTCTATCTTGTGTGCTGAAGAGAAACTTAGGAAAAATAGAGAATTTTAGTACCTTTGGATCACATTTTATTCCAACTATACATATTTATCAATGCTTTCTTAATGCTTTTGTAGTGTTAGCACAGGTCTGCAATGACTGATCGCTCAGTCTTATGTATTTAAGTGGATTAGGAAATTCTGTAACAAAACAATCATATCCATTGTACATATATATTATGTGTAGTATTTTGAAAATGGCAGAATACAATTAGCAAAGGCATCATTGCTTTTGACAATAAAAATATTTTTAATATGTTGCCGTCAGTCTTCTGACTGAATATCTTGGTTAATTGAGCTACTTAGTATTTAATTCCAGTTCATGAGGTTGCCTATATATATTTATATAAATACGTATTTGTTGCTAGATTGAATCACAGCTTCCTAACTATTTAATTACCCTTTCATATCCAGAAAATGCCATTTTCAGTGCTCATACAATTCAGAAGAGAACTTATTTTATGAATGAAATAAACAGTGGACATGCCAGACTACTGAATATTCTTGATTGATGGTTTGCAGGATTCTGTTTTCTTATAGTTATGTCATAACTGTGCTTTGTGAACACACAGAAAGGTCCGTGTTTGCCTAGTGAATTCTTTTCAGGGATTTTTTTGCTTACAGACTATATTTGGAAGGTGTGCGCGCACACGCGCACACACACATACATACAGTGAGCGAGAACTCAGACTTCAAATTGTTTTGTTCTTCTTTTAAATAGCATAAAGACTAACATTTACATAAAGAGCAGTCATGGAGGAGAGCATTTTTTTTCTTGTAGTCATAATGGGTGACAGCTGAAAGGTCCTATGGAAGAAGAATGTGTGGTTTGGGAAGGGTTTTGAATGCTGAGAAGCTGACTGAGAAGCCAGTTCTGATTATTAATGTAGTACATGAAACTTTCTAACATAAGCAGTCTGAAGATTATTAAAGAAAACAAAACCAAGTATCTTTTTTTTTTCCCTGTGCAGTTCTAAGTGATCTGGATGACCAGCTGGCCCAGGAACAAACCCAAGACCCTTTGGACAGGATTGTTTCTACAAGCAGTGCATCAAATGTCCAAAGTAGTAGTGCATTCCCGACTGCAAAGAGGCAGACTGCTAGTAGAGGGCAACAGAGAAATGACTGGAGTGACATGCCTAGCACATTTTTCCCAGATGGAATGAGAACACTGAGAGCCAAAGATGAACACAAGATTTTCATCAGACCAAGGAAGTTACACAGTGCATATATAAACTGGCACCAAAGAGCCTTTCAAGAAGATTGCAGTTATGGTGATGCAATCGATGGAAATCCTCGTCTGCACCGTAGGAGGCTGTCTGCAGTTTCTTTTGGACGGTCTTCAGAAGGGAGCTTATATCCTCCTTCCGTAACACACAACAGCGGATTTAGGCACAAGGGTTGTATGAACAGGGATACAGCTGGCAGAAGTTACTCTGTGTGTTCCCTTCGGAGATGTCCATCATCCGTATCTTCTGATCAGCTCTCAGCATCTAGTTTACAGCATCCATTGGCAAGGGAGAGCAAGAATGGTTTTGTACCAAGGTTTGGTCGACAGAACCCAAAGAGAATTCCTCTGTCTTCCATTATATGGAACAACACACCAGACTCTTCAGAACAAACTCCAGAAACAATGTTTAGAACTCAATCACTGATGGAGTTTCATGCTACAGACCATGGTAGATATCCCAGCTCTTTACAAGAAACTAAGAAATGCCCAAGTTACCACTCAAAGCACCACTACAGAAGACCTATTTCAAGCAGTAATTGCTTTAGTAGAGTTAGTTGCCCTGACAAAGCTACTTCTACGTTGCCCTTTGATAACTGGGAAAACTATCCTTTATACAAATCAGAAAATAATCTCTCTAGATCTTACTATAGAGACACCTCTTCTCATGGGAAGTTGTATGCAAACCAAAAAAATTCTTATGGAAGAAAAGACAGCTATCCTTCTTGGGCTGATATTCCTCAGTGTTACAGTGATGATGTGTTTATTTCCCCTGATGCCAGCTTTGAAGCATTTATGGCTAATTTAAATGACCACCAGTGGGCACATGCAAAGAATTCCAAGTTTGGTTCACAGCGCCTGCAGAATGATTTTCACATGTACTCTCAAGAAAATACAAGTATCAAAAGGATGACAAGAAGTGCAAACAGAAAATTTTCAGAATTCACTGAGGGCTGTCAGCCTTGGCTAAGTTGTACCTCTTCTGTAACTTCATCTGGTATCAGAACTGATGAGTCAGTTTTTCCCAATTCAAAGAACCAACCAGAACCTACAAGACTGAACAGGAATTCAGTTGTCTTTACCCAAAGGGGTACTAAGGCAGACTTTACACACCTGGAAAAGGCTGAAGGTGTGAAACAGCCAGATGAAGACACACTGTTACTGTCAGTTCCTCAACAAGCAGATGCAAGCTACATCAACGCAGGGAGTTTTTCCTCTAACAGCCCTGCTTCTGCCATGGGGCAAAGAGATCTATCTCTCTTTAACACAATGACATCAAAGAGACAAGCCCAAACCACTGCCAGAGGAGATACTGCAAAAATTTTTACATCAAATGGTGATACAAGAAACGTAGAAATTAAGGAAAATGATTGCCCACCCAATAGTGTGTTCAGTCAGCCTCCCTGCATTTTGCCAGCTGATGGGAGGAGGAAGGAGCCTTTTCTTCCAAGTCAGAAAGAATGGGAACATAATCTGCATTGTGCAGCACAAAGAGAGAGCATCAAACAGGATAGTTGGAGTGCAGAAGCCCTTAACAAAACTACTCCAAAGAGACAGTCCTCACTACTGAATGTTACTTCTGCTCTATCCACGGAAAAATTAGCAAACTGTCAAGGCATGTTGTCCTGTCCTCCTGAGCTCTCATCTAGTTTCTCACAAAACTCTCCACAAGCACTTTCTCATAAAGACAATGCTAAATGCTTAGGAACACTAACTAGCTCTTCAGTAAATTGCACTGCTACTGAATCTCAAGCAGAAGTGGGGAAAACAGCTGAAGTGAGTAGAACAAGTGTTAGCAAAGAGATTTCACAGAAAACACTGCAAAACGCAAACACTTTAGTTACTAAGGACTGTAATGGACAATTCACTACTAGTTCTCCACGAAATGGAAATTCTAGAAATATTTATATGCGTAGCTTTGATGGAGACCCCAATACCTCTGAAAATAGTTTAAGCTATTTTTGCCTTGAAAAAGGAACTGAAAAAATGAGGAGTACTTCACCTTGTATCAGAAGGTTTCACAAGCAAGACAGCTCACCAAGACATACCAGTAGCTGTAGCATTATTGGCTCCCCTGGCAGAAACAGCTCCAAATCTTCTGACCCCCTTGTTATTTATTACACTTTGCCTAGAAAATCAGCTAGCATTGCTGGTAGTATTATGGCAGAGACACCAATCTCTTTACCTAGAGAAAGCAGAACAACATACGATTGTTTAAGGTCTGAAACTCTGCATGGAGCTGACGCCTTTTATTCTAATCAAAGAGATGTGTCTTGTTTAGACCCAAAATGTTCCGTTTTAACACCAGCATCATTAAATGCTGCCACAAGTAACAAAGATTATCACAGTCCTTTAACCAAAAATGGTAATGATTCAGTAAGTAGCAGTACCTCAGTTGATCTGACAGACAGATGTAAACATCTAAGTAGAAGAGAATCCTCTGTGTTTTCAGATTATAAAGAAGGGGGAAATTTTTTGCAGAAATATAAAACCACAAGCACATTTACAGTCTGTGTTGATGAAGATCATGTCAAGTATCATGAATTAGTTTCAATTTATTACACACTACCACGGAGGCATTCAAAAACATTTTGTAGCCTCTTTAGAGAAAATTCAGAGGATGCAGATTTACCCTGTCCCAAAGAAACTGCTCAGTCACCAAGAACACAAAACAAGAAAAATGAAGGTCATGTGAGTTTAGCAAATGTTTTTTTCCCTACTACTTCAGAAAAAGAGGTGCCTTCATATTCTTCTGACCAAGTATCTTCAGTTCTGGTCACACCTCAGAATTTAAGAACTGCTGTTGACAGTGAAGAGAATTCTCACTTAATCCCTAACTCTGAGAAGTCAGCAAATGTGGTACTTAACAAGAAAGATAATTCAGCATATCTTCCATTAGCAGAAAATGTACTTTCTGATGTGGTGACAAAAGAAATTTCTTTTGGTGCCCCACAATCCACTGCAATAGTGGCTAAGTCAGGTAAGGCCATTTCTGATGCTTCAAGCAGCCAAAAGGCAGAAATACATGTAGAAGAAAAGAAGGAAATTTTACAAAGAGCCACACCACTAATGTCCACTTTATCAACCCCTCCCAAGCCAGGCAGACATTTAGAGAAGCCCTTATATTCTAATTCAACAAATAAAAATATTGTACAGAAGGGAAGCTCGGAAAGTTGCTCTCAGCCCCCAAAAGTGAACAAGAGAAATCTGAACAGTTTATTCCTCCGCTCCAGAGAGAAGAGTTCCCTTGGAAGGAGTGGTAACACAGAGCATGCTGATGTGCCACTTACTCCCGTGGAAGATATGTACAGGGATAGTGCCCAAGTTAAACAGAGAGTAGATGTCCTACACCGAACCACCCCTCTGTGTAATAATAAATTTCCTGGACTGCAATTAAGGGCTGACAGTTCAAGAAAAAAAGAGAATGGTTTAAACTTTTGTAGCAAAGTGCTTCCAGAGTCTCCAAGCAAAGCATCTGAGGTAAGCACAGCTTCCAGTGCTGATCCGTTTCTTCAGCGAGACAGAGTGGCTAGCACAGATACAGATAAACTAAAGAATTCAAAAATTAAAAAAGAGCAAAACTCACAGAGTTATCATATGGGTAAAGTTTACTGTGGTTTTCAGGAATCAGAGAGGCATAATGAGGGCAACCTGAACATTAAAGATAAAGTCCCCAGGGTTACACAAGATCAGAACATAACACAGAGTGCAGAAGAGGAGAACAAGCTTCTCTCTGACTGCACGAGAGACAAAGTGAAAGATATAGAGAAAAGGAAAAACAGACCTTCAATTAAAAATAAATTGGCAGCTGTTTACAAAACAAGTCGTAAATTTTCAAGTAAAAATTTACCCCCCAAACCACACATAAGTAACATTTTTTCACAGAATGATGGAAGTGCTACTTCTTTAGAGGTCAACATGTCCTTTGACTCATTGATTTCAATGGATTCCCACCAGCCATTCCTGGAGCTGGACAATGAAAATCAGAATCACAGTCTGAACTCTGACAAGAATATTCCAAGACCAATAACAGCTGATAATAAGAAGACTGAAAATCAGAATGATCCTTCTTTGCTTGTTAACAGCAAAAGGAGGCCTTTTACAAGTTCATATAACCAGAAGGAAGCCATCAGTCCTCAAAAAACTGCAGTGAAAGTGGAAAATAGGCCAAGACTCACAACCCTATTTCCAGATAAACCAGCAACTACAAGAAATAAGAATTCCCAAACACTTGATCTCGGGTTAGAAAGCAAAAGCCAGCCCATCGCTCCTAGTGCTACTACCTCATACCCACTGAATGAAGAGAAAGGAAGAACTAGCAGTCATACCTGTGCTCCTCCCTCACCACTTTTAACTGACAAAAACTCCAACACCTATGTAAATAGCTGCTTGCAGGCAGACACATGTCCAGAGCAAAACGTGACTTCCCAGACAGTGCTTGGTCAGCATCAAAATACCTCTCAGCCTGCCGGCTTAGAAAACGCTAACCTCAATAGCTATCAGTTGTGCAAGAGCCGTGTGAAAAGTCAGCGTGAGCGTCACCTCTCTGAGGGCATTTGTGCTCGAGATTCCCTTGAGACCTCTGCCTCAGGAAGCAATATTCTACCCAAAGATGGCATACATGGGAAGAGATTTAAATCTTACTCAGAGCTGTTGTCTTGTGATGAGAATGAAAACTGGGCGTCAGACGATGAAAAATGCTACAGCACTAGAAATTTAATGTATCCGTCTGTGGAATTTGGTATATTTGGCAAAGACCAACAACTGGCTTTCCTGGAAAATATCAAGAGGTCACTCACAGAAGGGCGATTATGGAGACCATGTCTACTTAACAACCCTGGTGCTTTCAGAGATACAGAGGGCTCTTTTATAAACAGGGCTGAGCTTCTGAGCTCGAGTTCTGCTGGGAGCAAAATGTCATCAGCTGCTTCGTCCCCCCGAGAGCTGACTGATGCCTACGTGGAAGACTCAGCCGCTTACTCAGACTCAGACAGCGATACCACCACTGATGATGAATATTACCTAGATGAGATAGATAAAGAATCAGAGCTATGAAGGGACTGTGGTACTGAGAGGGCACAATAGTGTGGTAGTTTCTGGGCAGGCAAAAACGTGTCAAATACGCTGGGCCCATTCTTGTGCTGCTATAAATTGGTACAGCTTCCTTAGTTTCAAGGGAGTTAGTATGGTATATTAGCTGAGCATTTGACTTTTGTATTAAATGTGTGGCTTCACCTTTCACCTTTCACCTTTCCTGATTCTCTTAGCAGGGAAAAACAATGTTAAAAAATCCCTTCCCAAATAATAGAAGGTAAACAGCTGTGGAGTTTTGGGCAGTGTAAGTCCGAGGATGGCTTTCTTCTGAGTCAGCAAGCAGTAGTTAGGTCCCTGCCAGCTATGCAGTGCTGGGATGGATAAATTCTAGCTTGAGCTGCTTTTTCTTACAGAACTTTACAGAAAACCAAGAAGTCATTTTGCTGATAATTTGTTGTTTCTCCGATCTTCCTCATTATCAAGCATGATAATGCTAATCCTTCCCACTGAACAAATATCCTCACAAAATGAAACCTCTTAAATCTTTACAGCATGTTCTGCATGAATGTTCTTTATCTGCATTCCTGGGAAGCATAGCAACAATGTCCCTGGTGGCATTTTTTCTGTACTGTTGAGGCAGATTCCACACTAGAACTTAACAGCACTGCAAGAGCAGTGAGCAATGTGAGTTGCAGAAATACTTCTAGTGTAGGAGAAAAAGCTCAACACAGGGCATAGCACTGAGAAACTGATCAAAAGAAAGTCAGCTGAGCATGGAAATCTGCTTTCCAGACATGGAAGATTCATAACCAGCACAGCTTTGGTTACAGTTGGTATGACTGGCCAGATTTCTGGTCTTAGAAACAGGTTAATCTGGATTAAAAGTCAGACACTTCTAACAATTCAAAATATAAAAAGATTTAGCTTGTTGATTTCCTGTGTTAACTTCATAGGTTGAATCTTTAGTTGTCCTAGCAGCGAGAAAATAACCAAAACAGTTTGTGAGGTCCCAGAGTTCTGCAGCTGCCTTGCTTGGCTGGTCTCAGGATGAGGCACCTGTAGCCACTGGGCTCCTTCAGGGCAGCAGCACCTGGGGCAGCCTGAGAGGGCACTTGGCTGGGACACCTCTGCACCATACAGACTGGTGGCTTTTTACATGCAAAGTAAATGAAACCAGTAAGAAAGGCTCTTTGCCCTTTGTCGAATTGCCATCCCCTTTTGGTATTTTTCAACTGTTCCTGCTGTGACCACAGTACTCTTTATCCTCTAAACTGAATGAGTGTAAACATGATCCATTGGCTCTTCTTCAGCCACAACAATAATGAAATATTAATACTCAGTAGCCAAAACTTGTCCCTGGCCATTAAATTTCTAACTAAGCTTTATTCTCTTTTTATGAAAAATCAGAAGTGGCTCACTGAGCCAGAAGATATATTTTAAAATAATTATACCTTTTCTTCTACTTTATTTCTAATTTCATATATGGTCTGAAATGATGGTCCATATTTTATATGCTTTTTAATTCCATAAAATTTCTGTAGGACATAATTATATTTTTCTAACTTGAAGGACAGCATATGGGTATTTTAAAATAATATATTTTACACAAAACAAGCAATGCTTGTATAACTGACTATTCCACAAGAAACTAAAAGATGAAAATTTTACAGTAGGTAAGAGGTATCCTTATTTTTTCATACTGTAAGCTTCGTTAAAGAAGTGGGTCTGTAGTTCAAATCTGTACTGATATATAAGTATCATTACTTTTTGCTGGGGTAATTTGTCTTTTGTTGTACATAGAAGGACTAACATAAACTGTATATTTATAGACAGAACTGGTCTTTACCACATGCCTCTTTAACAAGGATAAAAGAATATGCTGACATAAGGCAATGCTGGAAGGAAATCAGTAGTGTATAATTGCAGTCTTGTAAAAAGTGGTGTTCTAAAGAGAAATTACATTTTTCTGTAAATGTCTCTATTCATTATGTGTACAGGATTCTGTAGAGTAAGATAATAAAACCAGCTGAGTATCTGTGTGGAATTTCTGCTGTTGTACATTTCTGCAAAATAAATTAATCCAAAAATTTGTGATACCAGCCTACATAAGGTAAAGAATAATAAAAGAACTGTGTACAAAGGAAGTAAATGGTCATGCAGTTTTTCTTGACTAGATATGGATGGTTTAGAACATTTTTATTTGTAAATATTTTTTAACCATTCAACAGTAGTTGGATTAAGTGCTCACCTTGTGGGCATAATTTTTTTTAATTTGCTGTGCTGTGTATGACAGGAAATCAAGTGGCTTGATTTAATGTAAGCAAGTAAAAACTGCTTTTGATTGTGAATCAGTTGGGGAAGACTGCAGCCTGTTGAGGATCTGTAAACTAGAATTTACACTGAATAAGAGTATTATAACAGTCAACTGCATGAAAACATAGGGAGAAATACCTTTTGAATAGCAATCAGCTCCATTCAGTTTAGCAGAGCCAAATTTTACTCTTCCAAGATTTTCTTTGGCAAAAATATATTCTATAAATATTGATAATTTACAGGATTTTCACATTTAAAACAATTTGTTTGAAATAAATTCTGCATTTACATAAAAAATGTATTGGTACTGTATTTGTTTTTCACATGCTGTGAATGCAGCAGATTATTAAAAAAAAATCCAGCATCCATATGGTTGCCAACATCATCAGGGTGCTATTGGCCAACAAAGCCATGGATTGAGCAGGGCAGGCAGCCTTGGTCCATCTCACAGCTGTAGCCAGCGGTCACATTAGCTGCTGGGCTCAGGCAGGATGTGCTGTCTTCTCTTGTCCTGCCAGCTGACGAGTCTCCAGCATACAAAATAGTTTTCCATCTGTGGTAGAATCTTTACAGTAAATATATTAAGCCCCTAGAGAGCTGTACGCCTGCAACTTGCCTTGAGGTGCCAATACTCCACGTAGGGGCCAAGGGTAGTGTTTGATGAGTACTTTTACAAGGTGATGAGCTCCACGTGAAGATCCCTTCAGCTGCAATTAGGCCTGAGTGAAACCTGGCTGCCACGTGCTATGTAATAGTCTAAGACTAATCACAGTCTTGCAGCCTTAATTACTACAGCCAGTATTTGTGGTACCTGAGCAGTCCTTCAGCCTGGCTTCAGGAGGAACTCATGGTTTGTGAACAAAGGTGTTTTTTCTGTCTAGACCTCTGTCCACCCAGTAGGTCATGCATGTACACAGGTGATCTTTGAGCATTCTACCATCTTGATGACATTTGCAAGAAGGGACAGAAATTTCATAGTTTCATCAAAGGATAAGTCAGAGTGGGTGTGGCTTCAGAAGGTCTATGGTCCAGCCTCCTGCTCACAGCAGACTGGCTTTGAGGTCAAGGCTGGCTTTTTAAGGCTTCATCCATTTGAGGCTTGAAAATCTCTGAAGATGGAGACTGGACAGTCTCTCTGGGCAACCTGTGCCTCAGCCTACAACATGGAGATGTTACAGGGTGACCATCTCTTCTTTCAACTCATGCCAGTTGTCTTTCATCCTTCTGCCCTGCACCATCTCATGATCTTCCTGGGGGGTCCTGTGAGGTCCACCCCCTCATCGAAGGTATCTTAACAGGCTTAACAAGTCCAGCTGCCCCAGTTTCTCCTCACAGGGCCGGTGCTCCAGCTCTGCCATCTCAGTGGCTTCCCCTGGATTTGATCCAGTTTATTGATGTCTTGTACTGGGGAGCGCAAGGCTGGATGCAGGATCTAGATGTGGTCTAACAAGTACTGAGTGGAGGTGGATAATGACCCCCCTCGACCTCTGCCTCTGCCCTTGTTCCTTCAGCCCAGGCTGCTGCTGGCCACTGTTAGTGCCATTGATGGCCCATGTCCCTCCATGCCCACCAGGACTCCCAGGGCCGTTCCCTCAGAGCTGCTCCCAACAGCTGCTCCCAGCCCATATGAGAACAGGGGTGGCTCCTTCCCAGGGACAGGGCTGCAAGAGGACCATCAGGCCCTGATCCCCCTCCCACTCTCCCTGCCCATGGACACCATTTTAGCCCAGCCCGGGGCCATCAGTCCCTGCCCCACTGCTGGCATAGGTCATTGGTCTCCATCTCTCCTCTGCCCTCCCTGGCCAGCCCTCCCTGCTGGGTCTGGCCCTATCTGCAGGCTGACAACCCCAGGACAGGCAGCTATCCCAAAGTGGTGTCTGACCCTGATTCCCCTCACAGGGACTAATCCTGATCTGCAGATTGATGTCCCCGCCTGACCTCAGCCCTGCATCCTGCAACACTGCACAAGTTTTCTCTCACCCGTTGGGAGTATCAAACATGGTATGTCAGTGGAGATGTGTCGCTATCTGAAGTGAGGGAATTGAAGAGACTAAAGACAAAAGCAAGGAGGAAACCAGACTTGATAATTCCCCCTTCAAGGAACCTGTTTTTCATGGTCTGTATGCACAGAGTCTTGACGTTCATGTTATTCAAAGCCAGGCAGAATTCATTTGTGCTCTCATTGCTTTGCATGTGAAAATCCAGGCTTGCCCAGAAGCTTGATTTAATTCTCCTACAGCCTTGTAAGCCCCCATATCTACTCATACCTTGAAATACTTCCTAGTAGCAGCAAATGGTAAAAATGATAAAACAACCTTAGGAGACAAATCACTGGAGTTTTACCCTTTTTACTTGTAACCCAACATCTTAAATCCATGAAATGATTTTGTTGTTACATTTTCTAGAGGATAATATTGTGATCCCTTTTTCCTCCTCATCAAGCATTACAGCACTGATGAGGACCACCAGCAGCATCTCACCCACAGACCTCAGGAGCACCTGGGCATGGGTGTGTGTCTGAGCCTCCTCTCTGGGACAGGGAGCTGAGCCCAGTGACAGGGAACCATGTGTCAGTGCGTCCTAACAGGGTCCCTGCTCTGTCCTTCACTTTAAATGCAATTGTTATGGGAAATCTTAAAAACAGTGAGGATTTTTTAATTATGTCAGATTTTTGGGCCTTTTTTTCCTTTTACAGCAATCTCTGTACATCAGCTGACACAAGGCAATAACAATAAGCAATAGAGAAAGACTATTTTTTCCTCTCTAAATTCCAGGCCAACTGTTCAGCTGCAGGCTGAGTTGTATCCTAAACCACAGGTAACGTGCTCTTTGAGGGGGGGCGACACAGCCCCCGATCATCTACTCAGCGCGTCCGGCAAAGCGCCCACAGTCAGGGAAGAAAAACCTCTCGGGACAGGCAACCGCAGACCAGCGGGTCCGAGCCCGCTCCCCGCTCTCAGAGCGGCTGTGCCGTATTTCCCGCGGCTCCGGGGAAGTGCACGGCTCCGAACCCGCTCCCGTGCCTGAGCCCCGCGGGCAGGGCGCGCTCCCGCCGCCGGCGCGGTCCGGCGCACACGGGCTGGGCTGGCCTGGGCTGGCCTCTCACCCCGCGACCTCCCTGGGGACATCGCGGGACAGCCCGGAGGAGGACCAGCAAAGGCGGAGACGGATTCAGCTGCGCGGGAAAAGCCCGGCCCTCTCCTCGCCTCCCTCCGGCTCTACCCGGCCCCGGCGCCGTCGGGCCGCCCCGCGGGGCGGGGAGCGGGCGGGGTCCGCGCAGGGCCCGAGGAGGCCCCGGACCCCGCTCCGAGCGGGCGCGGAGGGGGCCGGCGGGGCGATGGGGGGCCGCGGGCTGCTGCCGGTGCTGCTGCTGCTGCTGGGCGCCGCGGGGCCGCTGCTGCGGCAGGCGGAGCCGGCGGAGCCCGCGGACCCCGTGAGCGCCGAGCGGAGCCTGGCGTGGGGCCCCGGGCTGGACGCGAGGCTCACCGTGCCCGTGCGGTACTTCTACATCCAGGCGGTCAGCGCGGCCGGACGCAACTTCTCCCGCTCCCCGCCAGGTACCGTTCGTGTGCTCCGGCGCGGGCAGGGGCGCGGAATGGAGACCCTAACCCTGGCCGCGGTTTTTTGCCACAGAACCTGGCTGGAGGTGCCCACCCCTTCCCCTCTTCCGCTCCTCCTTGCTTCCTTCCTTTCCCCGTCCCGGGCGGTGGCTGTGCCATCGCTGCTCCCGGGCTGCCCCCCGCGCCCTGTCCCGCAGCGCCCGGGACACGCAGGATGGCAAGTGAAGCACATGATCAGAGCCTCCTTTCTTCTGGTGCTGCCCGGTGCCTCCTCTGCTCTCACCAGTAGCCTGCTCTAAACAGTATGGAATTTACAGCAAAGAACCGTAAGCTCAGAAAGAACCAGTGTTTCTGGAGCTAGTGGACGTAAAATCCCAGTACACAGCTGGGAAGTGGTAACGTAATTATTTTTAATGCCGCACTTACACCAGTTGCTTAAAATTTCTATCTCAGTCAGCAGAGCCCTCTGGGCTCTGTTATCCTACTGCTGCTCCGTTAAGGAGTAATTTTCATTTGTTGTTTACTCAGCACAAGCACAAACCATCCCATGACACTTCTCCTAAGGGTGGGAATTGGTTTTGTTCTTGCAGGCCAGTGGTATGATGCAAGTCAGCTGTTTGCTGCTGCAAGTTAACTCCACACACTCTATATTAATAGTTTAAATTTGGAATAAAAATTACTTTTGTGTCACAGATTCCATAATAAAGATAAGCCTGAGGTAGCCCCAGAGGAAATCTTATGTTGCTAATTTACACAGCTAATTAAGTAGAACCTACTTAATTTGCTGTGTATTGTTTACTGTTCACAGAGATGGTACTGAGAGGGCAGCTACCAAGTATGCACGGCCTCTTCATGTCTTGTCAGTTAGAAAGCTGCTGCTTGCAGAATTAAGGAGTAGCCATATATTATACAGGGTATGTCTTCAGTCTGACAGGAGTGTGGATACTTCAGGTATTTCAGGTCTGGGCTTTCTCCATCTGGTGTTGCAGCTTGGTGCTGGATGTCAGCACAGTTTTGTAATTGCAGTCCAAAATATGACTGCATGCTCACTGCCTGTGCGGTGGAGGCTGGTAGCAGCTGCACAGGGAGAGCCGTGGGTTCAAACAACAGATTGCTGAGGGTGAAAAGGTGTGAAGTTCAGTTGGATTCTCATGCTAGTGTACGTCCTCCAAGATAAACTGGGAGGACATGGGTACTGAGAACCTAGTTTTGATTGCAGTGTGTTCGTATTTATGTTAATAAATTCAGTGTCCCAGGAAAGTTTCCAAGTCCCAGTAGTGCCACCTGGCATGGAGTGATCTCCATTCATCCCATGACCTGCTGTGGCCTCCAGTCAAAGACAGAGCATACGTGCTGCTGGCAGGGAAGAGCTGTTGCCTCGGCCTGTGCTAACTGCTGTCCCGTGCCAGGAATTGTTTAGGAGGGTGCCTAGTATCCTTAAAAAAATTAGTGGTAGAGTTAATCATATTCCAGTGTATGAACACTGTTTGAAGTATTCACAGCGACCCTGGCTATAAACTTCTGTTCTCAAATGATTTAAAATGTTCACATCTGTAAAATGTCATTAAGAATTACAATTAACAATATTTATTTAGGCACCACTCTCCAATATAAACTGAATATGTCTCAAAATATACCTGTTGAGATAGCAAAAAATTCACATTATCACCCCCATTGCTAAACAGGAACACTGTGATCAGAGCAGCAGAGCTACGTTTAAGACATCACAGTTGTGAAATGTGTCCAAATCTATTAAATTATTTTTGTGTACATTGGAATTTCAGTCAAGTGGGTCAGGACTCACTGGGATCCATTATAAAACTTGTATAGCATAATTAGTAGATTTTAAATCCAGATTTGTTTTCTAAATATCTAGTCTGTTCACCAGAGTTAATATGCACCATTGCACATTACACTGGAATTTCAACCTGGAGGCTGTAACTGTTTGACCTGCTTTTCTGGGAAGATGTCGAATGATGCAGAATTCATTCTTTCCCTAGAAAAATTATTTCAAAGATTAAGAAAACCCCTGTTGAAAATAAAGAACTTTCTTTTAGTGTAAACTGCATAGATTTTTTTTCCCTCTGGCTACTTAGATAAGCCTTATCCTTCTTTTCTGCTAGGTTTTATCCTAGGCTTAACAACTACTAACCATGTCTTTATATACTATTGACCATGATAAAATCAGCTGTTAAATGTTGTTCAGATGATCAACACAGTCTGCTAACAAATATTTTTCGAGGCTTCCCAAGTATTGTTGCAGGTTTCACCAGATGCTTTCAAAGAGCAGGGCATGCTTCTTCCAGCTCTCATTCCAGTGCTGCCAAACAGAGTTGTACATCTCAGTTCACTCACCTTCATACCTGGGCACTGCAGGACTTCCCTTGGGGTCTTTGGTTGCCATGATCCCTGGGCTTTTGTGATGATCACACACAAGACCTGTATTTGTTTGTTACTGAATATATGCTCTTGCATCTGACTCTCTGAAAGTATAGGCTAATAATTTGTGTGTCTCTGTAGTGAGTCTGTCGATTTTGTGATTTCCATCTGTGAAAGTAACCAACAACAACTCCAGTAAAATCAAAAAATTCCAGTTGAATCAAAAAATCTACTTTTAAGATCTTTTAATTTCTCTTCAGCATACATGTCAGAAATAGGGTAACTAGATTTTTTTGTTCTTCTCTAACAATTTGCCTAAATTCAGTATCTTGTTACTTTTTCCCTCTTTCCCTCTATTTTGTCACTTGTTCCTCCATGTGTGGCATACCTCTTTTGCAAGCTGAACAGAAGAAAAAAAAATGCGTAAAGTAGGTGTCATTATCTGGATTTCATAAAGTATCCCATTTTGACTGTGTCCATATTTTAGTCTCTCTTTAGTACTGGGAAATTATTTTGTACTTAAAATGCTGTCCCAGACATGTTTTTCAGGGTAACAGAGAAGTACTAGCAGTGCTGATTCAACAAGGACACATTTTCTTTTTTTGTAATTCCTTTGGATTGAGAGAAACAAAAAAAAAAAAAAAAAAAAAAAAAAAAAAAAAAAAACATGAGTACCATGGTAACTTCCTCCAAATAAAAAATAAAAATCACCAAAAAGCTGTTATGATTAAGTATACAGTGGAGACCTTGGCCCCATTACACAATGAATGTTGTAAATTACAAACAAGAAGTCTATTTCCTCCAGTGAATTATTTGTACTTCCATGAGATGCTCAGTCTCATTTTCCTTCCCCTTCACTTTCAGTGGAGTTAGCTTTTTCCCAGAGAGCTTTGTTATCAGTCACTTCTCTTATCAAATTATTCCTATGTTTAAAGTGACACCAACTAAACCTAACAAATCCTTTGGGTAGATCAAGGGCTCATCGTGTCTAGAGCAGGACGTACATAACCAGCAGGGGAAAAGACCCACTTAGTTACTTCCTGTAGGTGAGGGCAAGGATAGAAACATCAGTAATATTTGACTTCTGATTTCACAATATTCACTCATTTTTATGACAGCTGAAAACTTACTTTTCTTTAGTGGGAAATCACTATACCCAGTAAAAATGCTGTTTAATAAAATGGGTACAAGGAGACAATGACGTGTTACCAACAGGAAACTTTTCTTGGTGAACATCATGACATACTCTGGATGTGAATACTTCTTCATCCAAATAATACTAGGTGATAGTCATAGGGACTGGGTACTTGGTTAAAGTCAGTTACTTTGAAGCAAGTTTAAAATGGTGGTTGTGACTTGCAGTGACTCTCTTTCAGGAGTCATTTAATCTGAATATTCTTGCGCAGTATTTGACTTAAATCCAATTTCAAGACCCAGTGATCTAAGGAAGACATCATTAACCATTAAAAGACTGGTACTTACTACATCAGTGCATTTATCTGTGGGTGCAAAGTATGGAGTTAACTTTGACATCTCAAACATTTAGTGCTGTCGCGACATAGTCAGATTTTAGTAACATCTTGATTCTATCTGGATTTTTTCAGTTTCATTTATTTCTGCATACTACTTGGTGGTAGCATTTATTGTATTTGTTTGGTTCACAATGCTTAGACCGTCCTGCTCCTTTTTTTTATTAATAAAGTTGACAATGACCACTTGTGATAGAACTAAAGACTATAACAGATTTATGTTTATGCATACTCATATTGTCCATAAATTATTCCATGTCTTAGTGCATTAATGATGAAATGCTGGTGATCTTTAAGCACAGGTCAGACAGATGTCCAGGGAACATCGCTACTATCATTCTCTTATCCCTGCTTTTCAGTAGCTGGGACTTTAAATGTGCAAGACAGTCAGCAGCAGCCCAAAGCTGAACAATTTGTATGTGACTCCTGCATGCTGCAACTGCCTTTCTGCAAGCTGGCAAGTATTCTTTTCTGCTGTTACTTTAACTTTGTTCCCTGTCTTTCTTACTCTAGAGGAAATTATTGTTCCTCAGAGCCCTAACTTGAAAACTTAGAATAAAACCTAATCTTATTTTCAAAATACTGTTAGCCTTTCCTTCTGTCTTGTAATCAAATATTTAACTTCTTATCTACACCTGCAGGTTTTCCATTTAGAGGTGTGCAATGACTAAGAATATTTGGTAGGATGGTATTTCATCACTGGAAACTAGTTTTAACAACTTGGTATAATTAAAAAATTGTAGTGAAAAATAAATTAAATTCAGTGGTCTTAATTTAGTGGAGTTTGCTCCTTACCTTTATTTACTAGATGTAATTCTAATAGCTTAAAGTGATTTTGTCTGGTTTTATTTTCCTCTTGCCAGGAAGAACACAGTTTAAAGTGGTAATTAAAGCACTTTCTCCAAAAGAAGTCACCAGAATTTACACCCCTCGGCCTTTGGATAGAAATGATGGTACATTCCTTATGCGGTATCGGATGTATGGAAGTGTCACAAAAGGATTAAAAATTGAGATACTTTATGGTGATCAGCATGTGGCTCAATCACCTTATATTTTGAAAGGTAAGAGTATTTTTTGATATAATGTAATGTGTCAAAGTTCTGAATTTGGATATATTTGAAACTGCAATACCTGGGCTGTGGTAGCTGTGGGCAGCTCAAACAGCTCTGAATCTCCACGTGCTTGGCAGGTTCACAGAAATGGAGCTTCATTTAGCAGAATAATTTCACCCTGATAACACAAAGTCTTGTATTTCTGAAAAGAGAAGAATGTTGCTGTTTTCTCAGTTACACTGCAGAATTCCAGAAATTATAGGAAGGATTATTTCCCAGGAAAACTGTAGAAAACATGGTATAAAAATGCCAAGCCACTGCAATGCATAAGTTATGTGTGCTGTAGAATCACAAATACAGACTCTGGGTGCTTTGTTTTCCACAGAACCAGTTTATCATGAATACTGTGACTGTCCTGAAGAAGACCCTGAGGTCTGGCAGGACATGATGTCCTGTCCATCCCAAGAGCCTCAGATTACAGAAGACTTCATTTCGTTTCCCACCATTGACCTGCAGCGAATGCTTAAGGAAATCCCAGCAAAGTTCAGCCAAGCAAGAGGTGCTATTGTTCATTACACAATTCTGGATAATCACATCTACCGGCGCTCCTTAGGGAAGTACACAGACTTCAAAATGTTCTCTGATGAAATGTTCCTGTCCCTGGCCAGAAAGGTACCAGTTTGGATCATGTCAGACTATTAAGGCAATATCACAGAACCACAGAGTGGTTGGGGTGGGAAGGCAGCTCTGGAGAACATCTAGTCAAACTCCCCTGCCAAAGCAGGTTCACCCAGAACTGGTTGCACAGGATCACCTTTGGGGTGGGTTTTGAATATCCACAGCCTGTCTGGGCAGCTTGTTCCATGGCCTCATCACCCTCACAATAAGGAAGTTTTTCTTCATATTCAGATGACACTTCCTGTGTTTAAGTATATGGCTGTCTCCCCTTGTCCTGTCGCTGAGCACCATTGGAAAGAGTCTGGCCCCATCCTCTTGACAGCTGCCCTTAAGATATTTGTAAGCGTTGACAAGATCCCCTCTCAGTCGTCTCTTGTCCAGGCTAAACGTAATTAAATATGGCAGTACCGCAATTGTTCTTGTATCTTCACATGTATAGTTCCTGAAGTAAGATTTGACATTCCATCAAGACAACACTGGGTGTTAGGAGTAATGTGGGGGGGCTGGTCTGTCGGAGTCCAGAACATCCCTTTGGCTGCTCTGGATGCCTCGAGACCCTGGCTCAGGGATCTTGGCAACAAGTCAAAAACACCTGTGGCTTTGATTTTAGCCCATGGGAGAGGCTGCCAACCTTATATGAGGAATTACAAGCCAAAAGGGATCAAGTAGTGTAATAAGGGAATTGGCACAGGGTGAAAAAGTAGACTTTTGGGGTTTTTAGAATGTAATTCAGGGATACAATATGGAGGAATCTGGGCGTGCCCTAGCCTTTTCTTCCTTCTTCTTGTCCTCCATGACTCCGTGTGATAGTGACACTTTTCTATTGGTCTAGGATAGGGACACTCTGTCCAACATAGATTTTAGGTATTGGTACAGGAACTGTAAACATGGTATATGTAATTTTGGGTATATAATGTGGGAGATGCCCGGGGCTCGGGGCAGACTGCCATGGCTTCTGTACTAGGTGGACCTCAGCAGGTCAAAGAGAAAATCTTTTAGATAAGAAGAAATAAACAACCTTGAAAACTCAGCTTCACACCTTCCAGACCTCTTCTTTGGCTGCTGGGCTAGGGAAAAAGGACTTTCACACTGTTGGGGTCTTGCCAACCTGACCCCGACACTGGTCCTGGCAGTAATGAAAATGCTTGGAAAGCTCCAGGGGCTAAGGCCCAACTGGGAGCGTTTCATGGCCTCTGGGTGTTCCTTTCAAACTTGCTTGCAGGGCAGAAGCTTGGAATTCATGCATTAAGCACAGTTAAATCTATGGACTATCCAGTAGGTGCCCTGAGTCTGCATGACTTGAGAGAACTGAGGAGTAGATGTAAGAGTGACAGACAGCTTCTCTGTGTTATTATCCTTTCTTGGGTACACGTTTAGGTTCGTCTTCCTGACGTGGAGTTTTATCTCAATGTTGGAGACTGGCCAGTTGAGCACCGGAAAGCTAATGATACACCTGGGCCTGTACCTGTCATCTCCTGGTGTGGCTCTGTGGATTCCAGAGATATCGTCCTGCCGACGTATGATGTAACCCACTCAACTCTGGAAACCCTGCGTGGAGTCACCAATGATCTCCTTTCCATTCAAGGAAACACAGGTGAATTAGAGACTGTGGGTTTAAAAAGAATTTATGATTTCCGTCAAAGAAGCAAGTTGCATTCAAATAATGTGTTGAATCTTCAGTTAAAAGTGCCCTGGGACATCTCTGAATACAAGTAGCTTAGTCTTTACAGATTGCAAACACTTCTCAACACTGCCACTAAGCAGGTGTATCATTTAGAACCAAAATTTAAGAAGTCCAGTTTGCAATAAACATGAATTTTACGTTAAAGATATCTGGAAGATGCCTACTGTGATCTGGCAAAGTAAAAGTAAGTGTAATTAAAAGGCCTTTCTCCTCAGTAAAGGGCTCAAATATGTTTATTCTAATCAAAACATCACCCTTTCCTGACTCTGTTATGGCCCAATGTTCTGTGTACAGAACATTAAAATTAATTTGAATCCTGAAAGAAGTAAGCTGATACTGTGCTGCAGCCTCTTTCAAATGAGAAAACATTGTATATATGAAAAAAAAATACCTCAGAGTGAGATCTCTTGAATTGCTCTTCTGGCTTTGAAAGAGGAGTCAGCTTTACTGACAGGTGTCTTCCTCCCCCTCAAGAAATTAAAGAATACTTCGGGATCAAACAAATGGCATAAGCAATACCTAAGGAGTAAAACTGGAGTGGAAAGTTATTTCTTTTTATTTAATTAGTTCTCAGTGCCTCTTTTCTTTATTAGTTTTTAAATTAATATTTCAATTAAATGGTCAGTGAGAGGCAATTGTGTGTTTACTGATTTAGTACAGCTGCTTTTCCAATTAGGAGACAGTAAGAGACTACTCCATTTGGTAGGTCCTTTAGGGAAATTTTCAGCAGAAAGGTGAGGAAGAGCATAGTTAATGCAGTAAAGAGAGATTAAGTCTTTCAGACTCTTGCTAAGTGTTTAGAGGACACAACATAGCCATTTATTTTCTTTTTGAAGGCATCATTAAGTGGTTCTTCAAGGACCTAACTAAATTGCTGGGTAGCAGAGGTGGATTTTACTAAAGAAATTAGGTTATTGTAGCAGGCTTTATGGATGGAGAATTGCTTTAATTATTAGTATTTTCCTTACATATTTTATTATTATAATCCCTTAGGTAGCTTTCAAGATAGTTGAAGTTATTGAAATACAAAATTGTTGAGTGGAAAAGCAATTCTCTGATTTTCACTGTATGAATTTCTCATCCCAAAACTCAAACCAGAATTGAAAGTTTAAACCTGTGATTAATAAGGGGTTATGGGAAACCCTGCCTGTCCTACCATGTTTCCAAGTGTAATGCCACTGTCAGACCAAGCTCCTTATTTGCCTTGAGCAGACATTTCACTGTTGTTTGCTTTTGCCTTATCACTTACTGCTCATAGGCCCCTTCTGGGAAAACAAAACTGAGCGGGCTTTATTCAGAGGTCGAGACAGCAGAGAAGAACGTCTCCATCTTGTCAAGTTATCCAAGGAAAATCCAGAACTACTAGATGCTGGAATAACTGGATATTTCTTCTTCAGAGAAAAAGAAAAAGAGCTGGGGAAGGCTCAGCTGATGGGCTTCTTTGACTTCTTTAAGGTAGCAATCAAATTATGGTTTTGGATTAATTTTACTGTCAGGTTCTTACCAACTGAAAAGACAAAGCTTACTTTTGTTAATTCTTTTCAGTAAACAAAATAATTATGCTGCTGTGGGAGCACAAGTCCATGCAGCGTAGATAAACCACCTGTAATCAATGTCCTAGTGTGACACACTTGTAGAGAAAGCCAAGAAAGACCTTTAGAGACATCTTGGCTTATTTTTATGTTATAGTAGATTGAGAAATTGGATTTCTCACCATCTGGGTTTCTTTGATTTGGGGTAAATATGAAAACAATGAACACAACTTACAGCCATTTCAAGTACACTATGGATGTCAGAAAGAGTCTGTGTAGTAACAAATTAGAAAAATAGATGAGTGTTTTTGTTGTACTTTAACATACAAATTCTACTGCAAGAGAGATATAAGAAATAAAGGGGACAGAGTCCTGTATAAAGCCATTATAATATATAGCAATTGAAATTCTATTCTGAAGATCAATATTTCAGAAATGCTGTAACAGCCAAGAACATCTGCCAAAGCACTACATTCATGGTTATTTCTAGTATAATATTTCAGCTTATTTTATAAATAATATGTTTCAGGTTATTCTATATAATAATGTTAAGTCAGAATAAATTTACTTTGTTTGAATTGAAGTATAGGTTAGTTTTCTTTCCTTCCCTGCTGTAGTCCTTGCTCTGTCCCAGGACACTTCAGTAGGACACCCATCAGGCAGTTCATGTGACACAAAGGTTCTTGACTGTCAGCCTCATGTTGGAAACAAATCCTTTTTCCATTATGTTATCCAGAAGACCATGAAACTACACGTGCTTAACACTAAAACAAGTTTGAAGATGAAAATGAATAGACATGATTACTTCTTGCCTGTTAAAATAATATTATACAGTCATTGTTCCCATTCTGATACAAAACATTTCACCTTTTTTTTTCCTCTCTCTTCACGCTGTAGTACAAATACCAAGTGAATGTAGATGGCACTGTAGCAGCTTACAGGTTTCCATACCTCTTGCTGGGTGACAGCCTGGTATTGAAGCAAGATTCCCAGTACTATGAACACTTTTATATTGGATTAAAACCTTGGAAACATTATGTTCCAGTTAAGAGAAACTTAGAGGATTTGCTAGAGAAAATAGAATGGGCTAAGGTAAGCTCCATTACTGATTCAAGTTCAGAGTGATGAACAAACATGTAAACAATTTATCTTAGTAGTCTTTTCTTTTGTATTTACACATATATATATTTTGCATGAACTCTGTTGAGATCCTGGAATAAAGGAAGTACATTTTGTTGTTAGTATAAAATGGGAAGGCCTTGTTTGAAGTAACCATCTCTATTTAGGGCAATACTTACTTAAGTGTTCATTTTAGGTATGAGCAGAAGAGTTCATGAGTCAGAGCCTTAGTATACTGACTAAGGTAATTGTGAAAGAAACAACCAGATTCCTAGATACTGCTTAATTAATGCCATAGGTTTTTTAGGCCCTGACTAGAGCAGAAGTTACTGCATGTTCTGTTTGAATGTACAAAAAAAATGCTGCTCTCTGTAACATGCTCTGTGTGAGAGGCTGGGATCCTTTAAGCAAACAGATACGATTCTGTAATTGAAAATACTATTTGTACTTTATGTCAAAGTGCTGTTAAGGTTAAAAAAACACAGGAAGAGTTTCTTTTCTGAGTACTGTAGTTCTGCCTAAAGAATCAGAGGAGAGTGCTAAAAGCTTTGCAATATAGACCTAAAAAGCTTGAGAGTAAGTACATGAATTCATGCAGTTATTTTTAAAAAGAAGACATTGAATTCTGTTGCATTGGACAGGACAAGAGCTGTGGTTTTGTCCTCTGTAAAACTATGTAGGTCTGGGAAATACTAGAACTGATTTTGAAGAGGCTTGTGGCTTGGACAAAATGGTAGAGCAGTAATCAACTGAGTTTTCAAAATTGTACAGTTAGTCATGAAAGTTGTTATTGATAGCCCTAAGGTAGCAGTAGTGACAATAAAAGCAATTCAGTATTTTTAAACAAATCTGCAATTTTAATCATGCCTTTGCAATCTACCAGTAATTGCAGTTAATTTTGCAGATTTGAATAGGCCATTTAATAAAACTTCTAATGCTAGTCAGGCTTTGAGTAACTCACTGATTGCTCCGTTATTCCTTTGTTTCATCTGAATTTTCCAGGAAAATGATGAGGAAGCAAGAAAAATTGCTAAAGAAGGACAACTAATAGCAAGAGAATTACTTCAGCCTCACAGGTTTTACTGCTACTATTATAAAGTGCTCCAGGTAAGTACAATAGATCAGTTTATTGTTCTCCTCCCAGCTGCTACTGATGCTACAAATTTCATATTCAGTCCTTAGATCAGTAGCAGACAGGGTACATGTTAATCATAAGAGATCAGTGTGAAGAGCTTTGCTAAACCCTGCTTCTTCATTAAAGAATCTACCTGACATCATAGTTATTTTACAGAATCAGGAATTTGTTTGCCCCCATCTCCAGTCAGCCCTGTTTTCATTGTCACTTGGTATTTGGTTTCCAGTAGGTCTCTGTAAGAGATAATCTGTGTATCCAGTTTTCTTCCTTTTTCCCTTCATACTTCTCACGCTTGCATTGTGAGCTACTCTACTACAAAATGATGAATACATGGAAAAGAAGTTCCAGAAGTGTGACTAGTAGAGTGTAGGGGATGAAGCAGGCCCAGTAGTCATTTCTTCCTTAGAAAATGCAAATCTCTAGTGAAAGAAGTTTCTCCTCTCTGAAAATATCTTTTTCCTGTACTGCTGTGCAGTTAGATGGCAGCTTCACCAGCCACAGGTTAACACAAAGGTTGGAACTGTTCAGTGTAAAAAAAATGACACTTTTATGCATTATCTGCGTAAAGTAGTTAGGCACAAATGATGACAATATTCAAGTTACCATAATAATAGGCAGAAACATGAAAGGAGGTGTTCAGAGGCAATGTAGCCATTAGTAGGTGTGTTACAAAGACACCTTGTGCAGAGGTTGTGAACAGTGGCATAAGGAGCCTGGATAAAGGTAGGCTTCTGAGTGGAAGGGAGGAGGAAAATTCTGCTTCATGAATTATATGTTGGTGCTTATAGCATTCTTAAATGTTGTTTACATATTTCAGAAATATGCCGAACGCCAAGCCAGCAAACCTGAAATACGGGATGGAATGGAACTTGTACCTCAGCCTGATGACAGGGACTCAGTGTGCAGTTGCCACAGGAAAAAGCCTTTAAGGGAAGATCTATAACTGTACTGGATGGAGAAAATTACCCACTTAAAATGCGAGAATAGGAATTAAGCTGTGAAATCTAAGACTCTTATGCCGTAGCAGGCATTCTTAGTTACGTATTCTTGTATTTTCATACCCTTTTCCTGCTCATTCTGATCTACAATGTTGGTTCTCACAGTTTTGGCTCCATGACCACCACCAGACAGACACTGAGCCTGCAGTGGGGAGTGTCTGGGGGATTTGTTTGATGCATCATCAGGAAGCAGAGCACAGAACTGCTCGTGTTCCAGATGGGACCTTTTTACTGAAGTTTTGTGAGGAACTAGTCGCCACAAAGATCTTGCCATGAGTCAGTGCAAGTTTTCTAAAGGAGCATTTGTGATACATTGAAACAGTGTTATGATTTCTTCATAAAGTTTACCTCAGTGTTAGATTGTTTCTTGTATACAAAACAATTTTCAAACTAGACAAAGAAAATGAATATTTGAGATGTAATAATATCAGATCTGGTCGTGCTTTCAGATTATTCTGTGGTTTATGACAGGTGACAGACAACATGATATAATACTTATCAATTTTAGAGGGAAATGGAGAGCAGGGGGAGAGATAGGAAAAATAAGTTTATAATCATCATGGCTGTCAATCGCCAGAATTAAATACTGCTTTAAAACAGACTGTAAAACAGACTATGTAGCTATCACAATCACAGTGCTTTGGGTGCCAAATCACCACTCTGAAAACCTGCCAGTGACTGTAAATGTAGGCACAGATCCACAAAAGGACTTGGGAATTTCAGGCCATGGGAAACACTGGTGTCTTCGTTCAACAATACTGTCTACAGTATTCTGGACTATGTGAAATCTGAAATTTAGACCACCTAGTTTAATTCTTGTGTAATAGTCTAGGGGTTAGAGTCCATGTAAAGCAATTGGGAAGCTGGTTGTCCTCCTTGGTTTAATTCAAAGCCATTTTTTCCAGAGGGTGTCTTAGCTCCAGACTGGTCAAGAGGTTTTCAGGTCTTCTGCTGAAGTTCATCTGCAGCCATGAAGCTAGCAATGCAAAATTCACAAGGGCAGAAGGATCTGGTCATACCTTTGTGATAAAGTCTGCCTTTGGATGGGGCAGAAGAATCATCCTAGTCCTGGATGCAACTCCAAATACCTCTGTTGATTTTTGCCCAAGTTTGTCTACTTCAAAATGCATAAATAGTCCTGGAAGGAGACACCAATACCAAGACCAGTGCCCACAAGCACCCATTTCTGTGTTTTCATCTTGGCTAATGCAGCCTGCCTGAGCAGCTCCTGACTCACTACAGTCAGATAAAAGCTGTCATGGATACCAAATCCTCCCTACACTAAAAAGAATGGAGATGTCTTCAAGACAGTGGACTTGTCTGATTGATTTGGTGCACAAAATTTAGTGCTTTACATGTCATGCAGGCTTCATTCTTGGTTTTACACTGCAAATTACATAAAATTTCTGCATTAGAACAGGAAGAAAGGCAGTATGCTAAATATGGAAAGAACTTTGGCTTTCTAAAGAGGATGATGCAACTGTCCATCATTCATTTATTACATTATGCCAGTTAAGAAAAAAAACCTGTATCATGTTGCTCTACCCATAATTCTCTTTGTTCTGGTTCTAACATTCATATTTATAGTGGTTGTATTTTTATTTAACATGAAAACCAGTCCTAGAACTTCACGCTATAAATACATGTTCCACTCATCTGACATAAAATTTTCTACATCGAAGTTCAGGAACAGGGTTCCATTGCTGAAGTTGACACTTAAGACTGAGTATGTGCTCTCCTTTCGTTCTATGTGTACAGTCATTTTTACTGTATTACGTGATCTTCTTTTGAGAAACTACCCATTATGCCATGTGCTTTTTATATTCACCAGTGTTTATGGAGGTGGTGCGCTCAGCAAAGACAAATAAGCATAGAAGATGGTTGAACAACAATGTTTTCCACATATTTCAAATCAAGAGTCCAAAAGTGATTAATTTGTATTTTTTAAAATGGGAGAGAATAGGGGGAGCCATGACACATACTTCATGGTTCTTTGGAAATACCTGTGGAGGAAAACTTGCCTAGCTTGAAATGGAAGTCTTTCAAACTGGAAGAAGAATCAGATAAAATTTAAATTATGACTATAAATAAATGTGAATATTTTATCCCTCCTTTCTTCCCTCAAAAAGGGAAAGAAACTATTCTTAATTCTCTTCTGCCAAAAAAAGTCCTTGCTTTTGTAATAAGTATCACTTCAAAGCAAAGACTAGTTTGTCAACAGAGTGCCTTACACATGCTTTTATAGCTCACAGGCGAGAAATATCCTGAAAAATATTGAGTGCACTCATCTTCTTCCTGTAATTTAAAAAATAGTAGAGAGATGGTGGAACTTTTACTACAAGTCAATAGTATTTTGAGAGATTCTGGTTCAGTTTATAACTATAGCTCTTCCAAAGGTAAAAGAAGGTAAGGCAAAGTCTCTCTTCCTGCCATTAGTGCTACTATATGCAATTTAGATTGTAATGAAGAACAATCGTAACAATTGTTCCACCAGGCTAGAAAAGATCTCAAATCTGTTTGAGTTTGCCAAGAGGATGATACCCATCAGCCTGGTGTGTTACAGGAAATGCTAAATATTGAGTAAAACTTGTTTTTGCATGTGAAGTGTAATACATACATTAAATAGAATTTTTAAGTGGCATACATAGACTGGACTTTGTATTATTCTGTGGTAGTTCTTGAACAGTGACTGTTCAAAAGTGTAAAAATCTCTTGTTGGTGGTAATTTTGGAAAACTGTTACCATACCACAGTACTAAATTTTGCTATAATTTAACTTTTTAAACAGAGAGTAAAACCTGTCCTGTTTTTGTCAGGGATTTACCACTGATGATAGAGGCAGGTTTATTTGTTTGAAATAGTATGTCCTAAAGCCCAGGGCCAGTGTTTTCAAACACAAGAATCTGCAGAGAAGGGGTTTGACATCCAGAAATGTTAGGAAGGCAGAGTCTTTACCTAAGAGTCTTTATTTTCAGATTTCTTCAACCTTAACAGTAGCTTCATGTAGTGAACACTGCTTTTATGTCATATGGATGTCCTAATATATTTAGGCACCCACATTTGGAAATACCCAACCTCAGTTTTGTCTTGAAATGAGAGCTAGTAAATCCTGATCTGTTGAACATAAAGGAGATACAGTTTCATATATATTTTAGACTATATTTTTTACCTTTACCTCAAGATCACCAATATACTGGTTTTGTGACAGAATTGTGCCAGGCCCGCCTTGTAGATTCATAATTTTAAAAACCCTATAATCAAAGCTTGTCTGATGGAATGTTAGATTCAAGCATCCATGTTGGGAAGCATACGCCCGACATTTATTACATTACAAAGTAAATTATTTAGTTAGGGAGGAGAGCTGACAGGGAAAACATACATCACCTGTTGGAGCATGTCTGAGAAGCTTGCAAAGAAACTATAATAAGGAAAAGAAGCATTATATAAACTTACGATACTATCAGCTCCTTTAGCACTGCAGTTTTGCAAAAATTTTGTCTGTAAGGGCGGTGGAGAAGTGCAAGATTTTATATTAATATATTATTGCTTAAGTTCACAGGATTTAACAGCTAGAATCTTGTCTGTGAGAAGATTTATAGCATTTTAATGAGGCTATATGAGTACTAACTCTTGACTTTTGAGTACAATGTGTTGTTAATAGGAAAATCTATACTGCAGACAGTTACGGCACTAATTTTGGATTTTGCTGTGAGAATAAGGGAAAAAGGATTATTTGCATGTTTGTTTGAAGTAATTTTAAACATCTGTAGCACATTCCTTAATTGAGTCTCATCATGTGAGCAGTGATAAGCAGGAGATGTACTAGCAGGAGTGTGGCCAGCAGGTCAAAGCAGGTGTTTCTTCCCACCTGCTTGGCAGTTGTGAGACTGCAGCTGGAGTCCCCTATTCAGTTTTGGATTCCTCTGTACAAGAAATACATTGACACCCAACATGGACCACCAAGGTGATAAAGGCAATGGGGCACATGGTGTGTGAGGACAAGCTGAGTGAGCGGGGTTAGGTCAGCCTTAGAGAGAGAAGACTTCTCAGAGGGACACAGCAGAAATCTTAACAGACACAAGTTGCATCATGGGAAGTTCCAGTTAGGTAAGGGAAAAAGAATCCTAAACTGCTATCCTCAAGGAGATGAAGCTTGGTCTATTTGACCTTCAGATGTTCATTATTCTATGAACTGCTTTTCAGTCACACAACAAGCATTTATCTAGTCACATAGCAGCAGGATGAACCCAGCTCTTGAGTGTCTCCAAGAGGTGACATAGCCTTTCTGTGCTGACACTTTTGACACTATTTGTGGTTATGTCTCCCTTGATAATACTGACAAAGTTTTGCACATATTTTTGTGTTGGCTTGTAAGGCTATAAAGTTATATATTGATATTAATTATACTTTTATACTATTAATATGTATAATAATTTACCTTACTAATATACATTATCACAACATATCCTAGTCATGCAGTACACAGAAGATTTGACAGAAGTGAGATACATTGATTTGGCATTACAGACCTGGACTGAAAGTGCAAGACCTGCTCTTTCAAGAAGTTGTGTATATATACTTCACAGGTATGAGACAATTGTAAAATATTGTGAATACAGTTATGAACCATCAAAGGAATTGATTTTAAGCAGCCAATGAAAATATTAATGTATTTATAAGATATGCTTAAATGCCAGCATACTCTGTAGGCCACTGGTGAATGAGCATGATATATTCCCATCTCAGATCCCAACACTAATAAAATCAGTCAGGATCCATCTGTACCACAGGTGCAATATAGTGTGGAGAGACTCAAGACAGCTCAGCAGAATGCCAGAAGGGCCTACCCATACAGGACATGTGAAACATGATAACCTGCCTGCTGAAAACCCACAAAGTACATTATCCTGGATGGAACCTGTCTGAAAGACTATCGGTTCAAGTTGTACATGTCAGACTTAACTTCCCCTCTAGCTTACGTAGCTCAGAGGTCGTTTACCATTAGCAGATGATTTTGCCTATCTTTGGGTCAACGGCAGCCACACTTTCAGTTATTCTTTGTGTCCCATGGCTGATACCCACGATAAACCAAAATGATTACTACCACATTAATATCCTGCAGGTCCAACGCCTGATTTCATCTTGTGTGTTACTCTCACCAAATTTTTCACTGTTGCAACAGAAAGATATTTGAGTATCTTATTAACTTTAACATGGAAATCTGCTCTCAGAGTGAATATAGGTTAGAATGAAAACTCAGTTTGCTTCCAAATGATGATTTTGTTTTTGCTCGGGACCATCAGGTTTTACCTCAGGAAGAAGGTAGTTTCGTCAGCACAGTTCATTTCATTTAATGAATGAAAAAAAGCAACATTATTATCCCAAACCAAACAAAAACCACTCTGCAGGTTAAAGTTGTTACTCTTTTTTAAAAAATACGCCTGTTACAGATACACTGGCATGTCCTTTCTTTATAGTGAAGGGAGAGCGTGAACTGAACTTAATAAGTAAAATAAGTTTGGAGGGATATTTCAGGAACAGGCTATCCTGTGTTACTGTACACTGATAGTGATCTCCAAGATTAGATAATTCAAAACAGTGAAGCTTAGAGCCTGGATTATACAGTAAGATTTTATTTGCTAAAACATAAGAAACAGAAGAATCAAGAAGACATTATACCTCTGACATAAGCACTCAAGTAAAATCCTGTAGTGAAGAGATTCAACTCACTCTGCCAAATGTCCTGAAGTTTATTTAGGCTTTTTGGCAGGGTGAGTTATTTAGAAAACATCAGGAATGTATGTTACTGATAGAAGCTGCATCTCTGCCAATAAATTCTGCTTTCTTCTGCCTTAGGAACAAAGGAACTTTAAATGTGGACTAACCCTCACTGACAAACTCCAGCATACCTTTTCACACTACAGGTGTTCCATATTATTTAGACCTTGGTATTTCCTCTATTCCCTGAAAGATTTATTTGTGTCCGTAAATAAACCAACAGTCAGACTGATCCCAAACTTCCTGTAACTGAACCTGAAATGGAGGTGTGAATTTGAAATACCTGATTTGTACTAGATTTGTACTGATTTGTACTTTTGACTCTTTAAAAACACCAAGCATTTAAAGATCACTTAGATTATGACTCTTTGGTAGCGATCACTTAGATTATGACTTTCTAAGAATTGTAAATATTTGGCAATACTTAAATACAGGTAGTACATAGATAAGATGCAGAATAATTCTCAGTACTTCTTGTGAAATACTTTCCAAATTCTGATTACCTGTGGGATGGCAAATCTCCCTGTGATAAAATGTTGTCTCAAATCAAAATATTCCCAAAGATCCAGAAAAACTGTGACTTTTTCCTGAATATTAAAACTACTATATGTATAGTGAATTGTTCACTGGAGCTGTTAATAGCTATTGCTATTTACTCTTTTGCAAGATATACATATTATATATATATATATATATATATATATATATATATATAAAATATATTTCTTTCATTGCAGTTCCATTCTGGTCACAGAAACACACACTGTCAATTGGATCTTTTATTTCAAAATGGAGAGAAACATGAGAAAATGGGCTTTTCCCTGTAAAACTTGAACTGATCAACTCAGAACAGGCAGCATGTTCACTTAAGATGCCAATTTGAATGAGGTCTCCTCTACCATCATATGCCTATCCTATGAATCTAATGAAATAAAATCTTCAGTCCTTCATGAATACACAGCTCTGAGTACCATCCACAAACTCAAGCATTTACTTGAATCTGGTGATGATTGAACTACCCTCATATGCAGTAGATGTTTTCTCCATTCCAGTCCCAAGTCAGTATTACCCCAAAGCCAAACAATTCTGCTCAGAAGTCACGACCTTCAACCTTCTCAAGCAGCTATGGTCCACTGTCAAATGTGTTTGCTGTATTTAATATCAAGTTACACCCTGCCTTGATGACATGCAGTAATGTGTAATTGTTGTCAAACTGGATCTGTTAAGTAGGTTACTGGGTGCAGTTGTCACCAGGTCCTTGATGGATTATCTTGTTAACGAAGCCATTAAAAAAATCACTTTTGATGGGGAATAACAATTACGTTCACATAGAAATGCCAAGCTCTGCTCCCATTAGAGTAAACAGCATGGGATTTTTGCTGAGTGCATTCAGATTTGTAACAATAGATAAGGTCTTGAAGGTCACCTGATCCAATGAAAAAATTAAGGAAAAAGCACCTACTGTTTGTAGACAAATGAAAAATTAGCTTGCTTATCTTTAGGGTTAAGATACAGGACATCTAAATTCAGCTAAGCAGTTTCCTATTTCTAAGAAACAAATTGTTGATAGCCTAACAATTTGTCCCCTCAATCAATTCCCTTGAACCACTCCATCATTTGTCAAGATTAGCTAAAACCCTAAAGTAAATAAGAAATTATCTGCATAACTGGCTAAGCTATGGAGATGAAATTTAGTTCCTTGTCAGTTGGATTTATTTCTCATGGTTACACCATCAAGTAAAATTTTAACAACCTCTGCCCAGATGTGAAGAGCCCAATAAATGTGGATGATGAACTGTCATTTTCAGGGCAACAGAGGCAACATCAACACCCACTGAACTCAAATTGGCCCTTGAAAATTGCATTTTATCATATTGTAGTCTCCAACTTGTTTCTGAGAACAAAATGGTCTGTTCCTGAAAAATTCTTAATTCTATAGAAAAAGAGAAAATATGATACTGGTCACTTAAGTAACCCAATTTAATAAGAAAAAAATCAGACATTTTCTAGGGCTTCTCACTTAAAATGGTCTGGCTTTTACTGCAAAACTGTGTTAATTAACCATATTATTAATTTTGGGCTTCTTGAAGTGGATCACTATACTACATTATGCCAAGTTAACAAATGGTTAAAATTTTCCATACTCACCAATTGCATGGGAAATAAGCATTTTCTGATTAAATACATATATTCTGACAGTGCTCAAAGACTTAAAAGAGGTTGCCTGAAAAGAAGACAGAATGAAACTAAGCTAAGGCTCTCTTTCACACAAAATATTGTATATTGAGTTGAATCTAAACCTATAAAGTTTCTCCTCTTCCCCTTCTTGAAAAAAAATCATCAATTAATGAAGGATCAATAGTTCACTAATTGCTGAGACAGATTTTCCTTTGGGAGAGAAAGCAAGCAAAGAAAACAAATCATGAGTTACAAAATTAGTGTTTCACTTCACAGGAACACTGGCTCCCATCATGGAGCCAGCAGGTGTTCCCTTGGCTGATATCTCAAGGTCTGAGAGCCGTGACAGCTTTCCTGGCACTTCCCCAGCATCAAGCATTCACTCAGAGTAGGGAAATCAGGCCCTGTATTTTCAGTTAAACCAATGCTTATTACAGGGTCCTCTGTTTTTCCATGGAACAATGCCGTGTATCTATAGTTACAGCTGCCTTATTTGTATAATACTGCATCTACATTTGTATTCTCCCTATATTGTCAGACTAATACTTGTCTGGATTTAGCTTTGCATTTTAATTTAATGTTAAATTACATGTAATTGCTTTCTGTAATAAATTTTAATTTGGAGTACTGATGGGGATGAAGGCCTCTGGCAAGAGTTGTCTCTTACAACTGGCCTGAGTAGTTTCAAAAGCTATCTTGTGAGTATAGCTGGGCCTGCTTTCAAACAGACTTTCTATTACTTTCACAGCTTTTTGATCACTGTTTCAAAGTCTTTGTCTTTGACATCAAGTTGCAATTTCATCAGCAAATCTAGGGCGTGTTTTCTCTTGTGCTTTATGTCCTCTTCTTCAATCAAGGATTTCGAAACTCTTTGTTATATAAAAGGCAACAGGTTTTGTGGAACACTATCTCCTGGCTTAATCAGTACAGGCATTCTCCTCTTTTATTTACCTGATTTTATCCATCTATCTGATCTAACAGCACGAAACATATATATGAGGTTTATTTTAAAATAAAAAAACATTAGGGTTTAGTTTGTTTGAGGTTTTTTTTTGCCTGTGATAAATTAAGTAATACAGGATAATATGCTACATGATAAGAAGGATTAATAAATTGAAATGAAATAAACTTTCTTCTTTCTCTGATACCTTTAAAAATTCTTGTTACCTGGGGCTGGATCAGCAGTGAGAATATGATAGTTATTGCTCAGGACTTTGTATTATTGACAAGGGAAGTCAAAGTAGTACACATGCTGCTACCATATCTAACTGGTCACAGGCTATCCAGAAATCAACCTATCTGGTAATATCTGATTTAAGAAACAGAGATTCTGCTTATTTACCAAACTGATGGATATTACATAAAAATGCAAATGGACATACACATCCATTTTTAAATGGATCTATTGGGATTTTCAATTGCATGTCTACAACTGTCATTGAAATCAGTGACAAAATCTACTTTGTTGGCAGTAGGTATTATTTTCTTCTCTTATTCTTTAAGTAATTGAATATTCTGACAGGGAGGATACTCACCAATGCTCTCCTTCCTGAATGTTCTTGATGCAACTTTAATTTAAACTCTAGAACTATTCAGTAAGAGAAGTATCATAATAAGCAAATATAAAAAAATTTTTTAAATGACCGAGTCACTCCCTGGCAGCCACCAGACACCCCAAGCCTGGAGCAGACAGAGCTTGCTGTGGGAGTGCCAGCTCCCTATGAGTCACCCCCTCCTCCTGGCTTGATCCTCAAAGAAAAAGGTGGATTTCTGTGCTCATTCCCAGGTGGTGGGAAGCACATTTGTCAAGCCATGACACGAGTTTCAGTTTGTGTTGTAGCTTACACCCGAGTGTAGGCTCAGGGAGAGGGGAAAACAAGCACTGTGGAAAGATACATGGACTCAGAAATCTAAAATGGGGGTAATTTCATTGTTCAGGGATGGCTTTCCCTGATCTGCTTGAAAGCTGCCAGTTGGAAGGAACCCACAAGGATCATCGAGTCCAGCTCCTGGCCCTGCACAGGACACCCCACGAGTCACACCATGTGCCTGAGAGCCCAAAATCATGTGTATCCCAACCTCAAGGATGATCACAGAACTATTCCAAACTTTCACTGGTATCCTGTTCACCTCTCATCTCCTTTCTGCTCTCTCATGGTACCCAAGTCTGTTTTCTGGACCAGCTCTTGTGAAAGGCCATTCACAAACCTGCTCCTGCCTGCTTTCCTTTTCGTTATTCCTGCTTTGCCTTTTGTTATTTCTGCTTTTTTTTTTCCCTTCTGTGCATGTCTTTTGTTTTTAATTCAGGGTCATGTACTTACAGAGGTCACTCTTCCAGAAGTGAGGACCTGTCCTACATGATTGCTTGTCCATCAGATGACTCTAATTCATCAATCATATGCATATTCTCTCTTATTACTTAAAAAGGAGGAGGAAAAGAATTCTTCAAGGGTCACAAGTAGTTACTTAGAGCTAGAAAAGAATTAGCTTAGAAAAGGATGTGGATATGATGAGCTAATTTTATTAAAAAAGAAAGTTGTGTAGGACTAAAACATTACTTTTCAGAGTATCTCTGTAAATTCTAAGCTGCAGAAAAAGAGCTAAAAGAGCTGAGTTTCACCCAGTGGTTGTTTTCAGGCAAAATAAATTTAGGGATCTAGATGCTCTATTTCAACCTGCTTTCAGTGTAGTTAGTGAATGTGGGACTGTACTTTATACTGATACATACTTCTCTGTAAAAGCTTTTTCACTCTTAGTTTATTCTAATATAATCTATTTCTTCTAAAAATGTGTTCAATTTCTCTTACATGAGTATGATTTGTTAGACCATTTCAAATTCTAAAATTATCTAAGGTTGGAATGGGAAAAATCTGTTCACAGCTTTTTTCTACAATGGTAAATTAGAAATGCCTTTTTTTTTTTTTTTTTTTTTTTATATTTGCACTTCTCTGCAGGATGCCCATATATTCCTTTACAGCAAAGAACCTGCAGGTGTTAGAGGAACAGATCTTCCTCTTCTGGTGAGGAGCATTTACCCTCAGGAGATGAGGGCTGTACAAGTCAGGGAGTGCATTGCAAAGTAGGATACATTCTACTAGTGGCTTGTTGGGTTCCACTACTGGCTGTCTCACTGCTTTATAGCTGTGGCATAGGGTTGTCAAATAAGGCTCGTTACAGTAATTTAAATCACACAGTTATTTTTGATTGCCCCCAGTCTTTTCTGGGTTCCACAGTTACAGACGCACTGTGAGGTTGAAAACAACTGAAACTGTGATCCAAGGGAAAACAAAGCTGAACATCAAAGTAAAGACAAACAAAACTAAAGGGAAGGAAGAACAGAAGAAACTAAGCACACAGAAGGCAGCTGTCTTTTAGAGTTAATTATGATGGACTGGAATTCATTTCTTACAAGCCACTTGAAAGCTGCTTGATAATTATAAAAATATTTATAGGCCAAGTTGACTTCCTTTGCTTATTCTTGGGAGACTGTAGATGTATTCTTTAGGCAGCTTTGTATGCCTGCTAGAAACCTCACTATGCTTTGCAAGTTTTCTAGTTTCTCTACTAAAGGGCCTAAACCTGATCAAGAGCCTGTTTCTGCAAGTACTGCCAAGTAATTGAAGCAGAATATTCACAGTAAAATACTTTCTGACCTAATTTCTCTGTAGGATGCAAGCATTACAGATCATTATCTTTCCACTTGCAGACAGTGTTGCTAGGTGTTGCAGCAGACACTGTCATCAAAATCAGGCTAGGTACTGTAAGCATCACTTTACTGTATGGGGAATTCTCTGTATTCATTCTGGATGCACAAAATTGCCACTGCATGAAAGCATTAAGAACATTTGCATTCTCTAAATGAGTTTAGCAAAGCAAGTGGATAAAACTAGATTCCTAAATCCACAATCTCTGCAGTGCTAACCACTTGTTGATGCTATTGACTTAGATTTCTGGGGGTTCTGCTCTTACTAAACCGCAGTTTTTTGTTTTTTTTTTTTTTTTTTTTTTTGTTTTTTTTTTTTTTTTTTTGTTTTGTTTTGTTTTGTTTTTGTTTTTGTTTTTTTTGTTTTGTGTTTTTGTTTTGTGTTTTTGTTTGTTTGTTTGTTTTTTGGGTTTTTGTTTGTTTTTGTTTGTTTTTTGTTTTGTTTTGGTTTTGGTTTTTTTTTTTTTTTTGTGTGTGTGTTTTTTTTTGTTTGTTTGTTGTTTTTTTTTTTGTTTTTTTGTTTTTTTTTTGTGTTCCCCAGCTCAGTCTTAGTTTCTCTGTTGATTTCAACCACACCTGATTCTTATGGCAGACTCTTAGTGGCCAGATTTATTCCACCTGTCTTTGGTCTTTTGGCAGAACTACATCAGGAAAGAGCAAGAATTGTTCAAGGTTCTTCTGTAGTCAGCAGGCAGAAACTGGGATCTCTGCAGAGCAATTAACATCTTAGCTGTTCTAAAATTGCTCTGGGGAAGAATCTTTCCAGCTCTGGTACTTACAGAGGGAGCCTGTGGAGTGTAGGCTTCTGATGTGGGTGCTACAGGGAGACTTGAAAAATGGTATGAAGGGCTTAAATGTTCTTTTGCTTGAAATATCTTTAGTACATGTGTCTGCTTTGGTTTAGGTTTAAAATGCTTTTCTCTTGATTTTTGGTGTTTAAATAACTTGAAAAATCATAGTCCTATGTAAATATCTAATGCTTTTGGGGTATTTAACTATTATGGCTGCCTCACATGAGATTGCTGGAAGGAAGCTAGATTATTGTCCAGATGTCTGGCATTTTTACTAAATTTCTGCTTTTCTTTTATAATGATTTGATTTCTGTCTCAAACCTCTTCCTCCTTATTTAACTTTGCCTTATACACACAGTATCATTAGTATACCTCAATTCAATTATACACAAGGAAAATGAAACATTAGACACAGCTATATTTTTGAATTACTCTAAGGATTTAACTGGTTTTATTGTGTTTTATTGTTGGCATAGGTTTTTGTTAAGCAAGATTGTAACACCACTGTATGTGCACTTAATTATTTTATAATTAAGTTTATTTTGGTTCTGACTGTACTTTTTCAAGAGAAAGCATTCATCAGTGGCTGCACATGAAGAAATGAAGTCCTTTGCAGCACTTTCTTTCTATTTAACTCTTCCAATATTAGGAAATAATGTCTTCTTGTAAAAAAAAAAAAAAAAAAAAAAACAAAACCCTGACAAAGGCCACACATCAATACATGGGAGTGGTATCATGACTCTTTAATACAAACCAGCTGTTTTTCTTGAATCTGTAATGATAAATCACTTTCAGATCATTAAAAATTGAGCAACTCTACAACAAGGAAGTGGTTTCTAACTGGATGATAATGCATTTTCAGTAAATTCTAGTTACCTCATAGAGAGACTTGGAAGACCAATATCAAAATAATGAGTTATTCATAAATTGGATATGTTAAATGCATTGTGACAGGCAGCAATAAAAGCAAATTACTTATTTTATATAGAGAACATGGTGTAACAGCCTCCTCCTCTAGTTAAGAAATCCATTCAGCTCCTTGGTGTATCATCAATTGGATCACTCCTGTACTGAGATACTCATATTTCTAATAAAGACTAACTGGCAAATGCAACAGAAATGTAAAAATATTTTTAATACAATCATACTCATTCCTTAAAATGGTTGTATAGACATGCAATATCTTAAAGCATTATTTAACTTTAAAAGCTTCAAGCATGCCTATAATTAAGAGATAAGTAGTTCTTTCATAGCAACAAACTATAAAAAGACCCCTCAGCTACAACTGTAATGCAGATGCTGTAAGGAAGCCAGAAAACAATGAGTGAAGCAGGGGAGGGACAGGCTGAGAGCCACATTCGGTAAGGGCCTTTGAAATGGAAACAAAAAAAAAAGTGTACTTTATAACCATGAGAACAAAGACTCAAAAAATAGCGTAGGAGTGAGAAGGAAAGTGACTGAGAAGAACACTGAGAAACAGGTAGCCCACAAGGTGACTTCCATGTTTTACATAAAGTAAAACTGGTAATTTGGAACTGAATGATGACAGGACACTTTTGCTTTAAGTAATTGTTGCATATCCTGAGGAGAAGCAGAGGCTCAAAGGTTTGTGTTTATCTTTCTGTACATAACGTCTGCATTAACACAATACCTCGTGTATTGTCAGTGCTTTACGAGACCTCGTGTGTAAATGACAGAATTAAGGTGAACAGATAAGAGATAATTATAATGAGATGTGTGTCACATGGCGGTTTGCACCCACAGTGGTTTTCACAGACCTAAATAAATTGATTTAAAACTGGTTTTAATTATACTGGTAGGACAGCTGTGTGCTGATAGGGCATCAGTTTCTGTGTTTTGACATAGCCAAGGGGCTCTTAGTGTGTATTATCTACTTATGCATTATGCAATGCATAGGTGTGTTAACATAATAAACTGATTAAGGTAGTGAGGCAGGTCTAAAAACCAAAACAAAATCATATAAAGACCCAGATTCTCCTTTCCTTTACACTGAGATGATTGAAATGGTTTGATGTAATTTAGGACTCACACCGCTGTCTAGAAAAAAAATCCACCAACAAACTTATGTTGTGAGAAATAATTTTGGATTTTATACTATGGAACAATAAGAAGTGGAAAATATTAAGTAAAAAATAAAAACTCAAACCCCAGAGCATTGATATCAGATATGTCTCATAATTACAGAAAGATGTGCCATCTTAGGGAAATTTAATTTGCTTATATCTCCATTTCTGCAGCACAAATAGAGGTGTCTCTAGCTTTGATTTTATTTGATTGTTTTAAGTTAGTGTTTATAAGGATTTGTAGCAGGTATATGTATGGTGTGATTTTAAAGATGAAAAGTATATATTTACTTGTGTTTCCACTCTTGTTTAGACTTCCAGTTTATTAAGTCACAATATGATCCATATCCACACTGTAACTTCAGTGGAACAGAGGCTTTTACTCCCTTCCACGCAGAAAGAGATTTCATATCAGGACCAGATGTGATACCAGTTAAGTTCACTTTTTCTCTGAGAAAGACATTTTTCCAATGGATACAAATGCTAAGTGGTCATTTTTCTAGTATTTGTTCATATCTTCTCTACTCCGTTGTGGTATAGACTTGTAATGTCAGCAGAAAAGCTGAAACAAGCACTGCCTGACTGAAAAAGCAAATGTCAGCTGCTTTTATAGTGGATTCTGCTGTTTACAAACACCAATGTCAATGTTCTGCCCAAAATGCATTTGCAATAATGTAGTTTTTCAGAATGCGTTACTTCAGAAAACAGCACAAGGCTTCTACACAGTAGATTGCTGAATTAATGCTCAAACTTTATACTAAAAGCTGAAAAAGTTGGTACAAACGGATCCTTTATTTTTCGCTCTTATTACCAGGATTTTTTAATCGTTAACCTGTTTCAGTAACATTTACTTAAATACATTTTTCCTGTAAAGTAATCCCCTCTAAACTGTGACTGTTCTCTCTCTCTGTCCCAGGCTGTTTGCTTTGCTTCTGGCAGTGCACAACACAGAAGTTCCTCAAGACAGGATGTTGCGAGGGGATGTTTTGTCACAGTCAGTATTGCTTTTAGGAAAGATGAAGCCAAACCACAGGGCTTGTCTGCAGCATCAGCCCTAAGCCCTAAAGAACCATGGAATTCACCTCGGATTTTGCTTAACTAGTCCTTGCCTTTATTGTTAAATAGTAAAGGGGTGAGGGAGCACGAGGGCCATGGGTCAAGCAAGCTGGATCCCTGATGCCCCACACTGCTCAGTCATCACCTATTTTATGGGCTCAGCTTCAGGCAGCAGTACTTGGCTTTTTCTCGGCTTTGTCAGAGAGCTCATTTCAGAAATGTTGCAAAAGGGACAGTAGATAGCACTGCCTGGGGCTTGGCTCAACAGCATTTATACATTGGTCTGTGGGTGCAGTCAGAGAGGAAAAGGAAATGCAAACCAATGTGAAGACAGAGTAAGAAATAATCAACAAGATTGGTTAGACATTGCTTCCTTTTTTTATGTCTGATTAGAGTAACTGACTTAACTTTTATTTTTGAGTAAGGTGATGTTACTTTCCAATTAAAGACTTAGATAATGTGTGAGCTATTTCAGGTATCTTGGCAAACTTTGTGGAATGAAAATCTTCACTGTACTGGTCTAGTTCTGATGTGCCAGACACAGGTCAGGACACTCCAAGTCTCTCCTCCATGAAAGCGTTTGTTTTGGGAGCTACCCATGAGAGGTACTCATTTAAGCAAAACATCTTGATTATTGATAAGTGTTATCCAGAACTTCCATGGCGTGTTTAAGGGCTTGGAAGCAGGGCTGGAGACCTGAAGAAAAAATGTAACTCTAACAATGACTGATTGCATTGATAAAATTTATGATGTGTGACCTTGCTAGTAAGATGTTAAATTCCCTTAAAAGAACAGGACAGTGGGTTGGGAAGGAATGCTGAGGAATGTGCACACCACAAACTTCAGCTACTGTACAACTATGTAATTTCAGGTTTTCCTTTGGCTTGATGGGCCTGAATCCAACAGCAGTGTCCAGGCAAAGGTAAGCTCAGGGATACAATGACTGGAAGGCGTCTGGAAATTCCAGGTGAGTCATGAGAAGCACAACTGCCTTGTTAGTTTTTTATTTTATATAGTCTGAACTCTCTATGGAGCACTTTTTGGATAGTTTCCAAAGCCACTATATTCTCTGCAGTGGCTTGAGAAACACCGAAACATTTGGTCTTCTAGAAATGAGAATCTATCTCTATGGGAAATCTTAAGGAGACTCTACCACAGACAGAAGTAGTTTGGGGAAAGCTTATGTGGAGGCAAAGCTGGGTTTGTATGGAAGAATTAACAACTGATGAGAATCTGACAGATCTGTATCTTGATGGAAAGAAATCACATAAAAGCAGGATCTGCTCTCCCTTTACTGAGGATATAACGTATAAAAGTACTCCAATGATTAATATGAGACAGTAACAATTTTTGGGTGCAGATAGATATGGAATACAGTAACATTACAGATCACCCCAGGACAGTCTCTGGTGAAGAAAAATACTTAAATGACTTTTTGTCTAATCCTTTCCTACCTGCCATTGCTTGATAAGACATTTCTCCCTTTCCTAATATCCTTTAAATGTCACATAAAGAGCACGGGCTCTGTCAGTTACTTTAATTTTCAGAGAACAAACAGATCATTGGACAGTATTTCCTCCCCACAAAAAAAGCCAGGATGCGCTTTTGGTTGCAAGGATCAACAGAAATTTATGTCATGAAAACACACTACAAAAGACTCATTTTGCTGTGTAGACAATATCTTATAGCATAAAAGTTGTGAGAACACCATACAAATAAAAACCCATTAAATGCTGATTGGAACAGGAGTTCTTCATTTATATTGCTGTAAAAACGCATGAAATGTAAACTAAGGGTACACCAACCTTAATTCCTATTTTGAAATATAAAGATGGTTTGGGAAGATTTATTAACTATGCAAGTTAGACCATTATTTGAATGGATTCTCTGATTATCCATATTCACTGACTACCTGATTTTTTACTTTTAAGAAGGAGCGATGTCTTCTGTAAAACCATGTGCACTCAGAATGAGGCTTTTGTGCTTGGACTACAGCTTCAGTGTTTCTGAGAGGTGTTTACTGCAGATACAGTGACTGTTTGCTTTACAGGTATTTCCAGTACACTAAGTTTCATTGTATAGTCAATGTGTCTTGTCAAGGAAGTCAGTGCAACAAAAGCTAAGTATTTTTTATTGTTCTATACTATTAGAGTAATATAAAAATAAAGTACCAGCATAATTTAGTTTACAACAGGGAAAAAAAGCAGCCATATTTTATTTGACCTAAAGTTGTCATTTATATACAGAAGTGTCCATTTAACTAAGCTTAAAAAACCCCAACCCCAAAACCCCTTGATTTATTACACATGAGGTTCTCTGGTTTTCTTTTCTTTCACTGTGAAATTAAGGTATAACCCCCTTTTGGAAATGTAGTTTAGCTGGTTATAACATGAATCCTGGTTTTTGGATCATCCATTCTACACAGTCGTGTTACCACTACCAGATATAAGAGTCCTGCATTTTAGCAGATACACAACAGTGATGAATCTCATGTTTTAAGCACACAGCACATCCATTCTGCCCAAGCAAAGTTCTTGTGGGTCACAAGGAACATCAAAGCACTGCTTGGTGGTTTAGACTGTAGGATGAACCTAAGCAGAATAAAAAATGTTTCTCAGTAACAGGTTATTGAAAAAAAAAAACCCAAACCATCCACCAAATGGTAATATGGATAAGGTGTCATGGTTGCTCTTGATGTAAATTTTGTGAAATACCAGTTTGAAATGTTAAAACACTTAGTGCAAAGAAAAAAAAAAAAAAAAAAAAAAAAAAAAGGTCTCTTCTAAAAGCATGCTGGATCCTTCTAAGTCACACCCAGGGTTTCCATCCGTGAAAGAGACAGCTCAGATTTTTAGGGTCCATGGCCTGTTGTATGAGGAGGTTCACCTGCCCTCCTACACTGAGCACTGTTCCCTCCTCAACACCTTTCAGCTTCTCCTGAAGTCTCATCAGAACACGCTCAGCCACCTTGTTAAAACTCTGGTCATCACTGTTGGCAGAATAAAAAAGAAAAACAGGTGTTCTAGGTATGGATCCTGAACAACATGCAGTGAGAAAACCATAAAGCAAGGCAACAGTGCAGCAAGAGGAGGGTAAGAAAAAAATCTTGCACCTGGCTTTTCTTTTAGGCTCTTGTGGATCAGTACCAAGTGTAGAGCTCATGTCAGCCTCATCCTCTGGCCTCTGCTGCAAATACAAAGCTTTCAAGGGGTTCATGGTCCAGTCGAAAAGAGGATCATAAAGCAGCACCTACACAGTAAATAAAGCTCTTTTTAATTTCAACTGCTAATTACAGCTAGTTCAGTGCCCTAGCACTGTTGGAAATGCTTACACTAACCACAATATTAGAAGGGTGAGTGTTCTGTTTTGGTTTTCTTTTTTTTTTTAAATCAGTAGAATTGGGCTAAATTGGTTAGTAAACAATCCAACAACAAAACTGCCTCTGAGCACTTGCAGGTATTTGTGTTGTTCATACTTGACAAACTTTTGCCATCAGTCCCATCTCAGCAGTGAATAGGTAATTTTTTAATACACTGCTAGGCACTAAAGAGAATCATTAGCTCTTTAATGCACAGCATAACTTGCTTTCAAAAATCAGTTTCATTCTCTTCTTTGTGGCTTATGCAAAGAGGATTTAATTCAATCATTATTACTCCTGCCAGGAATATTGCACTATGGCTAGAAGCATGTTACTGTTGAAGAGGGAGAACTGCCTGAAGGAAACAGTTCCTACAGAAAATGCAAACTGGTTACAACTTTATCAAAGATTACATGAATTAACAAATCTGACCAAGACCACTATGTTCTAATTCAGTACAAAACACCCTAAATTAGTATTTGGTGCAGTGATGCATATGAAGACAAAGACTGAAGACATTTTGGCAGGTTATTACCCAAAAGCATGAAAAAAAAAGCTTACCTCTACAATAGTCAACAAAGCTTCTTGAGAATTTCTCATAACAGCCATTGTTTTCTCACAGCATCTAGGAAATATTTTACAGCATTTTAGGTTATTTTTGGCAAAATAAAATGGTATTTTTGTAATTTAAAGAATGTATATTGGTACTCAAAGTTTAATTTCTAACACAAGAGTAACCTCTCTGATATTTTCACCTGGGAAAAAAAAAAGAAATTTAGACATGTAAAACCACGAGAAGACTGTGTGTTTCACTGATTATTATTTCTCTGTGGAAAGAGATGACCTGTTTCACTGCCTGAAATATTTTGATATGCAGAATTAACCACTAAGTTAACACTGCCACAATGGTAGCATTGCTTGGCTGCATGAAAACACGTGCTGGGGTGCTCTGGAACACGTTGGAGAATCTTGGTAGCGTTGTTTTCCATGAAAGGAGCAGATCCAGTAGCCAGACTATAAGCAATTTCTGAAATCCCCCCAACGAGTTTCAATACAGAAGTGGTTACCTACATTCACTCCCAAGCAAACTAAGCTCCTGAAAGGAATCTAGCCTGGAAGTTTCCCATAGGAAACTATCCTGTGGGACAGGTACTCCTGTGAAAGAGGGATCGGGCCTCCTGTCTACCTCAGAATGAGAACAACACACCCCAAAGTTAACTGAACACATTCACAGCCAAGGGCCTGTTTACCACTTACACCTGTACTGTTAAGTACAAATCAGGCTGGCTGAGGCAGAAACAGCATCTGCAAGTGCCTTTGATACTCTTACTTACTTCAGCTGGAGCTCAACAAGTGAAGTTTTTCTGTATCACGGTTTCAGAAGTAATACCAAACTGTGAGTTTGACAGCATCATCTTTAGAGTAGGAGTGGCAGTGACTGCTCCTTCATGGGACAAAGGTGTACTAGGAGCTACTTATTAACCTTAATTGCTGCCTTAGACAACACCTACACTATGTGCTTTTTTAAAGACATGAAATCTGGGGGTTGTAAGCATTACTTCCTGAACATCATCAAAGTCTGGAATGAGAAATGTCCTGCTATTTAGGAATCCCTTGGGTCATTCACAGAAGGTAGGATGGAGGCTGACTGAAACTCAACACGTTTGGGATTCTTCTGTTTTGCAATCCAGATCTATTATGGAATTTAGATTTTGCACTTGCAAAGTAATATAAAATATATGATCCAAAAGGGAAAAAATACTCCAAATTACATACATAAAACTAAACAAAAATTAGAGTCAAAACAAATTGGTTCAAAGACATTTAACAGCTCCAAAAATATAGTATAGCTCTGAAAGAAATACATAGTTCTGAAGGGAAAAAAAAAAAAAATCTGAATCAACACTTAGCTGTGGAGCCTTTGGAAACACTCCCTGAATTCCACAAGAGGGTGATAATAACCCACTGGCAAGTGAACAGTATGAAACACTAAGCAACAAAAATGAACTTGCAGCTGGTTATATAAATACAAGCATAGGAGTTAAAGGTCAGTGTTTGGGTGTTACCAGCAGAGATCTGAGTCCCCTCTGAAGCATCAGAACTATTTAACATGTAACAATCACAAAGCTGGAAGTACTCTGCTGCCTCCTTATCCCTATGCAATTCAGGAGCACTTACCTTCTGAAGACCCCTTCCACGCCGGTGATGCCCATTCCGTCCACAATGTCCCTGGTTAACCTAAATGGAACAGTCTCTGGTGTGGGAAGGATTTTGCCTTGCTCAAAAGCAACCCCTAAATGAAAGGATGATAAAAGTTAAAAAAAATTTAAAAAAAAAAGAAAAAAGAAAAATTAAGGTTCTCTTGCTGTCCTACTTACCCAGATCTATATGCACCAGTTCTGCTGTTTGTTCATCTATCAAGATATTCTGAACATGTCTGTCTCCAAGTCCAAGAATGTAGCCAACTGAAACAAAAATGTAAGTGCTGAAACTATGTCATAAAAAACACAGAAAGCCTAAGAAAGATTACTGGTGTAATTGTAACAGGTGAAAAAAAAAATTATAGTGAGACTATTTCTTCCCCCATATACAGATTTGCCCAAGGAAAGAACAAATACCATTCCACAAATCCAAAAAGAAAATGTTGACTGAATAAAATTGCAATAAGTTTATTCTCATACAGATGTGCATTGTTATATCTGCTACACAGATTTCTCCCCCATTTCTACTTGAAATCTACAAAGATTATCAAATAATATTGCAGCTTTCAAAAAAAATTGAAAGCATGTGCATAATAAAATCAGGTTTTGTTATTATTACTATCATTAGCAAACCCCCCCAACAAAACAACTGTTGTCTAAGTCAGTTTTAAAAATCTCCAGTGATCCAAATTATAAGATCTTTCATGTAAGCCTATTTCACTGCTTTACTGTCCTTAAATGTAGAAAAACTCCTAACTACATTTCCCTTGCTGCAATTTACACCTTTTACTGTTTTTATTGGCTGATGGACATGGAGAGCAGTAACATTTCCTCCCAAAATCTTTCATCTGACTTGTACTAAACTGCAGATTTTTTTTCCAGTAAAAAGGGAGTGCACAAACATGTTACTTTCTAAAATGAGACCTACTGCAATGTCTAAAATCTACTAAAAAATGTCTTCCAGAGACTCAGTACAGAACTGAGTCATCTAGAAAAAAATAAATCCACAGTACTTACATTTAAGTACTTATTTTTCTTTATTATGACAGGAAAATCAAAGGAAATATCCCTGAGCTTAAATACATTTCAGCCATGGATAATAATGCCAGCACAAAGGCAATAGATTGAGCTTTTCAATTCAGCTAAAGCATGAGAGGCTACACATGAAATGAATAAATGTTAAACCAAAACAACAGAAATAAAGTCAGGTAAAAAAAAAAACCAAACTACCAGAATCTAAGAAAACAAACTACTATTTAAACAAAGAAACACAGAATTTCATTCTTCCTTCTGCAGCAAAAATGGGGGTGTGGAGGAACAAATCAGAAATCTTAATTACAAAAATAATGCTGATGTTCTTGCTGGCCTTTTTTGCCCCCTACTATGCCTTTTTTGACATGTGACAAAAGCAGGACAGCTACTATGTCTGAAATGGTATAAAATATTTGGTTGTGTAACCTAAAAAGCCACTGTAAATAATCCAATACCTATAGAAGATGTAGCCACACTGCGAGTGTATGCCAATCGTTTTTCAAACCACACAGCTGGGTCCAGGAATTTCTCCATGCAGAAATACCGGAACACAGGTTGAAAATTCTCACAAACTTCCATGAAGATTCTGTATTTCTCTTCAGAATGTTTCTTTTGGGCATCCTTTAAACACATAAGAAACGTTTTACCCATGACTAACTGCTTCAGAAGAAAATGACCTCTTCCTTCCTTTCTACCTACCTCCCCTCCATCAAATGCTGTTATCACTTCTTTCTCTTTCTGAGCTAAGAACTATTGTCTGTTTTTTGCAGCAATTATTAATGCCCCTAACTTGCTGTCTTACTAAACAATTCTATTTTTATACACAACTCAGAGGCTAAAAAACATTTCCTTGATGCAGCAGGTGCATGTGTTTTATAGGCATGTGCAGGTAAATGGATCTTGTTGGGAGACACTTCCTTTCTCTGCACTCTGTTCTGGTACCTCTGCTTGTCTGAAGGCCTCATGTCACTGTGAGAAAGTCATTCTCACTCATTCCCATGCAAAAACTCCACCAAGCCAAAATTAAATATACTTTTATCCCGTTATTACTATAGCAATTTGAAAGGAAATAGATTCTTGCACAATCATGGATATTTAAAGTAACAGGTATACTTGTCTGCAATTTTGTAAACTTATGGGGAGGTGATCTGTAGAACTGAACTGAAAGTCTGAATATCTATTCATTTGATGCCACTGGCCATAGTCATTATTAGATATACCAAAAGTATAGTACGTAGTTCTCCGTAAATTCCACCTCCCTCCCCCCAGTAAATATTATGAATTGGCTATTTTGTGGTGTTCTTTTAAGTTATTTGGACTCACCAGCATTATTTTTTGACACTGATAACCAGAGTAATCCTTTGGCCTGTATCTCTTGTGAGCTCCTTCTTCAGCATTCACAAGGAACTCCCCGATGGGAGTTGTTCCTGAGCACCACTCCAGAACTCCACTTCTCTGGGAAAGGGGAACCACCTGGAAAAGCAAAACCACGGAGGGGAGGTTATACATGGGGGAAGGCTATACACACTAAACTACGAATACACACCCTGCAGAGCATGGGTGCACATTTCTGTTTGTTTAAAAAGACAAAGAAGGCCAAACCATGCAGCTGGCAGCTGACACCACAATATCTCTTCTAAATACACACGTATACATATATAAAAATCCACACATATTTTTTTCCACCTAATAATTGCAATTTTTTCCTTGCCCAGTGAACCTTGCACTGGACATGTAAGCACAACCTAATGATTAGCTACTGCCTGTTTCCTTCAATTTTCTTTTCTTATGGAAATCTTTTTATCTCATAATGCAACACCCATTCTATTTTTTCCTGCTGTTGCTCATTTTTACACACATAGAAACCTGAGTCTTACTTGAAAATTATGCAAAAAATGTGACTTGAACTCCATCTGAGAATTCTTAAAACCACGCTAGCAATTCACATAAGGACCTTTAGAGATTCCAGAATGCACATTTCTCATTTGTCAAAGAGAAGAGCTTATACTTTGAGAGTACTTACTCAGAGGTCACCTTCACAGCTATTATTATAATGCCAAGCACATAAAAGGAGGAAGGAAAAGTTCCTGTTTAAATACATTTTCTGCATTCACAATAAGAATTTATTGCATTTCTTATTTCCAGTTCCAATTCTTATTCTCAATTCTGATTCCAATACGATTTGGAATCATATTCCCAATTAAGAAAAAAAAAAAAAAACCAGTTCAAATTCTGCATTAAAGACCCTAGATAGGACTTCTGAATTCAATTGCAGGGAATATTGCAAGACTAGAATTAATTATTAATTAAGGAATATCACAAGGCAAATTAATGAGAATTCATAAACAAACTTGTATGTTCAAGTTTAATGACTAGCAACTTACAATTTAATGACAGAGCATTACCTAATTTCTTTTCAATTACAAGTTCATATAAAGAAATATTTGAAGAGTATTTAAATATATATTAGGCATCAATAAATTTAGTTTAATGACTTGAAAAAAATTAAATTGTAATAAATATATTGTTTATTCCATACTTTAAGACGCAGTGACTATTTTAATAGCCCATAAATAGAAATCCTTTTATATTGCATTTGGCTTATAAAGAGGAGAAGGGGGAAATATGCTTTATTTCTCTCTGCTGCCACAGTGAAAAATTAGGGTTCAGGGTTACCTTGTATCTTCGGATATTTAATTTCCTCTTTCGCGTTTCAGTGTTTTGCTGGAGCAATGTATTGCACATCTGGAAAACCTGTTGCATGACAGCATCTTGTCTCAGGTCATCACGCCCCTTTAGCATAAACAGAAAAAGCAGTTGAAAAACACTTCTCAGCATCCATTTCTTGCTCAGCAAGTAAAATAATTATTTTTAAAATTGCACAAAACAAATTATGTTTAAAATTGCACAAAAAGTTACTTTTCCACAATAATCACTTGGAATAAAATGAAATTAACAGTTGTTTTTTCCTCTGTATTTGGTTTTCTGTTAGTGCTCAGCTGCTTAAACAGAACCATCATTAACTTAAATCCTTAAATCATCACCTTTCTCTTTTTTTTTGACAGATGTTATTTGTCTTTAGTTTTTTTTTTTGACAGATGTGATTCAGATTTCAATCAACCTACATGTCTTATGGTTCTCGTTTTAAAAACAGGTATTTGATTCACCATTACTGAACAAGCCAGGACACAGGTGAAGCAGCATCATTTGGTACTGCAGTTCTGATTGCTGGACGCAGATCTAGTGATTCATGCTTCTCTTTAAAGCTTTCAAAACTAACCCATACTTAGCAGCAAAACAGAATTCTCCCAGCAACTGCCCAATGTTTGCATTCAAAGAGAGAATGAAATCAGCTGAGTCTAAGGAGAAATAAAAGTTTTTTAGAGCTCTTTACTTCTATGTGCGCGCTTTTGATTGTCTCTGAATTGCAAATACTTTTTTTATATGGGGAAGAAGAAAGGAGGTATTTAACACAATATGTTGATGGTTTTTATTTACAGAACACTTCAGGTCACCAGCTGAGACATCACTAGGCAAGTCTGGTAGTTGTCAGGTAAGCTACTGTATATTAATTACATGCACTGCTGAAAAAATAATTACAAACATATTTAATATAATTACTTATTATTTATATTATATTACTTACTAATACTTCACAATTTCGTTTATTAAAGCATTCATCAGCTGAGAAAACTGACAGTGAAGTGTGAAAAGTCTTCTCATGGTACAGAAATGATACATGAGAAAACTGACAGGAGAACTTAAAAAAAAATGTCCAGCATGCTAAGTCTCTGAGATGTCGTTACAACTGAGAGAACCCACCTTAACCAGCTGCCTCCTTTCTTTACCATCTGATCCTACACAATCTATTATTTTAGGCAGATTCATGCCTCCTGCTAAACGAAATTCTCGCTTGAAAGAACTTATTGTCACCAAATTTTCATACTGTCCTGTGGGATCCACCTGAAATTAAAAATACGTTAAAATGAATGTAAATATTACCTCCATTTCACTCAGACAAAGCAGTAATAAGTTGTTTGCAAACCTCATTAGCAGAACATATGCTAAATACTAATATGAGCACTCCATCACCTACAAGGATAATACCACAAAGGCTATGAAAATATGCTGAACAAAGGATTTTTTTTATTCCTCCTTGTTCACCTCATTGGTAGAGGGGATGTGGTACTGCAGACTTCCACTAAACAAGCTGTGACACAATGTTAGCCTGCCCCAGCTAGCACTGTCCCAAGGAACTGCTCTCATATAGCTGGGGAGCATTAGGCTTAGACTAGGCTACAGATGGACCCAATCTACAGTCCCAAACCTGCTGCAGGGTATGGGATCTATACCTCAGCCACCCCCTGTATCCTCATGCCCTGGAGCAATACTGCCCCAGGAGGCTACATCACAGACCTGCAGCCATTTCAGTCAGTCTGTACTGGAGGAGAAGAATGGCAAAGAAAAGAATGATCCAGCTGTACAGAGGAGCAACACCTGGGGCCAACTGGAGCCCTACAAACAGATGTTATTTAGCATGGGTGCCAACTTCTGGTTTCTGAAATCAAATACCTTAAAGTATAAGGTACTTACAATAAGTCTCTTGACTTATTCAGCTTTATAGACATAGCCCAAGGGATTTCAACAAGGGAGGGATTGCAACATTTAAACTTAGATGCTGGTCAAAAAAGCAACTCTACGCTCCTGAAACGGCACAGTTTCCCAGGTGGAGTGTGTGGTATCAAAAGATGAGTGCCTGTGTACCCATCCAGTCAACTGCTTATGCCAATGGGAATGGATCATTCCCCATTACTGAATGGTAAAAGCATAGGAACAGCAGAAGAGGCACACCTATGAATTCTCACACCTTTTGTGACATTCAGTTGCCTCCCTGAAACTCTGAGCTAGCACCTAAAACACAGGAGATTCACACTCCCAAATCCCCTGTGTGAATTCGGTAGCTCACTATAATATCACCTTTTGATAATGAGAGACTACTCAGAGGTAACAGCGGCAAACTGTCTTTCTACAATAAACCACTATCCAGCACATAATGCCTGGGATCAAGGTCTTCTAAGGAAACCATCTCACCCTGCACCTCCCGCCTGACAAGGAAGTATCTCCATAAGATGGACCTGTAAAAACCCTGGGAATTGGATGAAGAGATGACTGCCATTACAAAAGCTTGAAGATGATTCTATGATGATGATGGTATTATAGTGCATATTATTTCAACTTCAGTCACCTTAATTTCCATGGTAGGAACAGCAACATCCTCCAAGTTCTTCAGTTTAATGATTGGCTGGTCAGCTGGAATACTTATTCCTTCTGTAATTAAGAGGAATTAATATTTTTAAATTCAGAGCTATAAAATACACCTGAATTGACAAAAACCATTACATTGCTTTTGGGACCCAAAACCTCACTGCATACTTTTACTGAGCTGATCAAGATTATCACAGCACAACTGGTGATTTTTGGAATTTCATACTAAGGGTCTGAGTCCTACAGTGCAAGGAATTACTATGACTTTTAATCCAGACTACATTCTATATCTATCAAAAATAGGACACAACGCTAGTACCTCTTTTAACTAAACATTTAGAAACACACTTTTTAATCTGAAAAAATAAATTATTCATTATTATTAAAACAAAAAATAGTTCCCCCAAGACTTACTTCTTTGAGATTTCCACGGAGTAGCATCTAGATTTGCTAATGTGATGTAAGCATCACAAAGTGCTTCAATGTCTCTAACCATAGGAGCTCTTCTTTTCCTTACAATATTCATTATCGTGCTGGCAGCTTCCATTCTGTCCTAAAAAAAACCCAAGGAAAACAAACATCAGATCTTGTAAACTACATTTTTTAATGTTAAAGATGTATCATAACATGCAGTCAATTAAGTACAATTGAGATCTGTCCTATGAAAACAGAGCAAACTGCAGCAATGGATAGCCCTTTGTGAGATGACCCGAAATAAATGTAAGGAAATATTCTGTGCTGTCTAATCTGAGATAATGAGTAATGTAAAATATTATTGGCAATGGAGAGGGAGCAAACCTGTCCAGGCAAAACACAAAAGACATGCAAAAGTTCTTCAGAAAAAAAGGACAGACAGGTTTTTAGATGTTCTGCCTGCTTCTGTTATTTCCTCCCAGCTGAAGAAAAAAATCTTGTATGCAAAAGACAGAAACCCGTCCATGCATTCCTTCTGTGCCTGGCTCTGAGAGACTAACTTTAGCATAATCCCAATCCAAATGGGAGGAATCAAAAAAAAAAAAAAAAAAACAAACTACAGACGTGAGAGAAAGGAAAAAAAAAAAAGCCACATAAAAATGTAGTGAAAAAATGTATCAGTGTGGGGGGTAAGAGGACAATGACAACCAACCATGTGAGGGCTACAATGATGTGGGAAAGAAGGAAAGAAGGGATAATGCTTTAGATGTGGGATGACTCCAAAGACAGGTTGAACAAAAATTAAGGAAAAACATTAATATGAAACCACAATTCAGTTCAGTATTACTTGTCAGCATGGCTTTTAACATATCAAGGACCAAAAGATATACTGCACAAGGCAAATGGCTTAGATGGAACATGTTACCACTCAAAGCAGAAAAAATACCCAATTCAGTATGTACTTTCAACAATAAAGCCACTCAGGTCTTTCTTGCATCTAAAATGCCTTTTACAGAATGACACATCAGGGACTTTTATCACAAGAGTCTGCAATAATCAGGGCTATTAGTGGCACAAAACGTTAACCGTATTTTGCTCAACCCTGTAATGATTTCTTTCAATAATAATTACCTATGTATGCACAAAAGGGGTTTTTTAATTATTAAAAGTACTGTTTCCCTCCTACTGCTTCTTAACAAAAGTCTGCTAATGAGCTCTATACTAAAATACCCCTCTACATGTTTTGTGTTTTTCCATTTTTTAACAAAATTAAAGGATTGAAGTGATTAATAGAATAGAAGTTTTCATAGTCACCACATCAAGCTGGGAGATCTCTTTTGGTGCATTTTTAATTAACTTATTTCTTCTTATTGTATCTGGTTTTGTGAGGAGTTCATCTTTGTTAGCATTAGCCAAAGCTAATATTATAAACAAAGTATGATGTGGATGATCCAGTGAAATTTGAGACATTAGCTGCCAACAAAAAGAAAAAAAAATCCCATTATTGAAAACAGTATAGAAGGAAAAAAAACCCCAAATCTTAATTAACATTATTATTTCTTTTGAACTTCTAAGGTTCCTAAGATGAAATAAAAGGTAATACTTAGACAGTATTTCCACAACTGAAAAAACATTCAAAGTAGATTTCTATAACTGCATAAAACTACTCTTATACTACAAGAAAATCAATAAAGTTGATTTTTAAAGTTAAGAAATGAAAGAAGTCCCCAGTCCTCTTCCCCCATCATACTGATTTGGCATCATTAATTTTTAATACACCCTTATCACCAATGTAAATAGTTTAGCTGTAATAGCTCAGAGGAAGGTGGATATTGTTTAGAAGTAGGTACTACCAAGCCAATCAAAGTATCTTTAGATAAGAAAAGCAAAAATTACATTATTCAGAACTTCATGAAATCCTAAACCACCCATCATCTTAGTTCCCATTCGAGCAGCCAGCTGGTACATCAGAGGCAAGAACTTGTAAGAAGGGATCTTCTGTGCATTTTTCTGTAGGAGAGAAAACTCAGTTAGAGAGCTGTACTAAACTAAACTAGCTGTACTAAACCTAACAAAACTGCAATAATAATAATAATAACAATAATATTTTAAAATTAAGAATTGTCATGGCTGTGTGATCAAGCAGCAATTCAGTGAGTTGAATCTTGGCCCACATCTCCTAAATGTTGCAAATCCTTCATAGGAGTACTATTTTCTATTCTACCTTTCACAGCTTTTTACCTGCAAGTATATTTAATGTAAACAAGAATAATGTACCTAAGGATGTTGAAGATGGGTAGATTCCAAGGTATGTGAAGAACAAGGGGACCACAGTAAACAATCCTGAGATATATTTAATCATACAGACTTGTCAAATTAAAATGCTAATTAAAGTTAAATTAAAATGCATTGAGAACTACAGGTCTCATTGATGAAAAACTAATTGATAAGCAATGACAACTGAAAAAGTAAGTTTTCAAGAAAAGTTAAGGAGCTACATAATTAATCTTCTAGAAATACAGGAGAAGGAGAAGATGGATATTTATTTGCCAAAGCATTAGGAAAAAATGGAGCAAACATATACCTTCATCATTTCATTGACTCTGTCAACTCCAGAATTTTCAAGCCAGAGGGAACAGAGTCGGAATATCCACATATCATGCTCTTCTCCACTTAGTAAACAGTTGATGTAGTTCTCCACTGCTTTACACAAGAAGCGTTTACGATCCTCGGTCAGGGCTTGTATTGCCCCTTCATCCAGCTCAAGTTCTCGCTGAACCTTCACTGTGTATCTACATGAACAGATGTCATGTTTAAACAACAAACTATTTCTTAATGAGCTTACAGCAAGGCATTCCCTACGTCTCTCACTTACTAATTTAACATTTTTTAAGTTGTTCTGTATGTACAAGCACAGTAAAATAAACAACTAAGAAACTGTATTGTGGGAGCTACTCCCTTGCTGCATGTGCACACAGACCCACTGCTGTAAGTAAATTCCTGTCTTCTGTCGTCTTGATTTAATCTCAATATTGGTATAAATGTGAATATCCAGTACAGATCATTTGTGTAACAACTTCAGTTTAAAGCAGCTGAAGTTCATCCTTTTCTGCTCACTTGCAGTTGCTCTTACAAAATCCTTAAGAATTCTGTATAAAATTTAATTCTACTCTCTCACTACATGTGAAATAGAGAAAAATACCAACTCATTTATTTACACTATGCAACATTTTTGTCAAATAAACTGAACATATCCCTGGAATACACATGAATTCCAGGCCATGATCATCCACGCTGTGTCCCTGGGTTAGTTTTGGCCCACACTATCCAGCACACACCTAGACTATGTCCAGGCACAGTTCAGAAACCATTAACAAGCACTGTGGATTGGCCACTGCTTTGTGCAGAAGGGAAAATGCAGCTGTAGAGACGTGACCCACGCTGCACCTGTTGCCCAGAGAGTAGAGCTGGAGCCTGTGACAGCTCCATAGTATCCAGTCTCCATTTAATGCTCACCTGTTGGTCTGAACTCTACGCTCCCTGATCAGACCGACCTCCTCCTTGGCCTTCTTCAGCAATGCCTGTTTATTTTCAAACTCTGAGGATTTCATGTAATTCTCAATTCGCTGGTACTGATTATCAGAGAAACGAGCCAAGGAGAGGAAAGCCTTCATCTTTCCTTTCTTCAGCTCATCACTGCTGTCTCCACTGTGGCTTGCAGCAATTTCCACAGCCTAAAGGAGAAGTTACAATAATGGTAAGATCAATAATCAGATAAACAGTGCTGCATAACACCTGATGAAACTCTATTCTCACAGAAAAACAGAATGGTTGAGGCTGGAAGAGACTTCTGGAGCTCATCTTGTTCAACTCTCTCCCTGCTCAGACAGGGTCATCTGCTTGAATAGATTATTTAATATTGCCTGTGATGGAATAAATATGCATACAACATGAATCTAACAGGCTGAATATTTTTATCCTAAGTGAATTTAATCTTTGAGAAGTGTTTCAGTGTAAACAGTCAAAAAAAGATTATCCTGTATGAAACAGCTTTAATAGCCATACAGGAACTTTCCATGCTTATCTATCTTTTACAGTAATGAGCCATGAAGTTTTAAAATAGTCTTACAGCCTTGTATCACAAGATGGTGAGAAAAAAAAAGAGAAGACAGTCCAAAAAGTGCCAAAAGTAAAGGAAATTATATATGAAAGTCATGGATTCAAATCATCAAGAGTGAGAAAGCATATAGATAGCAACAGAGAAAGGCAACTATGTTGATTTTCACAAATTCGCATGAAATAAAGAAATGCGGAGTGGGCAAATTTCTATTATTGGTTAAAAGTTTAAAATAAAAAAAATTACAGCACTTTGAAACACTAGACCAAGACTTTGCAGCATCTCAGGGTGACCTTATCACTGTCTATAACTGCCTGAAAGGAGGGTGTAGCCAGGTGGGAGATTAGGCTCTTCTCGCAGGTAACAAGCAGTAGGACAAGAGGACATAACCTTAACCTTAAGCTGCACCAGGGGAGGCTCAGGTTGGACATTAGGAATAATTTCTTCCCAGAAAGAGTGATCAGACACTGGAGTGGGCTGCCCAGGGAGGTGTTGGAGTCACCACCCAAGGATGAGTTTAAGGAAAGACTGGATGCGGCACTCAGTGCCATGGTCTGGTTGATGTGGTGGTGTTGGGTCACAGGTTGGACTCCATGATCTCAGAGATGTTTTCCAACCTGATTGATTCTGTGATTCTCTGAAATACAATGGCTGTACTGAAAAGCTGGTGAGTGAATAATCTGTCCTGAGAAGGAAGAGGCAGGGATAGGGAACAGGAAAGGGAAACTAGACTAGTAGTTGTAATCACTGCACTTCTAAGCCAATTAAAGACATTTCACTGTGATTCTGAACATTTAACAAGATTACAGTGTTACACAATACAACGCGAAACCATAATATTTATATAAGAAACCGTATTTTCAATACAGAAAAATTAAGACCGCACTGAAAAATCTACTTGACATTTTAACACTAGATTTTAACACAGCATTCTCACAGATTGTACATTTCAAAGACTGGATGCACCTTTTCTAAGTATTTCTGCATGATGACTGTAGGGTTTTCCAAGCATGTTTCTGCTAACCAGGTTCCGCAGAGCCTCAGGCACTCTGTATACATCAATTTCAGGCGAGGATCATTCTTGACCTTTGAAAAAGCAAGTTTTGGGAAAAAAAATTAAAGAGAAGGAGGCATCAAACAAAAACATCTTTTACATATGAGGTAGGAAATTTCTAAAGCCTTTAAACCCTGAATAGAATTCAATCATTGAGGCCTATTACACATAATGCATCTACAGGGTCATTTTCCATCCACATCTACAGTAGTTAATAACCTTCAATCACATTCACACTCTACATAAGGCAAAAAGGAGAGTGTTCATTTTAAAATACCTGATAGTTTGAACAATCAAGAGCAGAATAAACCAATGAGAAAATGTAATAAAAATTTTAAAAATATTTTATAAATATCCCCATTTAGTCTAAAGTACCATAGACAACTCCATAGGTAACAGTCAGGAACCACAAAAACCATGTGTGATCATCGAAGTCTTCAGACAGACTTCTACATGGAAACTTGATTAAAAGTGTTTTGAGAAGATGATGGAGCACGTTTCCAAAGGACTCTTCTCCAGACTGGATGTTCAGCTTTAGCTGTAGAGTAGGATAAGTTTGCAAAATACTTCTAATATAGGGCATATATTGAAGACCAAGATGGCAACACTGACTGTGAAATACGTATGTGAACATCACAGGCTGTGAAAACACAAATTCTCTTTACATGGACAGGGTAAATGTAAGGAAGGCCAAACTTTTTGGAGGGCCTCATCAACTGATTCATGAAGAGCTTACAAAACTCAAAAAAGCAGCAACTCTTGATTTTGTCCTGGAATGTATAGAGAACTTGGCCCAAAATAATCCAGCATTTCTGAAGTATGATATTCCTTAAGAACATACATGGATTCAAAGCAATTGGTTTATCCTTCAGCAGCTCTCAAAGAATGCCATCACAAGTGAACATAAAGGTGTGGACATAAAGGCTTTTTTACTGCAGTGGTACGCACAATTAAGTTCTAGTCAAGTATTTGTAGACCATATGTTAACAAACATCATCCTGAGGGATCCGTAAAGGCTGGATTGATGGGTCGAGGCCAACTGTATGAAGTTCAACAAGGTAAGTGCCAGGTCACAACAGCCCCAGGCAGTGGCTGGAAAGCTGCCCAGCTGAAGAGGAGCTGGGGGTGCTGATGAACAGCAGCTGAACATGCTCCAGTGTGTGCCCACTTACTGCTCTCTACAGCTGCCTGAAGGGAGGGTGCAGCCAGGTGGCGGCTGATCTGTTCTCTCACATAAAAAGCAGTAGGACAAGAGGAAATGGCCTCGAAATGCACCAGGGGAGGTTTAGATTGGATATTAATCACTAAAAGGATTGTCAAGCATTGAAACAGGCTGCCCAAGGAAGCGGTGGAGTCACCATCCCTGTTTAAAAGGGATTTGAAAGACATGTACATGTGGTGCTTAGGGACATGGTTTAGTGCTGGACTATGAATAATGAATTCTTACATTTGCCAATCTTACAGACTCACTTTGAAAACCCCTACCAAGATTTACTAACACAGGTTTTTTTTTGGTTTCAGACATTTTGAGAGTACAAACCAAATTTAGTATTTAATACTGCAGACAGGCTTTTAATTTTCTTCTATCGGAAAACTTCTGAAAGTGGAATTAGGATCTTAAATAGTTTCATTCCCATAAGTTTATACATTATGTAGCACATACCTGAAACCAATCTGCATCTAATTTTTTTATCATTGTTTTAAGTATATTCAGTGCAAGACTCTCTTCCTTTTTAGCCCAGAAAACCTGAGCTTCTTCAAGTTGCCATTCAGAAACTCCATTTCCATTTGGATTGTGTTGTTTGATTTGAAACATAGCTCTTTCTGGAAGCTGAAATTGAAAAACATAATAATGAACAATTCTTTAAGTAAAATATCTGTATCTCACGGCAAGTTTTGTTTCTAGACTCTCTCTCCATTTTCTCTATTTGTGCAGCATAGTCTGCCCATCCAAATAAAAAATTTATTTGCAGCAAAGATGTGAAATTATTTTTTGGAATCAAACCTCACAAACTAAAATAAAGTACCTATATTTAACATTTTAAATTGGAGTTAGAGAGTTTCTATAATCAGTACCTACTGAAGAATGGATTTATAGTTTAGCAATTATTATTACATGCATTATTACAGATTACAGAAAAATAATTTTAAAAATGGCACCACCATATACTAATTCTTCAGCATGCCTACATCTTCACACATATCACTGGTAAAGTACCATCCTCACTACTTAGTCTGACTCAGTCATCACTCTGACAGAACAAGGAGCAAGCTGTGCTTTTAACAAAATTGAGGCTCTTACAGGACACTCACTGCCACAGTGTTGGTGACTGGGCAGGCATGAGACAAAAACATCTGAAATCATTCTCCCAAACAGCTTCAGAGGCACTGAGTAAAGTGTTTCTGCAAATTCATGAAATCAAAGATAGCACTGTTCTACTGATTTCATCCCTATTCATAAAAAGAGTTAGAACCTTCCTGAATTCAAAGTTTAATTTAGTTTTGCATATGTGAAGTGTTAAACACCTTTCCAGGTTCTGTATTTAGCTGGAACTATTTTGTGTAGAGATCCTTGGAGGATACTGTTGCTCTGTAAATTCTTGTGGAGTAACTCATCCAGATGCATCACCTAGAACAAGCCAAGGCTGACTCTGGACCATAAATGCATCAGCAACTGAAAAAACCACAGATAGTGCAAATCCCAGAAAGTAATTCACAGAAAGAGATTTACGGCAGTGCAACGGTGTTTTGAGAGTATGAAACTTTGAAGACAACACTAAATATAGAGATGCAATGAAGTTATCTTTGCAGTTTTACTCTGGAACACTACAACATATGATGCAAGTGAAAGCTGGATATGTAAAACTGCACCAAAATGAGAAACAGAGCTAGAAGAGCATTTTTCACTAGAAATGTGATTTTTGAATTATCTACCTCATTCAGTGGCTTACACTTATGAACAAAATTCAAAAAACATTCCCATAAATACAATTTATTAATAAATTCTACATCACTTAAGTCTCAGATTGATTGATTTATTGAATAAACATAGAATACAGTTAATCATTAGTACTGTTAAAAAATGAAGTTCTTTTATAAACTAAAAAAAACTAAACATCTTTCCTGAAATTTGTTACCTGAGTATTTTTAGCAGTTCTTGCCAATCTAGAGAGCTCCACTAGATGTTTGGTCAGGAGGTCTTTAATACATTCTCTTTTGGTATTTTCACTCTCCTTTTCAAGCAAGATTTCCAAAATTACAGTGCGCAGAGCCATGACAGGTTCCTGGAACTGGAAGTCGCTATCTTTGAGAAGCTGGGACTGTCTCTGCCATTTCAAATAAACATCATTCAGTTGTTGAGCAGTAACAGATCTGCAATTGTTCCCAAAAGAAAAAATACTTGTTATCAATTCTCACTATCAGTGAAATGCAAGATGAGTAAAAAGTAAACTGCTGAGAAAGTTCAAAATCTACACTTCAAGAAACAGACATAAAACCCTACAATGGTTACCATATGCAGACTAAACTGGAAACCTACCAGTTTTAACAAACATGAAGTACAACCACACTGAGGTGAACTACTCCTCTGTAAATATTCTTGATTAAGCATCAAAAACTTCTGTTAAAGGTCCATCAGCAAAGGGAATCACACTCAAACAAAGGGCTGCTGAAAAGACTGTAGGGTGACTATTAGCTACCAAACTGACATAATTATAGCAGAGAAAATTCACTGTTAATAGCACTACAGACATAAATACCTTCTTGTGATTAAAAAGCAACCTTAAGAATTTAGGAAGAATACTGATGGTAATAGAGGTCCATGAAGAAAATTATTCAAACTGAAACAGCTTTCAGTAAAGCTATGGATGTCACTAGGGAAATGGCAAACAGTTTTAGAAAAGAAACTAGAAGAGGAGGGCTCAGCTACTTGAGTAAACCAGAAGCTAGGAGAGATGAATGCTGCCTTGGAGTATGAGGGGACTCAATATAAAGGAAAGGAAACAATTATTTAAAACACTATATTGGCATGATATCAAATAACTCAAACTAGACTGCAAATTAAGCCAGTCTGGAAATAAAGAGAATCTAAAATTGTCTTCATGTAGTGAAGCTAAAATCCTTGTCATTTTCAATATGAAGTTTGAGATGTTGATGAATAAAATTTGTTGAGGTCATTTCAAGTTTTGTGCTATACTTGATTACTAAAAATCCTGAAAACTGAGGAAGTGATGTGAAACAATCTTAAGAAATCACCTGGAGAACAGCAGACCTGCATTTTCCAACTCTCCAATCAGCTGTAGTCTGCAAAGGGTTGGGTATAATGAATAAACAGACTCAAGACTGCCCTTGCACAGCTCTTCTACTTCATTCACTCTATGGATTTAACAGAAAAATTGTAGATTATTTTTATTTAATATCAGCAAGTAATTCCAAATACTCATAACATAGTTTCCATACAGTGAACAGAATTTAAACAACAAAACTCTTCATTCTAGAGTTACTTTGTACTACCATTCGAATTAAAAAAAATTAAGTTAGCCAATAAATGAAAACACAGTAAGGACACAGAAACTCCAAAATCAATGTGATAGCTCAGCTAAAGAAAGAGCACTCAGCACTGGAATCCACTTAAGAGGTCCACAAAGTAAGGGATGTGCACAGGAAATGTATCTTCAATTAGCACACAAATCACATATGCACAGATGACAAATTGAAGTTAAAAAATGTAGACCTGTGGTCTGGAAGTAGTTTTTATCCTATGCATGAGTCTTTATTTGAACCCATAAAAACCCCTGATAGTCTTTCATACATAACCTGTGACTACAAACAACACATTGTGTACATCTCACTTTGTAACATCACAGTATCTGCATACAATTTGTTACCTGGCATTTTTAAGACTGTCATGGAAAGCAGAGAATTCCTTATCTCGTAAAGACTGAAGAGCATCATACAACAATTCATGGTACCCTGGACTTCCTGCTTCATCTCTAACAAATAAACCGAAAGTTAACATAGAATAAAATAAAAACCATATTTCTCTATAAAGACGTAGATTTTTTTCTTTATGACAAATATTTTTAGTTGTACATTTTCTGCAGTTAGATAGGTTGCTGTTTTGCATGATAAAAACAATCACATGATGCTTTACAGTTAAATTAATTTAGTGTTTTATAAATTCTAGCTGTTCTTAAATCTTGTTATAGCTCACCTATACAAAGTTTGTTCTGATCATGGCATAGCATATGCCCTTCAACAGGCCATTTGTGAAGTTCTCCAGGTGTGTCTAAACAATGACCTTAAGATCATGCAGGAGATGAGAACGAGCACGCAAAGAGTTTGTTCCCCATCCTGCTGTAAGAGTCTTAGGAGAAAAATTCTCCTGACTACTAAAAATGGATGTAGGAGTTACTGAAGATCCCATCATGTGACTTTTTTTTGCTTTTGCCAAAACATAGTGAGTCTATTCTGTATTCCTCCTAAACTTGCAATGATGCAGCTGTACTAAAAAAGGACAGAGTTCACACTAGATCCCGGTCAGTCATAACAAATAACTGCTGTCAGGCATCCATTAGTATCCTCTCTCCAAGACATTATTATTTGCGGGAGAGTAGCCATGAATCAATACTGGTGTTTGCTTACCCAGGACTTACCCAGTGTTTACTGGTGTTTGCTTACCCAGCCACTTACTCGAGGCTTACTGAGTAATATTTTCCCTATTATCTTATAAATTAGATACTAAAAGCTCTCTCTATCCCTCTCTCGTACTTAAGATACAACTACTGTATGAGTCAAAAACGGAAATTTTCAGTTTAGCATTACGAACAATCAAAAAGAAGAATCCCCTGTGTACAGTTTCCCAGGAAGACAAAAAGTGATACGCATTCAAACCAGACAAGTCTAAGTGAAAAACACTGCTTTCAATTCAGTGATTAAGACAAATGGGTGATGAATAGGCGACCTGCTTCACAGAAACTATATTCTAATCTTGTCTTTTCTTGCTTGAATCTGACCCTATTGCCTTTTGCTTAAAGAACTAGCAAAAAGATAAGGTGGTTTACTTGACAGAAGAGATATGGCTCCACTGCATATTCCTCCATGCTGCCTGGTAGCGTATTTCCTGGAGTTCTGCACACCACTCATTGTTTTCATGTTCCAGCCCTTTTAAGTACATGGAAAGAGTGTGGCAAAGCCCAAAATTCTGCAAAGCCTGGAATTAAGAAAATTACTCAAAATTGATTTTCCTCCTTTATTAAACTGAATTGGTATTTTTTAAGGGCTTTGTTTACTACTGGAAGCAAAGAAACCTTTGCAGTAAGGACAGGACCATAACTATTTCTAAATTCTACACGTAAAATGAAAACTTTTTAATAGGACTACCAATCACACTATTAACATCTGCAACTCCAGGAAAATGGTTTTAGCCACTACTGTGGCTGGCATTCTTTGAAATAAATTTTAGCACTGTGCTTCAAATTAACTATCGGCACACATTTCTCCAGGCCATCATTCCTGGGTGGTAAGTAAAAATGAATTTTACTTCTTAATGAACCATTTCTCCTGATGAGGATTTGAAAAGATTTCCTATAATTTCTATCTGTTTGAAGGCCATAATGTCTTTATGATTGTGACAAATTAATCAGGGTACATGTCAAGCCAACATGAATAAAAAACACAATGGAATTTTAACAGTGATACTAAATAATTTGTGGTAAGAAATTAAAAGTACCATAGGAAAATTATATGAGAGGAAACATATACATCAGTGCTATATTATTATAGAACTGGTATTAATATTTTTAGGCTAAAAAAAGCAATGCATTTTAGGGGTTCAAAATAACATCAATTCTTTCTATCTACTGTATCAGAAAAACCACAGCTTCATAATGGAGAGGTTTGAAGAATGATATAACAAAAATAACCAATTGCATTACGTTCTATATCCTGTCATTTTAGGAGCTGGCCAAAATCTGGAATAATATTGAAGATACTTATTTTTAAGTATTTCACAAAATTCATTACCCATGATGGGTATTATGGGTGAGTGACAAGAGGACTAAGAACCTTAATGTTTTCAGAACAAATACTGAGTTGTCTTACATTACACAGTTTGGATGCCTATGAAAATGGGCTAGACTTAATGAACAGAGAGATCACTTTCCTAAAACTATTTTAGACTCACTATGATGAATATCACTTCTTACAGTCATTTCCTCTTACAAAATAATATTACCTCTATTATTCCTGCCTGGCGAGTAGATGGAGAGAGGCTTGTCTCAAGGTCATATGTTACAAGGGCTTTCTCCCATACTGCTTCATGCTCATATGTTCTTATCCTATTGTAAGTGAAAAAGAAGTTTTCAATTTAAGTTCCTTATTAGTAAATGAAAGCAATACCTTTAAAGAACATAAGAACATGAATAAATTATACCGTGCCAATGGCTGCAACATTCTTCCTCCACCACAGCCATAAAGACTGTCAGGTTCTCCAATGCTTCTATAGATGTCCATGAGAAGGTCCTAGAACATGCACCACAAAACAAAGAACTATTTTTCTGGAACCTGCTCAAGTTAGTTTTACATAAATCATATCAGTTTATAAATGTTTCTACAGGTAATGTCATTGCTTAATTTTCCTTTATGTAGTATGTGAGCCTGCTATCATGACAGGGGAAAAAAAATTACGCAGTCTAGCCAAACTCTTCAGGCCTACTTTCAATGCTAATTTATTTTTTAAAGATCTAGAGCTGGGCCTTAGGTGGGCTAGTTGAAAAGCAAAAGGCAATAGTAGTAAATGAGCATCAGATATACCAACTAAGCAATGCATTTTGAAAGTCATACAAGCATAGTTCTGGAATAACAAACTATGGAAAGAAGTAACTTAGAAAAGGCTACTGGATCTGTTTTCATATATCAAATAAACCTGAAGGAGATAATACTACTTTAGTTTTGATAATTACAACTTCTACATCACTTGCTGATTTTTAGTGAATATGTATCTGTGACAAAACAAACTGAAAAATATTTGGCTGGCTACCACCCTGAAGTCAGTTCTTTTGGGAAACAAAGCCTGCTTTGCTGTGATTTCAGACTTGCCAGTTAGTGTTTCAGGTGAACAAATACTCCATTTAATTTGTCTGGAAAGCAACTGAGTTCACTTTGAATTAAAGTATGAGGAGAACTTTAAAACACATTTTTTGAATTCCATTAGATCTACCCTCAGCTAAGATGAAACCTATTGTTAATCGTAGTTATATGAGATGGTTTGCATTCAGATTAGGAAGCACACACAAGTACCTGCAAACTTAGACCAGTTTCTTCTTTACTTTTTTCATTCAAAGTAGTAATAGGCGTTCTTTGACTTTCCTCTTCAAATGTTAAGCTCTTAGCCGCTTTAAAAGAAGATCTAAAAGAAATGTTTCAATATGAAATTTCATATAGAGAACTAAAGAAATTCTGAGACAACACTCAAGAAAAAAGGGGCACAAACAATAAATGCAAGACTGCCATAATCCCAGGTTATTCAGTATGGCTCTCCATCTGAATGAGGAAGTGATCAGTTGAGCTGGGAATATCAACATCAAGGAGTTTAACACTGAGGTGTTTTTTTCGGAGAACCCCCCTACACACACCTTGTAATTTCTAATATTTTATTAAATCAAATTGCTTTTGTGAATGCCTGAAGTGCTCTTTCCTCTGTGAAAGAATAAAAGCAATTAGTTAATATATGTGCATACAACCAAACTTTTGATATATTTTCACTTCCTGACAGTGGTCTGTCACAAAACCTAAACTAGTTCCATATTTTGATCTTGCCAGACCAGAAAACAAAGACAATTGTCTCTTATGGAAGAAACCTCCTATAAGGATCATTTAGCTCTATTCACAGAATTCTGGTCATCATTCTGGAGTTTACTTTCTCCCCTTGATTAACTTCTGGCTGCAATTTAGCCAACACCACTAAGAAAAGTCTCAGATGACAAGTCAAAATGACACTGTTTTGAGGCTTGGATCGCATTCAGGAGTGAAAATATTTTCCATGTCCATATACACAGCTATGGAATATTTTTACAGCTCCCTTGACATTTCATATAACTAAAACCAAAACACTGCTGGGACACCCAAAAAATGATTCATTTTACCAGAAATGTCAAGAAACCTCAAGAAAGGTAGCCTCCTCCTACCTTTCTTGCTGCTTGTCCCTATTTATCTTGTCTGCGTAGATTTCTGCATAGAGCAAGGCTGTGAAGTGAGCAGCACAAGACTGTGCTGCTATAGCAACCTCCAGATAATTCAGATCTAGCCAGAAGCTGTCATCAAAAACTGTACCTGAAACAGATCTGATTAAATAAAGACTTTAATACTGCTGTAACAGACCTTTTCTCTAGCATTAAACAAAATAAATCCAGTATTAACTATAAAGTTTCCAAAGGCTAACTTTATCTTAACCCCTGGAAAACCCATACTACAAGAAGTTAATCAGACAAAAAGGTTTTAGAAAACTCCTTCAGCATAGTTAGAACCCTTTAAGGGTAGCCATATCACTCTGTAACAAATGCAAGATCACTACTATATCTTTTCTTTTAACCAACGTGTTATCTACCATGTTCTTTTTCTTTAATCTAGAGCACCAACAGATCTTTGAACAGTCACAATTAAAATAAGGCAATGTTTTCCAAAGCTTGGATTCACCTCTTTTGTCTTCTCAAGTAATCAACAACAGCAAGCATGGCTCGTCGAGATACTTTATCCAAACTTCTAAAATTATGGGTTTCTTGATCTGGGATGTATATTTCAAAGGAAAGAATAAAATGAACTTTTGTCATATCATATTCATTTACAAAATAAAAAGGTCTATTTTGCAGTCAAGAAAATAACTAAAAACTTCCTTGAATTGCACTTCCAAAATTAAATTAACAGTTTGTCACAAAAAGTATTTCTTCTCCTTACATGATGTTAGTGAGATTATAGTAATTTGTACTACAATTTGATGGAATTATCTTTGTATTATTAGTTTATGGATTCTATTTCTTCTTACAGAATTCAGAGATGAACTAAAATCATTGCAAAAAACTCTGTAACAGACTTCTGCCATTAGGCTTCCACCATATATGTTATTCCAAAGTCACAGAAATAGTTATTAAATTACTCTATTGCAGATATTTGTGTATGGCTACACAAAACCCCCTACTTTCCACATACAGGTACATACTTGCAAAGAATCTATGTTTCCATGTGTTGCTTCTGGATTAAAAAAAAAAATTCAGACAGCTACAGGTTGTGTTCTGGTATTGGGGTTAATATTTTCTTCATTCCTCTGGTCATTTCTGAATTACCAATTGTAAGAAGGAAGAAACAGGGAGCACACAAAAAAAGGTTTGATTACTACTACATTACAGTAAGGTGCAGTAGTAGCAATTTCCTCTAAAGAATGCAAAAGACACATTAAAAAGTATCTTTCTGATACAGAAAGAAAATGAATGTGTTCAGAAGCATTTAATTCTCCCATGTCTAACTGCTTGGTTTTTTCCCATTTGGATCCTGATGGACTGGAATGAAATTTATCATGATTTTCTAAAGGAAGAGTTTTCTCCTTGTTTTCACAGGATAACAGTTTCTCCCTGAAGACGATTAAAATTTTTGCTTTGAATACTGATGTTCTATCACTCCAATTTTGGAATTAACATATCTTTGCTCTGTTGGCTACTGCACCTTCAGTTTATCTGTAAACAATCTGTCATACAATGAGCTGTGTGCTACTTCATGGTTTTGGGTATTTTTTTTTGTTACCAGGACAGTTTTTCATCTGGAGAACTCCATTTAAAGCTTCTGTATGTATTTCCTTTTTTTTTTTCTTTTTTTTCTTTTTTTTTTTTTTTTTTTTTTTTTGTTTTTTTGTTTTTTGTTTTGCATTTATTGCCTCAGTAAGATTCTCTGTGTAGAATTCTTTTTAGAAAGAATTTCTTCACAGAAGGGGTGATTAGACATTGGAATGACTTCCCAGGGGGGTGGTGGAGTCACTGTCCCTGGAGGTGTTTAAGGAAAGACTGGATGGGGCACTCAATGTCATGGTGTAGTTGATGTGGTAGTGTACAGCCACAGGCTGGAACCGAGGATCTCAGAGATCTCTTCCAAACTAAGTGACTGTAGTTCTGTGAATCACAGTGTTTCAAGGGGGCTCCATCATTTGCTCACTGGTATTGTTGAACTAACTGCAAGTTTCTAGAACTTGGAAAAATCTCTTCATATTTTTATTAGAGCATTTTGGGTCATTCTGTATATCTGAGCATAATTTGTGAGTTGTAGAAAGAGCTTGTTATCTACATTCAAGAATGTGAAACAATACTGTTCCAGTATTTCAGTCCAGGCTAGTGAGCATCCAAGAAAGTACTTTAAAAACACACAGCATCATTAGGGTTATTTACACCACTCTTAGAAAAAACTGCAATACTAAGGGTTCCCTTTCCTCTCTAGCAACCTGAAGCTTGCATGATTTGCCTGTAAAGAGACTGCAAGACATTGTGCAGACTCTTTCCTTTGGTGATTTGTCACTGAGGAAATGAGTTAGAAGATATAGCACAGTAGCTATTGCACCAAAAACACTCAAACCAAATCAAACCAAAAAACAAACCTACCCTAACCTGAAGTTACTATATTTATTTCAGCTCCTGAAAAAAGTGCACGTATCATTCCCAGTATCTAACAACAAAGATCTTCCTCTTACACGAATTTCTGGTAACTTCAACCATAATCTAATTGGAAAGGACATGAATAGTTTGTTTAAATGGTGCTTTTCTTTAAAATGAACTTACTGCCTTTCTCATACTCTGGTGCAGTTCTTTTGGTTACAACTTCCTTTTATTTTGCTGGAATGGAACTGGTCTTCTGAATGTAAAGGAAGACCATTATCAGTATTAGGCAGTAATTAAAGCAAGGGTTAGTCTTCTCCAAGGGGAAAATTCAGGTGAAAACTGCTTTTTATTGCTCTTGGTTGAGTAAGAGAGGAATTTAACTGCCAATTAGTCATTTTAAAAGACAGTCCTGTGGATATTCTCAGCTCGGTCAGAGAGAAAGAGAAAGGCTTTCTAACCAGGCAAGAGCCTGGGAAGCAGTTGGGAAAGAATGTAAATAATTCTCTAATCTATCTTGTTGTTCACATTGTTTATAGATATGTTCTGCCACCGTGCATCATTCACTGCACACCAATGGTGTGAGATGTTTTTACTCTAAGACCAATGAAATTAGTCTTCTCAATGTTCTCTATATATAGAGCGGTGCATTTGAAATAAATCGGAGTTCATTCTCTGCCTTCTAACTTGGAGTTCTTTTGTTCCCGTCTTGCTCAGCAGCGACACAGTCCATGACTCAGTCTTGCAGCACTTGACATTGGATAACATCTAAATTCAGCAAGTGCTGAACATTATACAATTATGAATAAGAAAGGAAGTTATACAGAAGATACTTATTGGGTGCTGCCAATGAACAGCTTCAAAATTATCGGTATCGCCATCGAAAAAGATCAGTTGGGCAGAAGCTTCTAAATTCTGCCTACAAGTGCACATCATACATTTGATATCAGAAGATAGCTTTTTCACAACCAGAATTCCTCTTTTAGCTGAAACAAAAATATTATGGCATTACCTGAATCAGAATTTGGAGTACATCTACTGGAAGAGGCAAATTTGCAACAGGCTGTAAAAAACTTCTGGATATGAAGTGACAAAAGATTTCTCCAAGATTCTTCTGAGTCATGAAGAAGAATATCATGAATCAGGTATGGAAGCAAAGTTTGACACAAGTCTGTTTTCACCTAGAAAATAATAATGCACAGCAGCTACTAAGAAAGAAAGGCTTTTTGGTTGTCTTTCTTGGGTTACAACCAAACTCACAAATGCCCAAACAAACATGTAATGCTTGAGAAAGGACATGCAAACCACTCAACAGGGCTATGCTGGCATTCACTTAAAGGAGCCATATGAAGTTCACCTATGTTTGCAATTATCTCTCAAATCCTGTATTTTGAGAATGTATTTTATGAGTACCTGCAATATATGATCACAAAGGTCCTGAATTATTTAATAGCAGAAATTACTACTTGCTATCAAGATGAGTAATCATATTTTTTGTGCACCACAGCACATGTACAAATATATGATTTAGCTCACCTCACACAGTGGCTTCATCAACTGGAGAACTTCATTTTTCACACCTCCACTGTCCAATATTGAACTAGTTAGGTGCTTGATCCAGGTCTCATGAGCTTCTCCCAGAGGAATCCACAGGTTTGTGTCATCCAGTCTTTCTAAAGGAGCCTCTGTATCGTTAGCAGACACTACAAGAAACTACAAGGAAAATTACATACTGCAAATATAAAAAAAATCTATGGCTGTAAAAAAAACATACTGCAATGCACACATTCAAACATATGAACTATTACTGGTCCTTCAGCTGATTAACAATATCCATTTTGTTCATGTAAATGTAAAGTTTTCCAAGGAAATCTGAAAGTATTAAAAATAAAATTTAAAATTTTACTGGTGACATCAACAAGGTCACATTAGGCATTACATTTAATTTACAAATAAAAAGATTGAAAATTAGGAAATGTCTGATTTATGCACTATTAATTATGCACTATTTCTGACTTATTTTCCACCATTTTTTGCATCAAATAACACTAGAATCCTGAGAAAGTATTACATTGTCCATTAGGTAATTAAAAATTGTGTGTCTAAATGAAAGCACAACTTTCTAATGTCAAAATAGTAATTTCCTACGTGAAGGGAAAGCTGCCACTGAAATGAGAAACAGACATAACAAAAGCAATCAGATTTGCAAATATATTGATGCCAAATGTGCCATTTATCAAAGCCTACCTCAAACATCTTTTCAAATTCACCTTTTAAAAAAGACAGATATTTCTTTTTCCTCTACTCCATGTGCCATGTATATAAAGTGTATCAAAAGTACCTTTTTCCTAGATGTTCTGAAAGGCTGTAGATAGATTAACATGGGATCAGCTTTACTTTTATAAACTTCCCAAAATTCATTGCCAGACTTGGTGGCTAATATGTTCTTCAAACAGGAAACAGCAGCAGCTCTAACATCAATACTGAAAAAAGAACATACACAACATTGTTATCATTAATTTAATTCAGGTATTTGATTTTCAAAATCACCTTTTTAAGTACACAAGATAAATAATTCCACAATCTAGGGTGCCATTGCATATTTTCTTACAGAACAAAGCCTGAGTATTTACTCCACAGCACTGGTATCCTCTACAGCACAGAGGAGACTCTCTGGTTTGCATCCTACTACAGCACTTCTAGGAAACATCTAAGATTGACTGGGTAAATAATCTGAGCCTTGGAGAAGCACATGGCTGGTATTAAGAACACTTTGAGAGAGCTACTCTGAGGTGATCTGAACAACATACAACTTAATGGCTCCTATTTTGCTTTTGAGTCAACTAAATAAATAAGTATACTCACCAATTATCTGTTAAAGCAGTGTTTATTTGAATTAACATTATGAAGACACACTGAAGTTTTCTATCTTCAAGTAAATCTGCTGCTCTAGAATCCAGTGCATTTTCAGCACGCTGAAGAGCAGTGGTGGAGAAATCCATGGGACCTATTTCTCCCAAGCAACTTCCAACAGCCTCTGCAAATGCATGTCATTTTATAGTCTTTCTGCAGTCTCATGCATACTAAAACAAGGTCTTACCCTACTTTTAGAACTGAGACGGTTATGGGGTAAAAAGCAGCAAACATTTACAAATAATCACTTAGGAAGCTTTATGATTAAAATTACACATGAACAAATTTTGCAGCTTAAGACTCATAAATATTACAGTTATGCTTTTTAACTCAATTTTCTAGGAGAGCCTATGGCTCTGGATTTTCCAGCTTATATCAGATATGTCTTTTATGTTTGCTTCTGCCGGAAACAGGCAAATGGAAAAGGTCAGAATTACTAATTTTCAATCCCTAAAGGGTATGGTAAATACAAACAGAAGCCTGTGTGAGCCCAAACAGCAGACTGCAAACTCAGTAAGAATTAATCTATATTTTACATAAAAATGTGTATCAATGGTTGCCTCCTCATTTGCTTTCCAGACAAAGTATTTTATCAAAACACACAACTGAAAAAAAACCCAGAAAAACCAAAACCAAAAGTGACCTTGAAAATAATTTTTAACAAGGGATGTTAAATGTTCATTAGAAAAAAATCTAAAATCTATTTCCCTGCTCTTTCCTTCATACTCTGCAGGTGTGTTGAAGTGGAAAGCACAGTGGGAAGTAACACTGAGAACAACCACAGTTTCAGTCTGGTGTTTGCAATAACACCCATAATTTACTTGTGAGTCTAATTAACTCACCCAGCACTGCTTTTTCTCCTCTATGGTTAACTGCCATCTTGGACAGCTGCAGTAAGTTCACCACCAATTTCACTATTACAGAATCTTCTGGCTTTTCTATCATTCAGAAAGAAAAAGAGATACCAAGCATGTCAGTATATTTGTAATGAGAAGTTATTAGAAGAAAACATTGCTTCAGTGTCTTTTACCTACAAATGTCAATATATTATTATTGATGTTGAAGCAAGATGGTATTAAACCATCAACTAAATTACTGATTTTTCTTATTCATCGTGGCTTGGAAAAATATCTGTGCATTTGAATAAGCCAAAGAATCCCCCAAACTAGGATGCACCTATGCTATTATTTTCAGTGTTTTGATGCAAAAATGATAATTAAATACATGAAATATTAGCATAAGTTGGTGTAAGAATGCTATTTGAAATAGTGAAGGCATACTACGTGGCTCCACTGACAGCCCTTAAGCTACTGTCATCATTCTGTTCTAAATCTGAACCAAAGAAATACCTCAAAATTAGGCTTTCTGTCAGGAATTTCTAAGAATTTGATTAGCTTTCAGTTGCCAAACTAACTTTGCCAAATTATAAACTCTCAAGATGGGTACTTCCTTATATATTTGCTCCCTACCTGATGTCTTTTTTTAAAATAAACATTCCAAACAAAATGGTCTAGGAAAAAATATCATGATTTGTCTGTGTAAGGAAGATAAAAAAAAAGAAAAAAGAAAGTAGTACTTTTAAAGCAAGTACTGATTGGAGTACAAACCTGGAATCAGACCTTATGCTTACTTTACATCTTTAGAAAAATGAATACATAGAAAAATAGATTTGTAAGTGCTTAACAGAATTTTATTATAAGGCAAAAGCCCCATTAAGCTTGCCAGCCCATCTCCAGCAAAGCAAGAGAAAATACTTCTCAGGTTTTGCCTGAGCATATCTTCACACCTAAAGACCTCTATAAAATATGTTCATCTCCTTTTAAGGTCAGTTATATTGTTAATATTCATAGTAAGTAGTATTAAGTGCCATGGTGAACATATTTTGAAGAAATTACATGGTTTCTCTCGTGTAACTGCTCCTAGATTATTTAATCTGTTCTTGTACTGGATAAAAGTGGTAAGCACTCCCTACTATGCTTCATCATTCCAATCACCAGTTCATACAGTTCTATCTATTCCTATTCAATCTCTTTTCCAATCTCACAAGGCTCTCCTCTGATGGAAGCTCTTCCACACAAGCTTGTTGCCCTTTCACTACCTCTGTTCAAAGAGAGATATTTGTTAAATTTTAAATGATATACAGGATGTGTGGGCCAAAATGCACTTGCACCGTGGCCTTACAACATTACAATTCTTATCCAAAATTTACTTTGTACTTGTTTACAATTAATCACATCATCTCTTTTTATCTTCCTGTCATGCACACAAGCTGATGAAGACTTGATGTAGAGGAGAAGAATGAAATGGTCTGGCACAACTATCTGTAAACCAAACTAGGAAGGAACTAAGCCTGGACTGAGGGCAAAAACACAATCTTGGCACGTGTCAAAATTCAACTAAACTAAATCCTACTATTTGTTCTGAGAGTTCTACTTTCTAACATGCCTTTAATAAACTGAAGCTTCATTTCATCTAAAAGAGTGAGACTCCTATACAAGAAAACACATTAAGCAACCACAAATCAATTTACTTCTACATTATCCTGGTCCCTCACAACCATACATGACCCATGCCAAATGCTTGAAGGGTATTTTATCCTCTCTGCCATGTCGCATCTCATTTACTTATTTATTATTCACTTTGCTAAAGATATTTTTGATGCTTTTTGATATTTATGATTATGAATCATAAATGTCAATCTACTCTGCGTGTCAAATTATAATATGATTACATTGTTAAACATACAAAAAAAAAATTTCCATGTCAAATTAGAATAGGGTACATCATTAAACACTTAAAACCAGGTAGAAAAGAAATAAAACACATAATCAGATATCAGTACCCTGGAAAATTTTCAGGAGATCCTTCATCTGATCTTTATACTGTTCCAACTTTTTGCGTAAATCATACAGTCCTTCAAGCCGTGTTAAGGGCAGTGAATCACAAACCCCAACCGAGAGAAAGTGATTAATTTCCTGCAAAACAACACTGTATTAAGCACACACAGCATACAAATAAAGGTTTCAGGTAAAGAAATGGCTCTAAGCAAGTTCACAATGTGGATGCAAAGTAAAAATGGAGACCTACAAGTATCTCCATGGCTGAAATCAGCAATAAAAAGAATCCATGTCTCATTTAAACTTAAAGTGTAGTTAAGAAAATTATTCTTCTGTGGAAAGTTTGCATTACAAAAAAATACTATGCTGTGAGATGTATTTTAAAATGTAATTACCTCCAAAAGAGAATATGGTCCTTTACTGTATTTTATTTTCTGTTGAGTTGCTCTCAAATCTTTAAAAGCTGGGTATTCAGGAAAAGGATCTAAGCACTTGATTGCTTGGTACAGACTTTCATTATCCTTATTATCTATCACCAGGTACTTCAACAAGCCTAGGACCTGAACATAAAAAGTAAATGAAAACCAAAAAAAACAGAGGAACATTTTTGAGCCGTATTTCTTATTCAGGTTATAAATATTGTATTTCTCTAAGTTTCATAAAACTAGAAAGATAATTTACTTACATTGTTAAAAGTTCTAAGATGTTTAGTGGCTTGGGGAAATCACAAATATATTCTAAAATGGTGGGGCATTTTTGCTCTTCCTCCTCCCAAACAGAAATAAAGCTTTTATTATCCCAGCCTGCTGTTTTGTTCTGTCTTTTGATGAAGCTGATTTCAAATGCTGGCCAATATAATCTCTATGATATTCACAATGATTTAACAACACACTGCACCCAAGCAGTTCTGGTGTCATTATGACTTTAATGTACTCACTAAAGTGCTGGTAATTTGGAATTTAGTCAAACACCTATATATCATACCTTACTACTAAACTATGGCAGAATTTGTACAACAACGTATCTACAACTTGAATAAATGCCAAAGAGGTACCACACTTTCTTTGGAAAAACATTGCTTTTATGCTTTACTTAAAAATCAATGCAACTGGATATTCAATCCAAGCACCTTTGAGGAGTTTTAAATCTAAATGATGAGCAGTTTTATTTGAAGACTTGCATTTACCTGAAAATTATCAACTAGCCTCCTATCAATGCTAGAAGAAAAAACAAAAAAGAAGAAACCGAAAAGTGATCACTAGAGGGTGGGCATCCCTGCCGGAGTATGATATGAGAAGGTTTCACATTTGACATCAGTTCCAATTCAATTCAGAGAAATTTCTGTCCTCCCCACTTTATTCCTGCCCAAGGATATCCTGACACGTGGCCTTTGCAGATGTGCATGTGCAACTGTTTACACAGACATATTGTAAATCTGATCACAATCATGAAGCTGTGAAACAAGACTGCCAGGCTATTTTCCGCTGGGTTGGCACAGCCCTCCAGCCGAACTGGAAGTACAAGGAGGAGGAGAGCAAAGGGCTGCAGTGCAACCATGCAGATGCCAACGGTACAATGGGATCAGATTAAGCCAGAAGGCAACATGAGGACTGAAGTGCAACAGGCACACTCTTCTGACCTACAGCTACTAATTGTAAATCTCTGAATCCTCTTGTATTTTCACCCCCAGCAGAGTGCACATAAAAAGCAACACTAGAAGGGGAACAATGCTTGTCACACCACAGAAACTGCTTTGTTTCCCTTTTAAGACTATATGCTATATTTTTTTAAAACTATCATCTATTAAATTAATAGGTGAACTACTGAAATCTATTCTCTGAATGGATTTTCTTTTTGTCCTTTAGACACCTTGTACCAAAGGTCTTCATCATATTTCCCATTAAATCATCAGAGTTTTTTAAGGAGTTGCTTAGCTGCTTGATGTGCTGTTTGGCAAAACAGTAGTACCAGAAGTGAAGTTGCATTTAAAAAAATTAAAGGCATAGTGTTACATCCAAAATAATAGGTTTTATATAAATCTCCAATGCATAGGATAAAGGAATTAAAATTGAACACAAATACAGATGAAGCCTTAAGAACAGTGAACATGAACTGGAAAACTAACAGGTAAGGCATAAGCAGCATCACAAAACTACCTGTTCCTGAATCTGAGACTGGTCCATGGCAAGAGGTATCAGGGTTCCTACAATAACACGAAGGTGGGTCTCCAGAGCATCGCTGCAACATGTAACTGCTGTGTGGCAAACATGATGCAGAAGATCACAGCAGAGAGAAAAGCTGCGCATGGATATGTCTCTGATTACGATGGGTCTGTCAGAGGAAACAAAGTGGAATTAAAGAAATACAAATTGGCACTGTCTCAAGTGTCAACACTTTATACATCAAGGAATAATAAGGGAAAAAAGTCAGGACAAATTGATTCTAAACTTTAAAATTTATCAACTCAATGAATCAGCTCTAAAGACTTAGCTCAGGAGACAGAGAGAAACTGAAACACAGTGAATTTGACAGCTCACTTTAGAAAATTGAATAAAATTGTGTTAAAAAATATACACCAAAAAGAAAATAAAATCCCCAGAAGGGATTTAGATTATTATTTGTCAAGACAATCTTGACAGAAACAGAAAAAAATGGAAAACATGCTCTCTGAATCCTCCTGTACCTAAAATGACCATTAGTTAAAAAATTTAGGTTATAAAGGACACCTGGAGATTATGTAGTGCAGCTTCCTCCCTTAAGCAGTGTCAGCTTCAAATTCAGATCAGGTTCTCAGGGTTTTATTGAGCTGAATTCTGAGATCCCTCTGAAAGAAGCGTTGCTCTCCAGTGCATCAGCAGCCCCTGCCCCAATTGAGCGTTCAACGTAAGAATAATAATGCCATAATAATGGCATTTACTATAAAATCCACACATCTCTTCAACATCTCAGGGTATGAAATGCTTCAAACCAGCCAAGGAATCAATTTATACATAAACTCAGAGATATGTAGGCAAATAACTGTCTGGGAAACCCCAAGTTTAAACTCAAGCAAGAAAGTATCTGTCATCTTCTTATGCAAAAGTTAAGAGTCCCACTTAAATTTTAACCTGATGAAGGACCAGTTTTCTCAATCTGAAGGCAAGCTAAGAAAATGTGTACATTTCTCACTTTGCTATAGGTACTTAGTGGTGAGAATGAATGTAAATGTCAACATTTAATAAGCACATTTTATTTGACATGCACTTACTTTGCACTTAACTCCACATTTTTAATTTTTCTCCCATATGCTTTAAATTTCTAAACACTCTGTCATCAAAATCTCCTAACACTGCTTTATTTCTACAATTTGATAGCCTATTACAGATACAAAACCTGCAATATAGCAAAAAAATAAATACAAGGCTAGCACAAAACATTCCCTATTTTAGTAAGAGTTCAATGATTAAATTTTGAAATTATAAAAGAATAGCAACTTAATTTTTAATTTTAGCAATTTATAATTAATTTGACAGATTAATTAACATCTGCTAGCAATATCAGAATGTAAGGTTACAGGAGCAAGGGAGCACAGAGAGGAAGAACTAGAGATAATTACTTTGTTTACCTGCTGTTGATGTGGTGAATCAGGGTGTAAATTACATCTCGGAGGACGAAAGCCCAGGCTCCTCCTAAACTGTCTTTGATCTCTTTAAGTAACAGGCCCACAAACAAGTGATAGATTATAAGAACTCTGTGGTTTTTATACATGTTTTTTGTATCTGATGCATGCTTACAGAGAGCTAGAAGGATTTTCTGGAATGAATCCTAAAAATGAATAAAATATGAGTAAAAAATTATTCATAAAGTCAATACAGATATCAAGAAAAAACTCCAAAAACTTAAAACCTAAAACAGGCAAAAAAGCTCCATTATTTTTACTGCTTTAAACAAACAAATGGCCTACAGAGAAACCAATTCTGCAAACAGGACTATAAGCTATACAACCTCTTAATTTTCCTTTCTTCATTCCCCCCACATGAGAAATGCTATGCACATTTTTCGGAAAGCCAAAGAGTTATGGCAATGTCTGTCAACAGAGAAACATTAACTAAAACCCATGAAAACATCAGGTGAGAATTCAACCTATATTTTTTCAAACATAATGTTCATGTGTGTAAGATGCACTATTTCACAGAACACAGCTGTTCAGGTTGCAACTCTTAAAACTGTAAACTTAAAAAACACTAGGCAGGTTGTGTAACATTTTAAAAAACCTACTCCACTGGCTGGCAATATTAACTTTTACACTCAAAAATAAAACATGGTTTAGAAAAGTTTTTTTCCTATTTTTAGAGTATTTATAGGTAGGCAAAGAAGTTGTTGACAACATATGCAATAAACCAACATAACTTTAAACAGATATGTTTCCAAGGAACAAATTTAGAAGACTTTAATATGTTTATGATTTATAAAGCTGTAAAATTTCCTATGTCTTCATATTTACCTTTAACAAATGAAAATCAAGTGTCAAAAAATACCCCTAAGTATATAATTTCACTTTGTCAGTAAAAGTAAATTTTATATTTTAATTGTAGGCTGTATTTAGTTAAAATTTACCCAACATAATTATTTTAGAACATTCTTCAGACATGTGACAAATATGACACATTCTAAATTGTGCCGGATACACAGAGATTTTCCTCAACCTTTAAAATAATCTCCTCTACTTTATATGCATGATATAATTAATATAATTACAGTTACATAAGACATATTACATACATAATATAATAATTAATGAAGTAATATAATTATATAATGCACATAACTCTGTCCCTGAATTTAGGACATCTTCCACTTCAAAAGGCAAAGAAATGAATAGAAAAGGGTCTAAGGTTGTTTATTTTCTACACAGAGAAATGATGGAAATGTCTAATTTAACTGAAGGAACCCATAATTGAAATTTTGCATTCTACAGGGAAAAAAAAATCATTTTCTTACATCATACATCATCATACTTACAGGGCTTTTAGAAAGAACTGCTACAATACTTTTTAATTTGCTTTTATGACAGTTGCTAATATAGTCCAAGGTTGCCTTAATCACGTAAGATGGAAAATGAGGAGGATTAGGAGCAGGATCCAGTTCTCTAAATGAATAAAAAAGATATTTATATTTTTTTCTCAAAAGTCAAACCACTTGTATTTAATACAATAAGTCTTAATGAATAAACACATTAATTCCTAGAAAATATCTGCTTTCAGTAAGAAGCATCAAAAGCATTCAGAAAAGTGACATGCATCTTATTTTGTAGCTGCTTTTTGTTCCTGTATGGTAGCTTTCAAAACTGTACTTTCTTAACATTCTTTTACATATTTTTGAAAGATCATATTGTTAAAACCCCATACATTTGTCTCATCTAAGGTACTTAGCACAAAAATCTAGTTACAATTTATGGGTAAATCTATATTTTGTAATTGTGGGAAAAATTTAGTTGAGGAAAAGCAGGGTAGTGAAATTTTCTGTGACCTCAAAAAGACAAGAAATGCATCATGGTAGTAACAAAAGCACATAAACTAAGTTTCATCACTCTTATTCTTACCATTTCCTTCTTAAAAAGAAGAGCTTTGTTTACAAGCAGACACCACAGTTAATAAACTCACTGCAAAAAAAATCTTTGAAGAGCTCTTAAATTCTCTAATCTAAAATACAACTTTTGGCAGATTTTCAGAGAAATGTTTTGGATTCTTTCAACTTACAATTTTTACAATAAAGGTATCTTCTTCAAGAACTTTACAAAATGCAGTGTTTTTCCAAAAAGTTTGTATCTGAACATAAAAATCTGGAAAATTATTATGCAAATAGGGATATTTTAGGACAAAAACAAAGACTAAAATAAACATTAAGATATTTATGGCACTAGGCTATTTCTATTAATTAGGAATTTATTTATTTGGCATTGCTTAACCAATCTCCTTACCAAAGATAGTAGCTGCCACTGCAAGAACCACTAAGAAACAGTTCACTTACCCTCTCCGTGACTTCAAGTTATTAAAAACCATTAAATCACTTTAATTTAGAGACTAAAGCCTGACCAATTTTACAGAGGGCAGTCCATCTAAATTTGACCTTATGTCAACTGGCAGTGCCACAACAGTCCAGCAAACACCATACAACAGCACTCCCTGGCCCACTGCTCATTCCTTCCATGAGCTGCAGTATTACAGAGGTTCTCCTCCTTATCTTGAGGAGTAACTACCTTAGGATGTATGACTATGATAAATCATTACTAATAAAAATAAACCCTCTCAGCTTCAGGATCACCTCTTCTTATGCCTGAAGGGCACATTTTAATGTACAATGTTATACAAACACACTCAGCATTTAGAAAATCTGCAAGTACATACCTTATGTATTTACTTAGATGAGACCCTTCCACTGTGATACCAGCTGGTTCATGTAAAGTCATCAGCAGTTCAACCACAATCTCTGGCAAGTTACTATGAGATAAATTGTCCATTTGCTACAAGAAGAAAAATAGCATTTTAATTAGAAAAGGATATTTCAGCCAGAATTATTTCTTTGACTTCTGAGAAAGCCTTTTTCTAGTCTAGATTCTCTACTTGTTCCACCATCCATGACATACAATTCATTCATCAATTAAGCCTGGTTAAGCTTCTCTATGGCAGTCACAGGTAGAACAATCTGCTTTCCTACAGTATATAGAAAAAAAAGAAGTTTCACTTTACTACTAGTTCTGAACATAGAGTCTGCCTCTAGAGAAGATGGCTCCTCATAAAGCACTAACAAAATATTTTAAGAGGAAAATGTGACAGATATACAACAGAGAAACTCAGGGCTGTACAATGAATGGTAAAAAAAAATTATTGCATTACGAAAAAAATTATGCTTTCTGCTTGAAAGTTTCTATTGAACAGTTCCTTGAAATCCTTGTGATAAAAATTCGTCTGGTTTGAATTTAATAAAATATTACTTTTGCACCTATAAATTTGAACTATTTACATAATATATAAATTTTTCTTTCTGGTCTGTTAAACACCACAGAACTCAATTTACACATTTGAAATGGATACCTGTTTTCCTAAGCAGTTTTCATCCTTAAGCATGTCATAGACTTTAGAAGCCATTTCTCTTTGCTCTGCTACTTCACTCTTTTCGTGGCTTTGATAGGCAAAGTATGGGAGGATATTGACAAGTAACTTTGGAAAGCAGTCTGCCAGAACTTGTCTCCAGTCCTTCTCAATCTTGTTGGCAAGTGATTTCACATCTTCAAACTGACTTCTAATCACCAGGTGTGGAACCAAAACTTTGTAACAAGACCTACATGTAGTAAATACATTTCCAAAATGTCCTTATTTAAAAATACTTATTAAAAAAACCTTGAGCAACATATAGTAAATACCATTTCTCTACTGTATAACTAAACTTCCAATCATTGTTTAGCTACTGCTACACACACACAAAAAAAAAGAAAATCTTACCTGCATAAATATAACACACACGATGCTTGGAATACATTTCAAAAGTTCTCAATACATCACCTTACAACAAAATCCTGATGCATTACTACATGTAGCAATTTGAGACCCTGCGTCATGATTGTACATAAAAATCTAAATAATACTTTAATCATATAGCAAACTTACCTGTAGAACTCCTCAAGGCTAGTATAGTTCAGAAGAACATAAGGAAAAGCAGACAGGCTATATCCAGTGTCATTTATTTTCAGCCACTCCATCACCAAATAGTCTAAATGTGATGTCATGAAGTCTTCTATACTTTTATAGCCAAAAATGTCAGACACTTTTTTCAAAACCTGAAATGCATGAATTAGTAATGCATTAAAATAAAATTAGAATTAAAAATAGCATAGAGAGTACATGGTATTATGGCAAACTGACAATATTACACCACCACGTGTACCCTCTAGCCTTTTAATGAATATTTGTGTAATTCAGCCCCTGTTTAGCATAAGCCATTTTATTATTTGTATTGCCATATCTCAGAAGTGTGCAATCAAGGAACTACAACTCATAAGAATTAAGAAAGGATGGCCAATACCCATTTTGCAGGGTACAGACTGTATGCAAAAACAGAAAGCAGTGAATAGAAAGAAAGGATAAAAGGAACATGTGCACTTAAAAAATTACTGGCATGAAAGGCTGAAGTGTAAAACAGCAATCATTTCAGTACACCCTTGTGAACTTCAAAACAGAATTCCACAAGACACATACCATCTTCCAATACACTGCATTTATTTTACATATTTTCCACATAAAAAACTTGCTTCCTCTGGACAGAATGATTTTTTAAAATTAGATCTGCAATATTCAACGTAAAAGTCTATTTGCATTTCAGATCTGGGCTTTGAACATACAAAATTTACAATTAAAATTGCTTTTCATGATTTCATTATTTCTATGTAAGTCATTAAATATAAAGACAAATTAATTCAGTAACGTAAGTACCACATTAGTTATATCTTTACAATACTTAACAAATTTCAATACTGAGCAAAACATCTTGCAGTCTTCCAGTCTTAACCTAACCTTAATTTATTACCTAAGTATCAAATGAAATGTCAGACTTGCCTTTTTCACAAGATGAGGCTCTAATCCATTCTCTTTCACAGACTGGCAAATAGCAAACAGAGCTTGCTTTTCACAGACCGGGCTGCAGCACAGAACCATGGTTATAAGCATCAGCAAAACAGCTTTTCCATTAGTCTGTTTGTCCAAAAGATCTTCAGGACTTGCATCACCCCTGAGCTTCAATAAGAAATCATGAAGACCTTGAGCAAATATTCTGTTAAAGCAATTTCCTAGTTAATGAATCTGCATTAATAATTTAAAATTAAGGGCATTGACATAAATAGCGCTGAACAAGTCAAGTCTCCTTTTTTTACTCCTTGAGGCATATAGGGAAGAACTGCCTTGCTAGTTAAATGCAGTTCTCCCCCTGTTAAGGTATTGTGTTGACAAGTGATGAGTTTAAACATAAGTTACAAGAAACAGCAGTGAAAGGGGAAAAGCTAACAGACACCACCAAGCTGAGGGGACAGAACAAGGACTTAAAGCAACACAGAAATCAGATGATGACAAAGAGCTGGAGGTGACAGTACAGAGGGATGAAAAAGATGACAGAGACATGAGGCCTCAGCAGCAAAGCTGCAGCAGACAAAGGGGTGAGAGATGACATGCAGGTAGGTAACAGCATGACAGAAAAAAAGGAAAAATGTAGATGAAGCAGATGACTTAACATGGTAGCAAGGAAGGAGGAAAAGTCAAAGACACTAAAAGAAAAATTAAGAAATTCCACAATACTACATCACACTGTTGTATTTCCAGTCACTGCACTGAAGTGTAACTTTTCCTTCACTTGAAGCTTCTTCTGAATAGTTCAAATTTTTACGCAAATCTCAGTTTTGTGAAAACCACTGCTCTAACACCAGTGGAAACATGGTCTTTCCCAAGTTTACATATCTGGTTTAATACTGTGTAAACACATTATTTAATTTACACTGCTCCTTATTCATTATTTATATGTTTTCTAGATTATTGAGGCTAAATTTTTCTACGATTCCTAAGTGTTACAGCACTGAACCTGGCAACAACAAACAGTATGATAAAGAAGAGCAGTCTGAAACATACAGTTTACAAATTCACAAACTTCTAATGTGGGCAAAACCATGAGTGACTGGATATGAAACGAATTCCCTATCACTTTGTTTCACAAGCTCAGATTATCAGAAGTCCAGAAGAATTAATATTTTCAGAAAACTAAACATAATCGTGTAATTTTATTCAGAAGATCAAAACTAATGACAAGATATTGGTACCAGATTGCTCATTCCTTCCTGAACTCTGAGGTATGCATTCTCAAAAGCCTTTTGCTGAAGCTTCAGGGGAAGAGGTCTTGACATTCCAGAAGAATCTCTCTGTTTCACATCTTGAAACAAACTTAAAAAAGAACAATAATTATTAGCATAACACTACAGAATTACTGTATGTTGTGCATACTGGTATGTTGTGCATACCAATATGATTCTTATTTTCTGAATATAATTATTTTTGTCTTAATTGCCTTATATAGATTTTTCTTTATTTTCTTACAGAGCAGTTTCTCTCTATATATTGATCTCTCACATCACAGAATAATTCAAATGCAAAGTTGGAACACTTCAACAAAATTTGATAGGCTTTTATATTCTGACAAAATTGTAGTTCCAGAAGTATCAAAAAGAGTGGCTATGCAGTAGCAGAAGTGACACCCAGTTAACGGAAATTAAGCCTTATTCTTACAAACAGAAAAAATATCTACATTATCACCTGGTAATTGACTTTGCAGCAAGAATTCGAACTTGATGGTGACTGTCTGCAAGGAAATGTGGGAAAGCATCACTCACAGGTAGATCTTCATTTTTCACATTAAGGATTGCCCACTTGCAATGAGGATCAACCTGAAGAAAATTAATATTGTGATTCAAAACGTACAGAAGATACACTGCAATATGCAAAATATATTTATACACTCTTTTTAAGTACATCTTAAATATTTAGTATGCTAATGAATGTCAGAAAATCTGGGATTACCTCAAGCAGGGTTTTCATGCAATTTAAAAGGGCCACTCTTACTGATGCCATGCATTTCCCTCCTTGAGATAAATGCCTAAAACAAGGAATACTCGATTAACAGAAAAAGTTGACCACAGTTTTGAGAAACAGTCTAGCAAGTTAGTTTCTGCTGCTCACAGTTGACTCTTTTGTGCTCCATGGGCATGTTTGGGAGGATTTGACATTCTTATTGGTAATTGCAAACAATATTCTTTTTGGGTTGCTGAAGTTCAGCCCTTGTCATAACTACTGATGCAATTCAGCATAGAATCAGTCTTTGTTTATATACAGCAGTGTAATGTTTATTATTCTGGTACTACCTTAAGGATTAATTTTTTACTACAAATATAAAATGACAAATAAAATCTGAAAAGTTAAATGCTGCATAAAGATTCCACAGTACACAAAACTAGCAAGAGACACAGCAGCACTACAGTCTTCTTGCTGATAGCAAACATAAAAACCAAAAATCAAAAATTTTATGACCAACAGACTCCTGCATTAAATAACGTACCAGAAGGCTCCAACAACTGTCAAAAACTGTCCTTTGGCATTCCCTGCCTCTTCAGCAGGTTCTTTGAAGTGGGCCAACCCTGCTGCTAAAGGGAGCAAACTATTTAGGATTACTTTACAAACTTCTTGATCTCGACGATACAAAGAACACACAGTACTGTAAAGAAAAAAGAAAAAATATCTTGAAAAAGCCATGAAATCCCCTGATATAGATGTAAAACATGCTGAATAGTTTCTTTCTTACGAAAGAGGCTTAAGAAGCATATCAACATCGACTGCAGGCAAGAAGTGTTCTTCAGTAGGGAGCTCCTTCAACAGGATCAAGTACTGTGGAATAAAAAACCCAAATGGAATAAAAAACCCAAACGAAACTAAAATGATAAATAGTACTTGGAAAAATAAGTAGTCAAAAAGAAGAATTAGGAATTTTTTTGTTAAGTCTTACACAAAACCATGCAGGAAGACACCTATCATAAGCATTTGCAGTTAGACTGGTCATCTTTTCATGCAAACACCGACACACAGTAATACAGATCATCAAACTTTTAGTTCTGGCAGTAAAAAATATATTCTTTGTAAACTAAGCCACAGATATTATTCTACTGCAGAGACTATTTCTAGTTCTTTTACAAATAATTAATTATAAAGGCAAGATAGATATTTTTCTCAACTCTTCATTTTTCTGGCTTACAAATTCAAACTGCTGTTTTCCTGTCTACAGCACACTTTAAAAACACAAAATGTAGCCATTTTAAGTCTTCCAAGGAGACTGATGATAGGAGAAAGACAATGTGCAATCGAGAAGACTATGCAAATTTAGTAACACTACAATTACAGAGGTGGGTCTGCTGTAAAAACCCCTCATACTCACCATGTGCAGATGCAGTGGCTTAGTGCTGTCAAAGACACTGCCTTCAGTCAGCATTAACAGCCTCCTCCGAATATCAGAGGCTCGGAAGCTCAGTGTCTGAACTGGGACTGTAGTTACACAAATACACAGGAACCTCACAATTTCAAGGAGAAGTAAATCCTGCTTTGTCAACTGTTCTTCAGCTAATGGGCTCAAAGCACCTGGAAGTAAGATTTTCATGTAAGAAATGCTTCTCCAAAGGCAATAGAAGAGGTGGTAACATTTTAAGTCTTTGCAAAACTAATATAAGTTCTCAAAAACGATAGAGTACAAGCAACCTTTATGTTCATTTGTTATTGAGCAGCTAGCGCATTTTAAGTAAGAATTTAAAACAAAAGGTAACATCAGTACTTGTAGCTCCTAACAGGAATAAACAGACAGATTTATGCTCCTGTCCCTCTGAAGGTCCAGATACACTGTCAAGAATTATTGATCAGGAGAAGGAGAAAAGCTAAATAGGACTCTTTTTAAGATAATGAAGAACAATCTAATGAGAGACAAGTATTCTACAGACACATTTTCTAGTCTTTTCTATGCCAAAACTTCTGTCTGACCCTGAAAAAGTTAAGTGTCTCTTCTTGCCTTATTTGATTTATAAAATTAAAAATAAACTACTCCTTTCTAAATACGCTCGAACACTTCATTAACATCTTTAAAACACTGATGAAAATTATTACTGCTTAGAAAGTAGCTGGTTCAACCACTACCTGCTTCAACTACTAATAATGCAGCACAATTTTGTACCTTAGTAACTTTCAAGCAAAGAGGTATTTGCAAAAACAAGCTTTTGGAAGTAGCTTGGAGATAGAAAAGACTTACCTGTTACAGTTTGCATGTCACCAGATTCATTTGTATCACTGATGTCAGTCACTGAATGATCATCAAACAAACCATCAGATGCCTCGTTATCTACTTCCATTATACTCTCCTCAGGATCATTCCTAAGATCCACTTCTCCCAGTACACTTGGCTTTCCAGTAACTGTCATCTGACAAAAACACCACAGCCTTTTAAAGTTGTTTTTAGGGACAGAAGAAACACCACAGACATAGCACAAGGAGAGACTCTGCAGTTTTCCAGTGAACTAGAACTGATGAAGACAGTAAGGGTGACAGAGAATTGATGAATTTCATCGTTTGTTAGAAACCTGTTTTCTATACATTGTCTTATTTATTCCCTTTAGGATAGAAGCTTCCTTGGACAGATACTGATCTCTGTGTTTTAGATTCTGCCAAGGACAGTGTTAGTTTTTAAGAAACAGCTCTCTCTGTAAGACTCACCAACTTCTCACCATACTTCTTAACTATAGAGAAATGAAAAGGAGGCATGTGATTTTCTGAGGGCAAACTAATTACCACTTTCCCTACCAGATGACAAGTTAACACATGGCAAAACCCCCAGCTCTTCCTCACCTGAAAATTTGCCTACCCAGACCTGACTACAGCACCATGTGCCAAAGAGAAGTTTTAAGAATTGTGCTAAACACAGTGATGTGCCACACTTCTGCTTTTCCCAGTGGGAAAGGAGTAATTTACAGTAAGATTTAATAATAAACACAAGAAACCCCGCTCCTTTACAAGTGCATTAACGTTACCTATCTACTGGTATAGAATTCTTTTGTATATACTTCTGCTGCAAGAAAGTATTAAAACCATGAAAAACAGCAGAAATTTGTTTTTTAATGAGAGCTGGAATGCTAACCTTAATCAAATGTTATCCATCTGCTCTTCTTTTTACCCTAAGCCTGTGTTCAAACGCTAAACAGAAATGTTTCCGGTTAGGAGTTCTCTACAAAACACAATGAATTTCAATTTATTTTTTTCAGTAATATGTATCTCGTTTGGTTTGCCTCCAGATTATTGTGCTGTAAAAACAATGCCCTCACAGAAGAGCACTGCATTCAGAAACAGAGAGAATGTACTTACCAGATTCTTGCAAATATCTATCAGATCGTTCATAAATTTTGATGTTAACAAACGCAGGAATAGATTAGATAGCATCTTACTAGCACTGTTCTGTAAGGAAGCAAGAGATACAGATAGATTTTTTTTTTCAGTAATTAAAGGTATGATACTCAATTTCCTGGTCTCATTAATGAAGAAAGAAATTTAAACTCCTTTATAAACTTTACCTTGGTACAATTGCACAAACATTTTGTACACTGCATTATCAAAGTCCTCAGTGTGTTGATCTGGGTATCTTCATTCAGTCTGTTTTTAGATTGGGAAATGGGTTCTCCGGCATAATGAATGAGAGACTAGTAAAAATACAACATGGTTAGAAAACCTCAGAGACACCTATACATTGGCACCTACACAGTACACACATAAAGACAAAAGGTAATGGTTCTCATTCATACAGCTTTGATATCCATAGTGTGCATCAATGAATCCACTTTTTTTCTGTGATATTTGTTGTGCTCATTTTACTCAAGTAGTGACAAAACCATGGCTTAGGCGTGCTTGAAACACTAGTATTTTCATCACAAAAGAAAAATACAGCACATCTCCAACAAGTGTAAGGTTTGGGTTTCTGTATTTAAGCCAGGAACCACCTCAGATAGTACTAATAATAAAAATAATAGCAATAGCTGTCTTCATACTGGTTTGAACCATCAAATTATCTTAAATTCCTGACTAAAAGACCTAAAAATGAAAGGACTTGTTATCCTGTAATTAGTCCTCTGTCTACATGTCCATGACTTCCACTCGTTTCAAAGGTGTGACTCAGAAATGTATCAATATTTAGAATAATCTCCACTGCAAAACTCATGAGCTGGTGTGCTGACAGAATTTCAGCAACTCCTCTTTCAGCAGCAGAAACATATTTAAACCTCTCTAAGCTACCTTTTTCTGAAGAGATACCTGTGCTCTGAAAACGTGTCAACACAAACAGAATTTTATGAATTAATTTATATTTAATGCCTTATTTAATTTTCAATAGGTCCCAAATGCATTACTGCTTACCTTAGCATTCTGGAACAATGCTGATTTACAGGCATCCTCCTCTTTAAAAATACCAGTGTAGCAATAGCAACCCAGAACACCAACCAAGAGACTGACACACCGCACAAGGTGCTCAGCAGCAACAACCCTAGACTAAATCAAATATACAGTATAAATACCAGCGGTTCATCACCACAAAATACAGACTCCATACACTTTGCCTTGGAAATACATTAGCACAAATGTAAGGATGTAACAACAATTTCTAACTTACCTTAGGACCACAACTGCTTAAAAGCTTTTCTGACATTGCTAAAAGGCAGTTCTCCAGTGTTCCCCTAAGATTTTGGTTGACGGCAAGTCTTGAACCAGTCACATTTTTATCTGCAACATTTACTCCAAAGTTAGTGAAAATATCCATTTCATCAAATGTAGTCTGCAGGTACAGCTCTTCAACATGAGAAAAATTATTTTCTTCTTTCCCTTGCACATGTTGTTCACTTGAAGAAGAGACACAGTTTTTACTTTAGCAACCAGTATATAATTTAAAAGTCTTAAATGCTATTATTTAAATACAGGAAATATACAAAAGCAAAATAAAATATTTTACCTTTTTGTGCTTCCAAACCCTGGTTGACCTTTACTTTCTAACATGACTTTCACTGTGGAATGGACAATACCTTTCTAGCTCTAGCTGAACTGTAAGGAAACATGAAGGCTACACACAGATCATACTTTCTCCTGCAGTTATGGAGCAGCATCTGCTTTGTGTTAGGATCCCTGACCTCAGCCTACTTGACACAGCTGCAGCAGAAATCCACAAAGCCCCCGAAACCAGTATTTTCAACTTCTAGTAGGAAAGTCTTATCTTGCATCTGAACAAGTTACACACATTTTAGTCTTATTAAAAGAAACTTTGGATATAGTCCAAAGCATTGGTGAAAGATGCAGCAGTATTCCTAGCTTAAGTACCTAAAATGATTAATTTAAAAACATACCATTCAGCATCATTTTGGAAAAACATCATGGAGGCTCTGCAGTTCTTCATTGTAAGGCTCACAAGAATTTTTTGTAATACAAGATGAGGAAATTCACTGTAAGAAAGAAAATACTTTCGTATTTTATTGCAATCAGACAAACTCTTGGGATTCCTGAAGCACACACGAACATTGACCAGATTAACAGGGTATCTTCAATGAAAATTAAGTTTTCACTGAAGATTTTTAATGCATAGGTCACTTATCTGCCATGATATGGACAGATAACCAAATTATATCCCCAGAATGACATTCTACAGGAAGCTGAAAAACACTACAGACTCTGCTTAAGCTTTAATATAACCAAATTCTGCATTAATATAATATGGTTTTGCCTGCAGATTTTTTTTGTGTTACAGGGTGAGCTTACATGTAAAATTATACCACAAAAACTTTACCTGAGGAGCACAGGAGGCAACTCTGCACATTCTTCTATTTCTTCCTCCAAATTGCTGGACAGGAGCCATTTTATTATTGCCTCCTTTAACACAGAACCCAGATTTCTCTCAGAAATATTCTGTTCCATTCCTATGTCCAAATTTTCTGGCACTGAGTAGGCAGACATCACTAATGATAAACAGCATACAGCAGAACTACAACAAAAATCAAACAGGGGGAAAACATGTGGTATTTGTTGATTAGCACTCTAAAGCAAAGTGAGTACTTCTGCATGCTCAGGAAGCATCAAATACATAAGCAAGTTAAAAAGCATACATACTGGTCTATTCCTTCATTAAAATCTTTGCATTTTCATTCTTCTTGGCTATTACAGACATTTCCTACCTATCTTAAAGACTATGTCAGAGTACTTATTTCAGAATAAAAATTCAGAAGAAAACAGGCTTCTTAACTTCAAAAAATCAATATTTGTCTGTTAGATCTTTAAATTTTTAGTCCATTTTAAATTTTATGATATTATAAATGTGAAGATGCTTGCCTCTTCTACCTCTGCTTTCAGTATTTTTACATATTTATGATAGTTTCAAAAGCTTAGAACACAAATGTGTACAGTTCTTGAATAGAAATATAGTCACATCAACAATAATATTGAGTAACACAGTGGTTTTATTTGTACAGTAAAGAGAAATATGAATCAGACACAAAACACTATCCTTGATTCCATTTTACCTTGAAGGTTTGCATGCAGGTCCTGAAAATATCTTCCAGAGTTCTTTATCTGTTACAACAAGGTTCCCTTGAATCATAGCTCCAAGCAACCCAAAGCTCTCCACTTCAATTTGCTGAAGGCTAACACTGCGAATGGTAAGAGTCCAGATCTTTGCCCAGGTTCTCTGGAGCTCCAGCTTGTGGGTGCCCTTCAAATCAGTTTTCTGGTTTTGACACAAAGCTACCTCTGTGAGACACTTCAGCACATACGGGGTCCTTTCTCCTCGGCGCTGCTGAGGCAGTAACTGGTGAAGGACATTGAGTAAGGTGGGCAGCTCACTGCTAGGAATACTCATGGGATACTTGGATATGAGCTGACTTGTAATCTGTAACCTTGAAAACACAAAGTGAAGCAATTAATACCAAATATACAGAAATTTGCATTTTCATAAGTAAATGAACAAACAAACAAAGCCTTCTTCAATTGCATTTCTCATTTATACTTTCCAAGATTGAGCTGATTTATTTACTATCAAAAGTTAAAGATTCAGTATTTCTACCATTTCCACCTGTAAATACTGCTCATCTAGCCTCACTATCACTAATAGTTTCTTACAGTTCAAAGGTCCCTCGTGGCAAACCAAGTACCCTTCAATCAAGGTCCAAGGTAAGAAGCCAGGCCTTGGAACAGTTTTCAGGACAGGTATTACAGAAAACTGTGTGAACTAGTCCAAAACGGCCAAACTCTTAATGGTTACTGTACCGTGACTCAGCCAGCTCAGAGCAACCTCCCACATGCTCTGACAATCTAAGTTCACTGCTTAGATATATAATCACAGCATGTCCAGACACCCAACTTAAATGCAGAACATATTCAGGAGAATGTTAAATGTAAAAAGAGGTCTGGAGTGATACTTTTTTCATGTAAAGATGTTATTACCAAGGTATGACATCAAAATCCTTCTGGGATCTTTGCACATTGTCTCGAATAACCCCCCAGCCAAGCTCAATCCTCCTGCGCTTGTTTGGCACCGTGTTCTCACTGGACTCTCTTTGTGAAACAGCATACGACTGGGTAATTTCAAGGACTTTGGTATCCTCTGTAAAAACCTTTCATAAAGAGAAATTTAGAAGTATGCAAATTTAAAAAAAAAGTAGCAGTCTTTACAAGAAAACTGGAATACTTATAGCCTAACAAGAAACACTAGTGAAATGCTGTATAATGCATTTCTAAACTGTACATAATTAACCAAACACAACAGATCACAGATAAAAGGTATGAATACTTCAGCCAAACATACAGCTCAGTAATTATACAGTCAATCTTATATTCAAATAAAAAGGTTACCTGATGACAAATATCAGCCATTAACTCAATTAAATTTTCCTTTACAGCAATATTACGTGAGCCTGAAGAATACTTCCCCCTGCTACTGATGAGATTTATTTCATTCACCAGCAGATCATACAGGTTATGTAAGATGCTTTGCCACTTTGTTAAGTCATATGCACCTGTACATGCAAAAACAATTAAAAGATAGCATGTATCACCCACTTGACGCAATACATAAACCTACCCAGACAATGAAAAATACAGACAAAATCTGAGTAAGGCAAATAAAGTTCAGCAAGTGCAGGCCTGAAAAGCAAATTCTATACTTTAGAATGAATAAAGTAAAAAAGGGGAAAAGTTAAGAGAGAACTTAATAAGCATATAGAAGTAATTAGGGTAGGAATTAAGTTTCTAATAAACAATTCTTCATCTAACTGGAAAGAATACAGTTAAAGGTAATGGATAGATTTGTACAAAGTAAAAAAAAAAAAAAAAGAACTATGCTAGAACTACATAGACAAACATAGTTGCTGAGTTATATTCTCTGAGTCATTTTATAGCGTTAAGTCGGACTCAACTGACAGTAGTAAATTCTGGGTTTAAACAGATCTGATAAGACACCAATACATGTGGCAATCTAAACCCAACCTAAATTATTATTTCTTTTCCCCAAAGACTTGGTATTTTCATTAAGCAATTGAAACTGCCTTTTGATTAAAAGATGCCCCAACCCCAATTAATACTCTCTTAGTGGATACAATTCGAAAACTCCTTTTTACTTTCACTCAGAATTAACCTGTAGATTAAAACTATTGACAAATAATCATCACTACCATTAATGCTTCCAAGACTCAGTATCAAAATTTAGAGCTGGCACAATAATTTAAAAAATCACATGCAGCGGTAAAAAAAAAAAAAAAAAAAAGAAGTTTTTTATTATACCTCTTCCCTGAGATTTTGCACCCTTTGGATGATGAATATGAACTTGGAGACGAAATAACTCAATTATTGATTCTTTTAGGGAATCCTTTGGTCTATACTGAGTCCATATGTAAAGCACTGTAGGCAAAATTTCTTCCCCTACTTTGCAAATCCGTATGCGACAGTTGTCAGCAAACTTGTTGCAGAAGACATTCATTGCTCCAACAATATGATCGAGGCCTGCAGTATTCTTCTCCTGCCTGTAACACAAACCTAACACTCAAACTTCCAAGAGAAGTAATCTTATTTATTTTTGTAAGTATTGTTTAAATGTAAATAGTAGCAAGTAACAACATTCAGAATAGTATTTGCCTAACAAATGCAGAAGTTATTAGTATTTTACAGAACTTCCTTAACTGACATTCAAAGGCAGAAGAAAATATATCTGAAGAAGAATTACCTGTTATTTCTGAAGTCTAATCCCAAGTACTTAATATAAGTTATTTTCTAGCATACAAAAGAAGCACTTGCAACATACCTTGCAGACTGCATTGCTTTTGAAAAGAAGACAAGCATGTCAGAACACAACCCATCAGTCTGGAAGCAGTACCCTCTTGTAAGTGTGTGAATTATCCTAGCCACTAAGACTCTATTAATACTCCCAGAAGGTTTGAGGTATAAATGGCCATACAAGGTCAGCAAGTCTGCAAATGTATTAAAAAAATAAAGGTAAGTATAAACATACATATTACAGAGAATTACATTAAAAAATCTTGACACAAAATATTGCATTAAAGATACAGAGACTACCAGTCTGTGATCAGCAGCTAGTATCCATGTTCTTACTTTCAACAGCAACAGATCTCTGATTTTATAAGTAAAAAAGCTGACCTCTCTAATGTAGCCCAAGAGTTATTAGCAAGCATTAAGGTGGAATCACTAGAAAAGGTTATAGTAATCTTTACAAAGATTATATCCTTTAATAAAAGCAACTTGTTTCACTTAATGGATTAAAGTCTGACTTCTTCTAGATTTATGGCCTTCAGCCTTGCCTCACCTCAGTAACTAAATTTCACTGTGCTCCTTACAATCTAATATCAACATTTCTTCTGCCACACTTCCTGGTTTTGCCCATACGCAGACTCGGCTAACTTCCATGCTCCTAAAGAAACTAACCACCCCACAGCAACCCCCACTGGCTCCCCATGCCTGTGTTCTCTTCCAGTGACCTGTGCAGACCATGCATACATGACCTGACTGTACAGAATTACTTATGCTTCAGCAAGCAATAGACAAACAGTACACAGAAAGAAAAACAAGAAATCAATTCCTAATCTTTGTTGCTTTGTTTACTTCAAGTGTAAGCCTGCAGAAGTTGACACTGCTTTACCCCATATTTTATGCACTACCTCACACAACAGGACATCAAACAAATCAAAACACATCTAAAATATGCTTCTACAAAAGGAAAAGACATTTCTAAGTAGGCTCAAAAATGTTACCTGACCACTGCTGCTGGGATATCTCACACCAATATTTCCTTACTGAGAGGATATCCTTTAGAAGTACACTACTACAGTCAGAACCATAAGCAGCACAACTTATTGGATCTCTTATAATTTCCATCACATAAACCAGAAGTTCCTGACATTTCAGTCTGGGTCCTCCTATATGAAGACACAATACGAGATTATTTAATTAACCCAAATTCTACCAAATAAATCTGTAATTAATTGTTTGTAAATGTTACCTAATTAAAAAAAACAAAACAACAGAACCACCAAACTTACAGTTCTGAAACAGTTCTATGGGGAAATATTCTCTTAAACTGTTTCTAAAATATAAATTACCAGTGGGAGGAAATATCAGTTATAGACATATTAAGTAATTAGAAAAAGGCACTGTGAACATCAAAAAGGACAAATAAGGAGCACAAGTGACGGATTCACATTAAGATATTTAAATAGCAAACATCTGGAAGCAAATATGATGAACCCTACATTGGTAACTTCAAAGTTAAAATTCAAAGTTGAAAGCAAAGTACCAAACCAAACCAGTATCTCTATATGATACCGCATACTACTGACGTTTATTAGCACATCTGATGAAATATTTGACCAAGCTTCCAACTTCTTGTATTTTTTTCTGTCTTGTAGTTTGGGTTGAAGCAGATGCATTTGGTTTCGTCAGCTGCAAGTTTTTAAGTTCTTTCTGGAAACATTTCTGCAAGACACTTCAAAAACAAAAGAGAGATTAACCAAGGATCTGCTCATTTATGACTGAAGTAAAATAGGAAAATGTTGGTTTAGGCTAAAATGCCAGTTCCTGTTCTTCTCACAATTCTAATTATCAAAGACTAAACCCAAGTGAAATACACTACAGTCCAAGCATGACTGGAAAACAGTCTATAAAAGGAAATGCAAGTTTTAAAAATAACCCTTAGCAACTTGAAGTAGGAACCAAACTTTCCTTTAAACTTTGCACAGTGCTAAACATAAAACCTACAATTAGGAAAAAAAAGCATTGCTAAGTATTTTTATTTATGCTGCAACATTATAAAACAAAATAAAAAGAAGTACTTATCATTGCTTTTATTGGGAAAGCCTTCAAGTCCTATTTCCTTATAATTCAAAGTTAATATATGGATTATGTCTTAGATCTACTAATAAATTGAATTTTTCATGGTATTTGTCACTGTAATTGCTATAGATTTTCTGGCCTTCTATTTGAATTCAGTTTAGAGGCTCTATTTTTGTATTCCTCCTGTGTATTGCTAATATATTACTGTCTCTAAAGCAACATATAAAATTTATCAAGTACTTTTTACAAAACTTTTGGCATACCTGTGAAACAAAAACTATTCCAATGCTGTCAGATTGAAAAAAAAAACATAATGGAAAGCAGGAACCCATTCAATGAAAAGTAATAATTCACATGAACTTTTACCATGAAAGTTAACTCTGGCTGAAGCTGCTGTAAGAACTTATCACACTCATGCTTAGTCCAATCTTAAAGTACACCTGAAGCAGATTGTACCAAAGATTAGCCTCTACAAACATGCCACAGTCCTTCTACTGCGTCTTGAGGAATTCAGCACAAGAAACTTAAAGCTACCTGTAATCCACATAAGAACTACAGATTGAAAATCAGAAGCCAAGAATAATTTTCCATAGAAGAAAGTAACTATTATTTTTGCAAGGAAAATAATCTACCCAATTAATTATTTTCCTAGCAGTTTTCTGTAAGAGATAAGTGTGGCACGTTTGGCCATTTTAAACTTACTTCCTTTGGAGACTAAGGTAAGTAATTACTTGTTTATAAGCCGACAAGAAGTCTAAATCAATACACAGAAAGATAAGCATTAAAAAAGGCCTAACAAACAAAAGAATGATGTCCCATTCAAGAAAATTGTGACCATTCACAAACAAAACCAAGAAACTACCTAAATACAGCATCCCAGTTGAGTTGCTTTCCTTGTTTAGAATCAGAATTCCGGTCCAGCTGGAGAACTGTTTCAGAATCACGGAGAAGTCGCTTGAAATTTTCAATTTCCTTCTGAAAATGTATTACAAGAAGAATATTTTTTTATGATTCCCTTCATTGCTATTTGAGGTACACTACCCAAAAGAAAACTTGTTACCCTTCGCTCCACAGCTTTCTCATTTTCAAGGCGACGACAACAGACCAGTAGATCGTGTAATGCAAGACTCATGGTTCAGCTTAAAGAAGAGTCATTTGTATCTGCACACAGAAGAAATGGATAAAACAGTAATTATTGACCACACAGCCAAGTAAAAAAAGTATACTGAAAGTCCAGTATCAAACAGAACCACGATGTTCAATGTTTCACTGAAAAGCTCATTTGCGACTGGGTCAGTCTTATTGGTTGAAAACTCAAGCATGCTTGTTTCATGCCAAGAATGTGATCTGTTCCCACAGACAACAGTGACAGAATAACTGCAGAGAACCCCATCACATAACTCTGACTTCCTCCCTTTCTATGAATGCTGAGTAGAGCTGGGCAGACAATTGGGAGGACAATGATAGTAAGAATGACAGAGCTAAATACACTCTGGCAAGTGGCACTAACTTTCAGTAGCTCTCTTAACCTGATACTGCCAGGAGAAGGCAGCACTTGGAAAATGCTCTCTCACATTGTACGTTTTCATAGGTATGCTCTATCTATTGACAAATCCCCAGGGACTCAACATGGCAAGATGATTAAGTATCAGTCATATGAAAAACCAACTTTTTCCTTCTGTGATCACTTAAAAGTATGCTTCTTCTTCCACAGAGATTGGAATTAGCTAGACCTTGCATTACATAAAATTACAGTGCTGCAGATCACAACCACGACATTCTATTTAAATCCTGTGCTTCTATTTTTATACCCTTAAAGCAGACCCAAGAGAAACCCTGTTTGGAAAAGACAGATCACACAAGCTGGAAGTAACTCCAAACACGTGCTGCTGGATGTAATAAGCAAGGGAGAACAGGCATTCATGATGCACAGCACTGCATCTTGAGGGCTTACATGACAATATAAAAATAGCCATTTAAATAAGCAAAACTTTAAATATCTACTGTTTTAGACTGCATTTATTTCCTTTGGCTTCAATCAAGATCAGGCTGGAACTAAGCAAGATCAGAGATTCAGTGACTGATAGATGTGTATAAAAATAATACATTTTAAGTGTGAAGGTTGCCTGTACTGTACAACTGCACTTATTTAAATTAAGTGTTCCTTTACTAAATTCAAGAACCATGGAATATCCTGAGTTGGAAGGGACACACAAGGATCCCCTAAGTCCAATTCCTGGCCCTGTGCACGACACAAGAATTACATCATTTGCCTAAAAGCGTTGTCCAAACAGCTCCTGCATTCCGGCAGGTTGGCGCTGTGAGCCCTTCCCCGGGGAGCCTGCGCCAATGATCAACTCTCTGTCCCTCTCTGGTTGGGCACCGGAACAAAAAATAACCCAACCCAGCAGACTTGATAAACTTTTTAAACACCAGTGGCTTCTGATGAGCTTAATCGCAAACTGCGGCAACAGAGGTCGTCTGCTGCCAACAACCATAACAGCAGCATTGCAAAATTCCCAAGAATGAATCCACGAACTACTTCTCTTCTGATTACACAGTTTCCCAACTACCACATGACGGCCACCTTCACGCGCTACATGAATGACACATGGGAAAGCAGGCGCACCAAATACCATGAATGGCGGAGACAGGAGCTGGCTGAGGCGCTGCGAGATGCCCCGGCACAGGCACACACGCAGCGCCGAGCGGCAGCTCCGGTCCCCGGCAACGCCGGGCCGCCGCCCCCCGCGCCGGCGCCCGCAGCCCGCGAGCCGGCCCTCAGCACCCACAGCCGGGGCCGCGGCCGCCCCGCCCGGGCCCAGCCCCTCACCTCGGCCGGGGAGCACGCAGCCCCGCTCCGCTCCGCGCCGCCGGGAGCGGGGCTCACGTGTGGAAGCAGCGAGTACGGGCGGACCGGGAAGCGGATGAGCGGCCGCGGCGGGTTCCGGCGGAAGGGGCCGGGCGCGGCGCTGGCTGGCGGAGTTTCCGCGCCTTCGCCTGGGTGGCGGGGCGGCCGGCTGCGCTCGGGGAGCTGCGCCCGCCCGTGCCCCGCTCCGTCTCGGGCCATGCTGCTGCCGTCCGACGTGGCCCGGCTGGTGCTGGGTGAGTGAGCCGGGAGGGACGGAGGGATGCATGGGTGAGGCGCGTAGCACCGGCCGCGCCGGGAGGGCTCTGTCGGGCATTGTCAGCCGCCCGAGGCGCGGCGGGACACAGCCGGTTTCGCCCTTGACCCTCGGCAGCGTCTCTTGGTCCCCCCAGGCTGGGATTGTTACTGCCGGGGCTTATACCGGGCAGCTCCTGGGCTGGCCCCCGCCGCCCTCCGGCCCGGCCTCTGTCGGGGAGCGAACGCAGCTCGCTTCTGAGGGATTCGGGTCCTGGGGGACCAGGCCGCTCCCCAGCCGTGCCTTGGGCTCGGGTTCTTCACGAGTCCAAGGAAACGTGGTGGTCTCCGGTGCCCACCTGCAGACTGAGAGCTGCCGAGCGGTGCTTAAACAGTTCCTGATTACAGGAGGAGTCCAAGGGTGACCCGAAATCCCAGGGAAGGCTGCGTTAAGGGTCAGATAGTTTTTCTTTTCGGCCATGTTTCGCTCATTTTTGAGGGTGCACTAGAAGTTCAGGCGTGATCAGAGTCTATGGAAAACACTGTGTAAGTGTGTTCAGGACACTGGTAGCAGCCAGTGAATTTTTTAAAATGACTTTATGCTGTGGATTATTTGGATCCTGCCAAAGGTGGGAGCAAGTCGATGGTAAGCAAAAATATGACTCACATATTTCAGTCCCACACGTAGTAAGTACTTATTGGCTCAGGTTGCCAAGATTTCCTGGCAGCTTGCCCTGTGAAATTCAGTTTTCAGTAGTTCACAGTCTTTTAAAATCCAAAGCCATTAAAACTGAATCTCTTCTTCAGTATTCCCCCAGCAAAATTTATTTTTAAATACTACCTGAAATGTTGCTTGGTACTGCTTTGAGAAAAAGGCTAGTGAGCGATGCAATTTTTTTATTACTGTGAAGTAACAGGATTTTTAGAAACTCCATGGACTGTAAAAGAAGATTTGAATTCATACAAGTGAGATCTCTCATTGCGCTCTTCCAAACAAGATTGGTGAAGTTACAAGTTTCCAGGTAGAATGCTTTTCTTATGTGCTTACCAGAGACCTAAAGATGTAGCACACAATCTTGGCATCCTGTGCGCTGAGAATGATCCATCCTATCTTGTGTCTGTTGTGGCATGGAGCATGCATCATGTCTGGAAAACCTCTGAGCAACCTAAGGTTGTAGAACAGGACATTCCTTGTAACCATTTCTGTTCTCTAATAGGGATTCCTCTTCTGTGAGACATCTCTGAATTTCAGTGGGTAAATAGACTTCCCAGTGCAAGCTCTTCCATCTTTCTCTCCCAGGCCCCCCGCAAAATCTTTCTGGTGCTGTGAAGGTTGATGAATATTTGTTAAAGAAACAAAACTAAAATTATAAGCTGAGCTCACACACAAGAAAATGCATAAGAACATTTATATTTTCCTATTTGATAGAGTGAATGTGTACTATGGGTTAGACATTTCTTAAGGTAGAACAAAATATTGAATAATTTCCATACGTTCAAAACATACATCACCTTTTGTGCCTTTGGTTTTGGTGACCTTAGGGATCACATACTCCTGTGTCATTATACAGCGTATGCACAGGCACTTTGGGCAAGCGGCACGGGCACTTTCAGCCCTTGGAATGTTTGTTTCCAGGAAACTGGTGTATGTCAAATGTGCCTGTATGCAAACATTCAGTCATCCCTTGTGGTACTGTAGTAGTAGGTTCAAGAAAGAAAAATAGCAACTTTTTGTGTAACTATTCAAGTAAGTTTGATTATAAGAGCAGTCATACCAGCACAGATCAGAGCTCCACCGAGCCTAATACCCCATCTTCCAGCCTGGACCACCGTGAGATAGCATCGTGTTTATGAGAAATACACATTCAGCCACTTGTGGCTTGAGATTTTTCTAGAAAAATGAAATTGAAAAATTAAAAATTAAGTAGGATACTTCTTTCCTTTCCACAAGCACCGCTGTCTTCTGTCAGATAGGCCTGCTCATACACTGTGATTAAATTCACTTGAACAAGGCTTGCATGTTGGAAATACTATTTGTTTTCTTCAGCTGTACTCAGATCTGCTGAAAGATATTTGTTTTCATTTAAACTTAAAGGGCACATTTTTCTGCAGGCATTCATGAACTGAGGTAGACTATTTTGGGGGTCCATTGAAATAGATAATGTATGTATCCTGCATTGTATAACTAGGCACATGATTTATCTTATCCTTAAAACATTCCATGCTAAGCTCTGCTAAGAGCAAAAAAGAAGAAACATATTCTCTGTGGTTCCTTATTCTAGAATCCTTCATTCATATTGGTCTATTTCCATCTTTCAGTGTTTAAGATGTTTGAAGATTAAAGCAGGGTTAAAATATTTAATTAAAGCATAACATATTTGATGAAAAGAAAACTTTGTCAGTACATTTTCTGTGATGGTAACTACTGAGTCTTAGGGTGAGTCTTAGAGAAAAATTTGCATCTGGTACATCTATCCTAAATGAAAATTACTGTAAGTGAGGGGGGGGAACCTTTTTCTGTTACTAATTTTTGTACAGTGCCAATATTCTTAATAAATCTTATCCACTATTGCAGCAGCTGTAAAGGTTTTACCTATTTTGAAACAGTACAATGTGTGGAGAATTACTCTTACATAGCAATGCATTTCATTAACAAAATATTGTAGATTTCCATTGAGGTGTATCAAATAGGGTGGTTCAGCCCATATGGGAGTTTGTCTGTCAGCCTTCTGAGCTGAGAACTTTTATTTTCTTGTGTGTAAAGATAAACTAAAATTTGTTCATATTGCCTCACTTCCAGTCTTGAGTACTTTGAAAATACAGTGTAATTCCAATCTTTTTTTTTTTCTCTTTTGGGTTTTAACTGTTAAATATCTGGTAGGAATGTATGTATTTTCGAAATAATGTCACTTTCCTTTTATTACATAGAAATTTTTATCTGATTATCCCAACACTGTATTCAGATTTGATACCTATTGAGCAGAAGTAATGAATGAAATAGCAAAATTTTCTATCTGATTTGTTGCAGGCTATTTGCAACAGGAAAATCTTCAAGCTACCTGCCATCAATTTATTCTGGAAAGCTCAGATTTGAAAGAATATGCAGAGCACTGTACAGAAGATGGCTTTATTCCAGCCTGCTTGCTGGTGAGTTTGTATTTGCAAAGCAGAAAGTTACATTGTCTTGCATCCATGGAAAACAATATCGGGGATTTCTCAGTGTAACAATTAATTCTCAAATGCTACTTAAAATGTTTGATATTTGATCTGTTTAGTGTTTTTTCATCCTGTGATATTAGCAGTTATTTTGTTTCTAGTATTTAAGCTTACTAAGAAACATTTAAGCGTGAAATATGCAAATTGGTTTCAGCATATTATGCTTAGTCTGCCTTACAGATTTGAGGTTGATTTATGGAAGGGTGTTGTCACAAGGGTTTTATTGATTTTAGGGCTACTTTTGTAATTTACTAAGATCACTTAACAATTCTAGACATGGCAGCCAATAATTTTCCATTTCAGGTGCATTGTAAATATTTAGGTAAGGCACCTCAGATTTATCTAAATCTAACAAATTTTATTGACAAAAGCTGTGTTCAGCCTCCTCTCTGTCCAGTATCATCTGCATTGTTCTGGGTGAAAGGCAGGATTTTGGGTGTGCATAAATAGTGTGTAGCCACATCTATAGATGCATATGTAGAGCTCTAGAGCATAATTAGATAGTTTGCATTTTAAACAAGTATACAAAATGGAATTTTTACTATACTGTGTCAATCACAGGGTTTAGGTATTGCTGTGTATCAAACTTTTAGTGTCTATGTGTGTGTCCTCTTCATGTTTTCTGTTTCATTTTTTTAGTATATTAGTTAATTTCATTGTCTGGGACTTTGTCCACAGAATTCAAAATTTGTGAGTTTTTTCTGAGGTCCAAGGTGCACCTTCTTGATGCACATTTTGAAATAAAATATTGAATTTATTTTATTTACTAGTGCTCACTCATCTGCACTTTGGTGGTAGGGAGTTGAGAACCAAGCTATGGCCAGCAAAAATTAGAAAACATATAGATAGGTTATCCAGATTAATAAGGCTTTTTATAATCATCCTTTTCTCAGTAGAAATGTTTTCCTGTTGTTCACATAAAAGTGGTATCATAGTATCTGAGAAAAATTCTTACTGCAGCTCAAATACTTGCAATAAAGGGCTGTATTTGTCATGTCTTGTAGAGTTCCCACTAGTAAACAAGAGAGGAAGGTATACGATAGTGGTAACTTAAAAATTTTAATTATCTTTGTGTCACCTAAAAGAACAGGACAAGTAAACATGATAAGAAGGTTAATTCTGTGTGACTGTTAAAACTTTTGCTTCAGACAGGTTCCTTCATGTTTCCATCTTAGTGCGTGTTGTTTTCCAGCATGATACATACTCATTAGTCTGTTACTGCTCATCAGTAACAGACTAATGAGCACCATGCTGTTCATCATCTAATTTTCATGGTTTTATTCAGTAATAAAAAAGGTGAGCGAAGGTCAGACAGCTCTAACTACCAGTGTTGTGCCTTGAGATAGAGTACTTCACATTTTGGGCACATAAGAGGATTTTGTTCCATTGATTGCTCTCTACCAAGTACAGTCCCTTATACTGAGGGTCAGCATGGTGTAGACTGTTAAAGAGCTTCTTAAATATGACGTGCTACAGCAGAGGAAGTAGAAGTTATTAGTGAAAATTCTAAGATCAGTTGGTTTTTTTTCCAGTCGCTGTGTGGAAAAAACTTGACAACAATTCTTAATGAATACGTAGCCATGAAAACAAAAGGTAAGCCTTCAGAATGAGGTGTTGTTTTATTTTTATTTATCTGTTGTGAACTCCTTGAGGAAGAGGTGTATGGTCTTAGAGTAATCCCCCACTTAGGCTACAGTTGGAAGGTTACCATATTACGCAGCCAACAGCCACTACATCTAGTGAGCAAAAGTAATTGATTATCTTAGTTTGCATATGCCAGCATATATTTTCACTTCAAATGTAAGCATTTTTATATCTCAAAAACATAGAGATATAATAAAATGTGCAAAATGTATAGGTTTATGCTTGTGAAATTGTACTGTTTATTGTTTATACTATCAATAGGAGGGGAAGGTGCTTATCTCTCTGGTGTCTAGTAACAGAATGTGATAAAAATGAAATGCTGTGTCAGAAGTTCAAATTGGATCTTAGGAAAGGGTTCTTCACTGAGAGGGTGGTCAGTCTCTGGAACAGGCTACCCAGGGAAGTGGTCATGGCACTGAGCCCTGTCAGAATTCTAGGAGAATCTGGACAATGGTTTTAGTCACGTGGTTTAGAAATAGGTAGCCCAGTGAGGAGCAGGGAGTTGGGCTCAATGATCCTTATGCATCCCTTCCAACCTAAGGTATTCTATGATTCCATGATATAATCAGGAGGAGTCCTATGGTATGAAATATTTCTTGTCTTGTTTTTAAGACTAACTAAAATAGTTTCAGAACTACTTAATATTTTATATGAATACTGTAGGCAGAGCTAGAGCATTTCCTGGTTTTGAAATTAGTTATCAAGCTTCTGAACATTTCCAAATCTTAAAGGTTTTTCATATCTATTGTGTGATCATATTTTAATGGTGCTTGGTATTAAAAATCATACAGGGAACATTTCTGAGCATTTTTTTCCTTTCACACTAGGTGTGACAGAAATGGTAACTAAGACACAGATGTACGTCCTTCAAAATGCTTTGTACTTGGCATCTTGAAAAACTTAGTAAATTGAATTGTTTACTTATCTTTTCCATCACACTTCTAATGTTCGGTGCTTCAAAAACACCAAATGTTTTTACCTGTTTGGGTAATATCATAAAATAAACTATTACTTTTAAGGCCTGTCTGCCAGGTTATGATTTTCAAAGGCACAAAAGTGACTTGGGAATATGAATACCATTTCCAGAAGTGAGTTGGGGGGGTTAGCATAAGTTAGGTTAGCATGTGTTTGCTGAGGAGTCAACACCATGTGCAAATTCCAGTAAGAATTATAGTCATTAATTCAGTTTCATCAAGGCTTCTAAACCAGAACTGTATCCATATAAATCAAAATTCTTTAAAGTAGGAGTTAGGGCTCTCTAATTAATAGACTATTAAGAAGGCAACAAGACATCTAAAGTTAGATGATGTCTGAAACACTCCATAATAATCATTTTGTTTGTGATTTTACTTTTCTCTCAGCATATATCAGTTTTGGGCATCAATTTGTTTTTATGGTTCATTTTAGAAACAACAAATGAAGTTCCAGCGATGATGTCATCTCTGTGGAAAAAATTAGACTATACACTTTCTCAGATCAGGTAACGTAGTTTTGAAATGAAGAAAGTAATGTTTCACTCTAAAAGTGAGTCCCTATGATGACCAACTCCCCTTATCATTGTATGAGAATGGTTTAGCTCTCTGTTTCCTTTAAGAGACAGTGAAAAAGATGGGTATGTTAGAGTTGATAGTTGAGCAGACATTTAAAGATTTTAAGGAGGGGCTAGCAAATAAGGAGGGCATTAGTGTGAGCATGTAGTCTTCCTGTAATAAAACAATACACTATGACTCATTTAGAATCTGATACCTTTGTGGTTATTTGATCAAAAATGAAACAGTAAACTTCACTTGAAGGATCTCTGACGATTGTTGGAAAGAATAAAAAGAGCAATCAATGGATTTTTGTGAAGGAATGTGTGGTTAGGGTCAGACTGACATTAACCATGTGATAGGTAGTGTCACACTGTGTAGCTGAGTGCTTCCATTATGCTCCATTAATTTCTGTCACTTGCTTTATTTTTTAGGAGCATGCAGAATTCAGATTTCAGATTTTCTTCTAACCAGAGGAGTAAGTAACTGAGTCAATTCCATGGGATCAGTAGGTTTTATGTTAAAATTATCTGTTTTGGCAAAAAAATAGGGGCCTTCTGCAGCAATGAGTAGTGCATGTCTTTTGTCTTTAGTGTGGTCTGTGGATTACTGTAATGATCAGGAAAGGAAAGTAAGAAAAACGGAGCTTTTTGCAAGGGGCATAAATTCTCTATTATAGCATTTCCTCTGCTGAAAAAAACTTTTTTAGAAATTTACATGGTTAAAAGGTTTAAAAACTGCTGCCCCGCTCCTGAAACTGCTGACTTAATTTATGCTTCATAGATGAACTAAAAACGTAGCTGGTTTAATTGTAATGCAGTTGGATTACTGTAGAAGAGGAACATGAAAACATATTACAGTCTTGTAACATTTGTCATATATACAAACATATATCCAGCCAAAATACAAAAACATACATGTTGTATCTAAAGTTGTTTCTTTCATTACAAAAGCTGAAAATTAACTATCAACAAAGAAAAATTGGTTTACTTAAAAATAAGTTTTTCTCTGTAGTATTTTTACTGTATAAGAAAAGGGAGTGTGAGATATAGATAGTGATCGTTCCCAGATTTGAGATTCACTGGATTGGGTGGTGTTCCGTTGTTTAAATTTTTTTAAACAGATTTTGTGTGAATATCACTAATTTTTAGAAATTCCTTTATCATATGTTTTCATCTTCTCTTTATTTCCAGTACGTACAAGAAGTGGAATTGTAGAAATGAAAAGGCAGAGAATGCTTCAGCAGTCGGCTCCTGCAAACTCAGGACTGTTGTCAGTAGTCCATCAGTCAGGGCAACAGAATTCCTCTTCTTCTGTTGTACCTCCTCAAGTAATTCACAGGCCAACAATAAATCAAAGCATGCCGCAGACAAGACTGAGTACACTGTTTGTGAACCAGTCACAAGCTCAAGAAAACAAGATCAACAGTAAGTTGCAAAAATTTTTAAACCTTATTTTTCTGTGAAAAATCTGTGGCTATTAATGGAAGTTTTCTAAAATCAGGGCTAATCATCTTCCACCAAAAAGTTCCAGAAAATTCATGTTTTGTTCCCCAGCTCTCCAGACTGATTCAGGTGATTAAAAGAAAATAAGTGCGACAATTGCCCAAAAGAGAGATGGCTCTTGCATACTTGCTTGCCGCTGTGAGTTCAGAAATCAGAAATGCATTAATTTGTGGTTATTCTGTTCTGTGCTCTCACCCTCACCCAAATAACTTGTTTCATCAGATAGGGATGATCCACATTAAGTGGATGTCTATTTCAGGATATGTTTAAAAGGACTGGTCCTTATTTCCGTGACAATACCAAATTCTTTTGTAAGACTTTCCAGGAATTGATTGGAACATAGTAAGCAATGTGTAGATCTTGTAGTGCTTTAACAGTGTCACTGGAAAATGTATTGGCATCATGACTTCTATTTTTGTTTGGTTTTCTCTATAAAGCAGGAGGTCTCATACACATTCAAGTTCCAACATCACAAGAACGAAAGCTTCATTCAAACTTGCTTTCTCCAGGAAGGCGAAAAAGGTAAAAGGGATGTGGGTTTGGTTTTGGCTGGTATTTTTATTTAATTGTTTAGAAATGAGACAGTGTTCTAACCTTTAGTGTAAATTTCTTCAATGATGGAGTGTTTCAAATGTAAGATCTGTGGAGAGGGGCCAGTGTTTGATGTTTCACAGAGGAAAGGGAAATCAAAGAGCTTAACAATAGACTGATAGAAGGCTACTCATGCTTCTTTGTGTACACTCTGTCTTTACTCCAGTATTAGACATAGACAAATAATCTTGGAGCTGAGACTTGGTATTCCTTCCAAAATGTCCTTTTCAATTACGGAAATTCTTAATATTGATAATAATGTGCATTTAACTTCATAAAATTATTGAATTGAGTAAATTTCCTCAGAAAAATGTTAATATTTGCACTAGAAGTTTTGTGAAAAACTTCTCTTACACTAGGTGTTGCATTTTTTGTTCTCTGACTCAAATGTCCATTTTTCCCCAAGTCTTTCCTAATATGTCTTGATTCTTTAAAATGTAATTTTAGTGCCACTGCCAATAGATGTTTTCAGAAGAACCTACACTGTTCTCCTATAAAAACATTAGTTTTCCTATTTATCAGATAAATTCTTACAGAACTTAAGATTTGTTTTCTTCTTTGAAAATAAGTGCTCCTTGAGAAGTCTTCGTTTTCAGTGGTAATGCCCAAATCTGATTGTGAGTTGCAGTTTACTAGTACCAGTCTAACTGGTACCACCAGTTAGAGTACATGTAGTGGAGGGGCAGTAAATGCAGAATAGTGGGCATGGAATTCAGTTTGCCATTATGCCATTTCCCTACAATCTCTAAATTTATAACTTCTGTAAAGGCAGACACAATAGATGTGTAAGAGATGATAAAACAGGTACCAGCTTTTACTGCATTTTCAATATGTAGTTAATTTTCTGATGATTAAGATCTTTTGTTTGCTAAAAAGGAACAGAAGCACTTGATTTACTCACCATTGGGTCTACTGTTTGCAATTTTCTCATAAACTACATAATAAATTTCCTGGTACGTTTCAGTGAATCTCAGAAGAGGAAAAGTGTTGCAACATCTGGACCTCTTTCAGCAACTAGAAGCTCTCAAGACTCTGAAGAAGCAGTAGTAGAAAAAGAAAGTGAGCCCCTAGAAGAGTTAATTGATGGTAACTTCCCAGTGAGTATATGCCTACAGAAGGTATTTAGACTTAAGAAACAAAGTCAAACTCAAGAGAACTAGTCTTTAACATGTTGTTCTTCCTGGTTTTTACAGAAATTACCTTTAGAAGATAAATGTATTGGTTTGTATTTGAACTACCTCTTGTATGTACTAAATTCATAAAGTTGACGTGGCTATGTAGTGTTTTGTTTTTCTTGGTTTATTTGCTTTGCTAAGATACCTGTAGGCTGTCAGAACACTGTAATTCCTCAGAGAATGAAAACCAGAAGGCACAATAAACCCCGCTGTACTTTAAGAGAGTAGAAGTACAGGAATGTTTTAAGTTGATTTTTGTAGCAGTGTAATGCAGTCAAAGATGACTCTGTTATAAAAGTCTTCTCTCTTTGAATTGATTTTTTAATTATTTTTTACCAGTTAGTCAGAAATTCATGCTCCTTTTCTAGTGATGTTAAAAATAGAAACCTGACCACTTCAAAACTGTTTTCCAGCAACTGGTTATTGAAAATGCCAGAGAAAAAATACTGAGCAACAAATCTCTTCAGGAGAAGCTCGCTGAAAACATTAACAAAATCCTGGGGAGGTAATAAAAGGACCCTCTAAACTTCATATATTTTCTTAATTGATTTATTTTTGAGTTTTGAACTAATGACATACATGTTGCAGTGATGGCAGTGTTGCTCAGGCCCCTAAACAGACAGACAGTGGTCCCACAGAACAGGAGACTTCAATTGATGAAATCCTTGGACTTCAGGTAGGTGTAGATTGCCCTGTTCACATTGTTTTTAGGACCAGGCTTGTGAGAATGATCAGTTATGGGAACTATGCTGAACCTCTGACATCTGAGGATATTCTCTCCTCTTCCTATCCTTTCTTTTTTGTTTCTGTTTGCCAGCACAGCTGAGCCTCTCTGATGCTCCCCTCTGTGCAGGGGCAGCTCCGCAGCTTCCTTTGCAGAGGTGTGAACTCTGACCTTGTGTGGTGCTGGCCAGGCTCAAGGAACTGAGCTGACAGACACTGGTGTTCTGCAGGAGCTCATTTTGTGCCAGTTTAGCATTCTGAATTCATTCCCAGTGCCTGTCCAAGGCAGCATAAGCATGCAGCAGGGTCGAAGCCAAGGGAGTGGGATTGTTTCTGGCAGTAATTAGCTGGTAACCCTACACTCAGACTGGATTTAAGAACTCTGTCCCACGCACCAGCTGCCTGCTTCTCACTCAGTCTTTTGTACTAGTAATTGGCTACCAGTTTCTGACTGGGGATCTAATCAATAGCCTTAGAGAAGAAAAAAGAATTTAAAATACCTTGTTGTCTGTAAGTACGTTTAATCTGATCTGATTTTGTGATTTGCTCAAAGATAAGCATGGATCGAGAGAAATTATTTTTGGAGCCTAAATAATGGTGCTTTTTCTTCAAATTTAGTATTTTCCTGCTTTTGGAGGAAATGTGTGTTCTGCTTCTACAAACTAAACATAATTATAGTATTCTCCTTTCATTTTTCTGTAAGACTCAAGCTGGCAATCACAGAATTGAAAAGGATTTTAAAGAGGGAAATTTCACAGCACTCATGAGAAAGACAGGAGAGTAGAAGCAGTTCCCTGTTTATGAAGTAGAGGTGTCTGGTTTATAAATGCTATTCTTCTGTTGCTTGGTGATTTTAGGTCAGTTGTTGTCAAAATATAGAGCTAAAAAGCTGTATTCCATTATTCTGAGCAGAAATAAAGCTTCATGGTTTGGTTGGAGTTGCTGATACAAAATCAAGGATATACCATGGAATATCCACCCTTAAAGGTGGAGATATATATCAAAAAAGGTAGAGATATATATCAAAGGTTGGAGAGTGCTTAGAGGGTCTCCAGAAAGGCAAGACAAACTTGGTATTTAATCGCTTGAGTATGTATGTACTGGATACTCATTTTATTCCTGGGCTGCCACAGAACAAGAATCAGGACCCTTAGAGCACTGTCCCATGTAGCTGTGCTTTCCAAAATGCCTTCCACAAAGAAGTAGTTGGAGGCTATATTATAGAGCGTTAAATGGGTATATGGAATAAAACTTCCATTTACTTATTGTTGGCTTCTAAATATATAATATAATCAAACCTCAGAAATTAGGATTAATTTGGGGATTTTTTTTTACCAGTGGTTTGCTTGTACAGGCTCGCACCATCCATACCACGTGCATAAGCTTCCAGTGTAGCCTGAGATTTAGCCTTCCTTTTTGGCTAGTGCTGGCCATTATGTGGAGAATACTCCAGTACACACATGGTGGGGGTGATGTCTGACAGAGACATTTGGATTTTGGAGCTCCTTATTTCTAAAGCTTCAATCACTAAGATTTTTTTAACAGACATTAAATTTGTGGCAGAAATGTTCCCAGCATTAGTCTTTATGTCTCTGTGCTGAGCAGAAGTAATAGAACTAAAATCAATCTGAAAAGAAAACAATTGTTTTGTTTGTGTTTTTAAGTTATGGAAGTAACTGTCTAACAGTTCTGTATATCATGTGTTTTCTCAGGGTGAAATTCATATGTCAGAAGAGGCTATTCAGGACATTCTGGAACAGACAGAATCAGATCCAGCTTTCCAGGCTCTGTTTGACTGGTTTGATTATGGTAGGCTACATTGTACTCAGTTGTACTGTTACTGTAAAGCATCCTGAGTGATGAGCTTTCCCAAGCATTGCTTGAAAAAGCAAAGGAATTCAGCAGGCCTCTTGAAAGAGAAATGACATTGGTATGCCTTTACACAGAATTAGATTCTTAGATACATTTATACACAGCTATAAAATACAGCATTTTTCTGTGGCTGATATTCTGGGTTTGTGCTGGTTCAGTGATTGTTTTATTGCTGTTATTTTAGACATTCCAGCTCTGAAGGATGATAGTTTATACTTGTTTGCTGTTGTAAAATTTTCAGGGGTATCCTCACATGAACCATAAAGAGATCTTTACACTGGGGTTCATTTAAAAGGTAGTGATGACATGTATGTGGAAAATTACATATTTAACCATTCTTCATGCTTTATTTTGAAAATAGGAAAGAGCAAGGTAAACAAGAACCTACCTGCTGGTATTTCTGGTCGGAATGGAGTAGAAAACGAAATCCTGGTGGCTGAAGATAGCCTGGAAACATTTGGAAGTTCTTTAGGAACAGAAGAAGCTAACAGATGTACGGGTTTTTTTTTGTCTAAGATTTCTCTGTTAACTTTTCATTATGAAAATATTTTCAGACAATTTGCACATTTTAGAATTTTTTTTCAGTGATAATATCCACGTGGACATTTACATTGAGTGAACATACATATACAACTGGCCTGTTACAAAGTTTCAATCTATTACATTTAACAGTAGTCCCATCAGTGTACTTAAAAGTTGTACTTGATATGCTCCTCAATGCAAGCAGACTATCAATAAATGGATACTTTGCAGTATCCATTGTGGAACACATAAACAGATTATTTTACATCTAACCATATTAATTTTTTATCTCTCTTCTGTAATGTATCTGTTAATACACAAAAAGAGTCTTACTCTGGACAAAGGGGATGTTAGTCTGTCTCCACCATTCTTAACAATAGTCCATGAGTAGCAGGTATTTAGTGAAAGTATATGAGAAGTAGAGCCATGAGATGGTTTTTGTGCTTCTGGAAATCTGATGACCTGAGATATTTACATGTTATCTGTGTACTTAGTAGTAATGTACAAACTGATTTTTCAGATTATCTAGTCATCTAGACATATTATATATGCCACTCAACTTGAACCTCAGGATGAGTTCCCACTTAGTTTCATGGGAAATAGTTTTCCATTGAACTGATAGTTATTTCTAAAACACTCTAAAAGGATCAGTTGTTCTAATAATTACGGAATTGGTTTATTCTGTCTTTTACAGGTGATAATTCTGGAGAACCACTATCCTGTAAAGGTTTTCAGTTAGGAGAAGCATCATGTGCCTTGAAAACCAGCATTAATGATGATGATATGGCTAAGAAAAATCCCACCAGTGAACAGCTGCATGGAAACTGTAGACCAAGGAAGCAGACTGAAGTACTTACAGCCATTTCCCCTGAACATATTAGAGAGCTGGAAATTGCTTTTGACTCGGTGTCTGATTTGACTGAACCTAACAAGAGACAGAGTTCTGATAGCAAATGTAATGAACACTGCGCAGACACTTATGTTACAAAGGAGTCATCTACATTAATATCTGAAAGTGAGAGTGCTATGGAAATTGAAAAAGGCCCACCAAGTGATAGTTCTCAAAGTAGTCCTAATTTAGAATATGTTCATCCTGCTACTCCACAGATTCCTTTGATTTCAGTGGCAGAGGATACTATAGCTGTTGAAAACAAAACTGATTCTGGAAGTAAATGTCAATTATCACCAGACACATCACTGTCTGAAAAAAGACTTCCTGGAAGCCCTTCTGATGGGAGCCCTGGCCACAGTGCACTGTTGAGAAGAAACAGCTCATCCATTTCTAGCCCATCGGCAGATGCAGGAAAACAACAGACAGTAACCAGTGATCCAGCTGCCTTGCCTGGTGTTTCACAGGAGAACTCCAGCCATCCCTCTAACCATCAGGACCAGAGCACACAGGCAGACTGTGCTGTGGGATCTGCAGTGGACATCACAGATCTTGACAAAACACAGTTGCAGCTTGAAGTTGTTGATACTTCTAACAAAACTTACTCAAATGATCAGCATACACTTGATAAGCCTTATAAGAAAGATTTTAACCTCCCTTCAGAACTGCCAAACACAAAGGGTACACAAGGAGAGATGCAAGAACCTTCATCTTCCACAAAAGTAGACACTGATAATTTATATTTCTCATCTGGTGATAATGCATGTACAAACATTTCTGTAGTATCCACTGAAAACAACCTTACTACCTCTGAAATATGCCACTCTCCTCTCCCTGAAACTGCATCCTCAGCAGAGGAGTCAGGTACTGAGGCCAAAAGTATAAGCAGTGTATCTTCTAGCAGTCAACCAATGGATGTTGATCCTTCTAATATAATGTCCCTCAAGATCATCATCAGTGATGATCCGTTTATTGCATCAGACACAGAATTAAATAATGCTGTTTCCAGCATCACAGGAGAAAATTTGCCTACTATAATATTGTCATCTCCAGCCAAATCTCCAACCAAAACTGCAGGCTTGCCCAAATGTCTCACTTCAGAAGACACAGAAAAAAATGTGGATTCAGCTCTGGCAGAGCAGAATCTTCTTGTGCTTAGACCTAAGGATCCTGTGGTCACCTCGGTTAACACTCAGAATGAAGACTGCACTGGTTTTTCAGTTGCAAGTTCAACTCATCTTTCCAATGAAGGGGGATTTATACAGTTGATGCCAGCCACAAGCACAGCTTTTGGGAATTCAAGCAACCTTTACATAGCCACATGTATGACTGATCCAGCAACCTTGGGTGCAGCTGTAACACCATCAAATGTAGTTGTATTGCCTGGCAGTTCTATGCCACTGGCTTCCCAAGCTCCAACTGTACAACAGTTGCGGACTCCTCCCAGATCCAGCAATACATTTCCAGCAAACCAGACTGTCTCCCCAAACTTCCCACAGGGTAATCTCGTTATTAGAAAAGTACTGAAAATGTGGTGTTTGTACGGTGGTCTTGTTATTTTTGTTTTTCCCCTAAGTGCATTAAAAGTAAATAATTTTTTAAACTGCTCTGTCTGCCACTTGAAACTGTCCAGGAGTTACTTTTTTTTTAATATATTAGTTGCTAGTAGAAATTAAATAAAACTACAAGAAGTCATTGATCAGGCTGCTTTGAATAAAAAAAAAAAAGCCTCATATTTCAGAAGCTTAACTGATACAATTTTAGCAGCATTAGATGTAGGAATCACGTTTTGGTTTATATTGGAAAGAATTCCATTACTTTGGCTAAATAAAACAGTTTTTTGTTTCAATAAGATTCCTGTTATAAATGGGATGCTCTATGTTATAGGTATCCATATTTTGTGCAGATAACTGGGTATAGATGTGTCTAGTCCTTCTCAAATGATTTCCTTGGTTTTGTTTTATACTTCAAACCTAGTCTGCATTACTACATTTAAGTAAATATGAAAGTATAACATTATTTCTTTCCATGATTTAAAATTTGTACAAGCATCTTTTATTACTACAGCAATAAAAATTTCAAGTGCTTTTTGAAATGAAAAAAAACCAGTTATAAACCACTGTAATCACCATATTTTGATTTCTTTCAAAAACTAAGAACTTTTTTGCAGTTACCTTTGAACTTCTGTGTGTAGTCATTTCATTGAGGTCTGAGGCCAGTGCAGTCAGAGACCATGCAAGGTACACACAAGGTACATGCAAGGTCTTAGGGTGACAGCCTTTTCTGCCGTTAGGATTTCTTTATGCAATTCTTGATAATGCATAAAGAATTCTTCAATGCTTTTTTCATAGAGAGAGGAACAGTTTCCTTTCACTTTTGAAAATATTCTTCCACTTCTCAAATAATGTGATAGGATAGTTTCCATATTTTATAATCCCCACATATCTGACAGCTAAATAAGATCTTTAATGTTATTTTTACTGGTTTTTATAAATAACTTTAATTTAAAGATTAAACGTTAAGATAGGGTTATCATACTTTATTGTGAGCTACCTCTTACAAAGGAAAACAGATTTTAACTAAAGAATTCCTTATAAACTGAAAATAAAACTGGTGCTTACCATGTTTTCTAGTAGTGAACTATAGCAAAGGGCAGTGAAGTTTTTCTAAAAATCCAGAGCTTTTCTTGCCACAGGTTTTGACCATGCATAATAATTTTAAGAAATCCTGTCTTGAAGCTTTTCTTTTCACTGAAGTATCTTTAGTTTCTGTACAATCTTAACACTTTGGTATTTTTTAGGTTCTGCCATTATAATTGCATCTCCAGTGCAGCCAGTTTTGCAAGGAATGGTGGGAATGATACCTCTCTCCGTAGTAGGACAGAATGGAAATACGTTCTCAGCACCTGCCTGCCAGGTAGCACATCACAAATAAAGAGTCTCAGGATTAAAGTGATAAGAAGTGCTTTGGTAAATTGTAATAGAATGTTTTGATTCTTTCAAGGTTCTTCACATGCCTGTGGCTAATCCAGTGTGCAACGGAAGTGTCCCAAAGCTTCCCATCCCTCCCAAATCACAGAAGATTCCTGGAGCAAGAAACAAGAATAATGCAGGTGCCTGCCTTGCATTCTTGAGAGGGGCAGAAGAAAAGCAAAGGGTTCTAAGGACAAGTCAGTTCTAAGTAAAAAAAGTTTTATAAATGTCTCTGCTTCTATTCCTGGCAACTGCTGGGCTGTCTTGAGAGAGGTCTGTGCCTGCAGTTAGTGACTCTTGTTTGCTCAGTTTACAAAGAACTTCCAGCTTATAACATGCTTCCAGTTTTTGCATCAATCTTATTTCCAAAATGTAATATTTCAAGGCTCTCATGCAGTTTTAAAAGTTTGCTTTTCTTTATGTTTCTGGTTATTTTTCATCTTGTTGGTTTTAAGTAGTTTACTTAAAACTTTGCTGTCATTGGAACTGAGCCACACAGTAATGAGGATATTAGAAGAGTCAGCAGTTCTATAAATTTATTAAGGAAAAATACTTATTAGAAGTGTTGCATGTTTATATTAAAAATGCACTCTACTATCTGTTTTCCTTTTGCCCATTCAGGTATATACTTCTGTATATTGTTTTTGTTGAGACTTTGCTGCTTTAAATAGTTAATTGTAACAAGACTGGAGTTATGTTCCTTTCTCAGTGTTGGAAAGGGGTAAAGAAAAATAATTGGAAATAGAAACGTTGAGTTACAAGGACAATTTGTGCTTTAGCCTATCTGCCTTTAAAAAAAAGAGTAGGCTTGCACATAAAAATGAAAATAGAATGAATTTTGAAATTAAGATAAAAGCTAGGATTGTATAGTAGTTTGCATTCTGGTTTGCTGATGGATAGCTGAGAGTTCCCTGTGTTAATTTCCTTCTACCTGGAAATCCCCAGGTGCATTTTTAAGTTCAGGATAGTTTGTTTTGTCTTGCCAGGGCTGTGTATTATCTAAGTGTAGACAGCAAGCTTCTTCTTTGTTCTAAGTTGGGGACCTTTGCTAGTCTACTAATTAGTAATGCTTAAAGTTAAAAAATACTGTGGAGTTTGTTGCTGGGTTTTTCTTTATTGGTTCTCTGTCAGGTGAAATGTCTTTGTACTAAAATTGTGAAATTATTTACCTGTCATTCATTAATATTTCATCTGTTGTTCCAGGAAAACTGGTACCAAATGTAGCTGAGCCTTTGAACCATGCAAATTCTCGAACACAGAGGTCAGTAGTGCTAGCTGAAACTTGCTTGCTTTTTCCTGTCATGAATTTCTTCATCCACAATTGGTGAAGAGAGCAGCTTCTTTTAGTAGTGGCATAAGCAGTACCCCCTTTCCTGCTGCCTGTCTGCTAGGAGTATTGATTCAGATGTGTGCTGGGACTGGTGCAGCCTGTGCTAGAATTGTCTTGTTACTGTTCTTGTGTTAATTTTGTATGGCTTTGTCTTCATTGTCTCCTGTCTCAATTGTAAAATGAAAATTGTTGGAGCAGAGTCTAAGCTAGGAGAATTGCCTACATTTACATTTACTGGGAAATTTAAATGACTAAAACCTTTGTTTTTTATTTTCACATGAGTGGTACCCATGGTTTTGTAGTGTAGTCTCATTTCCTTTATCATTCTATGACCCAGATCCAGTTGAGTTTATTAGATTGGGTTCTTCATCTGTATTTCAGCTGTGTAGATTAGAACTCTGCTTGCTCATTTAAAAAATGAGAACTGAATGCAAAGATGACAAGGACAACAGCATGCTAACTTTATGTTGATGAACATAACTAAATTTCTAATTGGGGTACATACTAGTTTTCTGTTGGGCAAATGAGAGAAGGAAGCAAGGCTGCAGTAGTAATTCTCCTTACCATTAATGGACTTCTGAAAGAAAAGGATGTTGGAATGAGCAAAAGAGTTTAGGAGGAGATCAGAAGTTCAGTTTAAATGTAAGAAGTTAAATGATCTTTTATTGGAAAACTAGCACATACTTTTAAAAAAAACTACCTATTTAGAACTCACTTAAAATGTTGGAAAAGTGGAGATTAAACAGGAACATTAAAGTCAACTCATTAAAAAATCCCAACCATATAACATGCAAAAAGTACTGATTTTTTTAAAGACCACAGAAGCAAGAACTTGGATAATACCACTTCAGTAATTCAAAATTGATCTCTAGATGTATGTTTTGCATAGCAAAGAGAGCAAAATCTTCCCTGCAAAGACGTGTAATTTATTTCCACTTTTTACCCTCTGTCTCATCTCAAATTTCATGGAAAGAAAACAAACTGCTACAACTCGGACCTTTTTTACCATTTCAAAGATACCAAAGTTAACATCCCAAAAACTTGACTTTTCCGCTTAGAAATCATAGAGGTTTATGTGCATGGAGAAGCCTTACAGGCGTAAATGACAGATGCTGAAGCTTCTCTTGGAAATGCCGCATAAGCCAGGCAGAGGGCACAGACAGAACAGTGGTATGAGCTGACAGAGCAGAAGCATTTTTCTTTCCACAGTGCTGTGGTGTCTTTTTCACATGAATGAGGCTGGTTGTCAGGTGGAGACCACACACCAGGGAGTTTGGATGTTGCTGTCCAGATGCCCACCAGCAGCTTTTTGTCTTGCTCAGTGTCCCACCATGCACAGCAAGTGCATAGGGAAGAGTACAAGGCACACATGTGATTACATTGTCCAATATATTCTGGCAGCCTCTTAGGAATTTCAGCTTCAAGGATTACAGAGCCATAAGTAGTATTCTGAGATGGACTGCCTGTCATGAATGCACTCAGTTTCTTTTTGAAGTCAAGTAAGCTACCAGCATCCACAAATATCCCAAGGTAAAAAAGTTCCCAGGTTTAGTTACATGCAGTGTCCAGACCTTCTTGTGCTTTGAACCTAATACCAGTGTTATTTCATGCCCTTAGTTTTTCTACTGGAAGGTACAGCAGATAGCATCCTTTTTGTGGGCTTTCTTGACAGAGCTCTGTTGCATTCCCCTCAGTGATCTCTCTTTCCAGGCTGAAGAGCCCCAGTGTACATAATTGTTCAGTGTACAGACTCTTTTTCATACCAAGAAAACTCTGAGTTCTCTGCAGTTGTCATTCCTTACTCTTGGTCTTTATGTGTTGATAAAATACTTGTATTTAGGATGGAGAGAGCTTTTTAGAGGGATGGGTGGGGACTTCCAGCCAGCTGAAATTAACTTGCCTAGTAAGAATAAACATGTCAGTGAAATGTTTTCATCTCATTTTCAGGGCTGGAAATTGGGACAAGCTTACCAGTGCAGAACCAGGAAGGAAAGTGGAAGAGAACTTACCTGTTGCACCAGCAGAGAGCACAGGCTCAAATTCAAGACAGAGTGAGAGTCACAGGAGAGTGCTTTGCTTTGATAACGTCCTACCCACTCCAGGAGGAAGCACCCAAATTCAAGCTCCTAAGAGTTCATTGCAGAAAGAAAGAAACGAAAGCCCTTTATTTGCTGTTGACTCTGCATCCTCCTCTGCTAAGGCACAGGTACCAAAGAGAGACAAAGACAAAACATTGCCCAGAATTCTGTGTAGGCCAGAAGTTGGTAGCAACAGAGGCACATCTGCAAAGGAGCCACAGCCCGAGCGGAAGGTGGCAACTGCAGGGCTTTCATTAGATCCCTTCCACAAGACAACAGCAAACAAAGAAAATGAGCTACGAAGGGACACCGATGAAAAGCAGAAGAGCCAGGACACTGCCAAACTCTCAAACGGCCAACAAAGCATTGCCTTATGGAATGAGAAGACAGTTGCTTCAGTACAAGAGCTGAACAAAAAGCAGGGGTCACTGTCAAATGGGGCTGGCAGCGGCAAATCATCGGTGTCCGTTTCTTTGTCCTCAAAGGAGCCTAAGCGAGAACCTGCTAAAGCTTCCGGCCAAGGCCTCGGCCTGTCCAGCCCATTCTCTAAACAGTGTGTGGAGATGCTGCAGGACATTCAGTGGCAAAGCCCTGCTGGAAAGACAGCTGAGAACGGAGAACTGCCAGTACCCCGGACGCCGTCGGGAGTCGGGGACAGGCACACGGATGACACTACAGACAGCGTCCGCACCCCGACCTGCCGGCGCTTCAATGAGGACAGCACCACGCCCCGCATCATGGTGCCCCCCGCCACGCCAGACCTGCCCGCCTGCAGCCCGGCCAGCGAGACGGGCAGCGAGAACAGCGTCAGCATGGCCGCACACACCCTCATGATCCTGTCGCGGGCGGCCATCGCAAGGACTAGCGCTGCAACCCCCCTCAAGGACAACACCCAGCAGTTCAGGGCTTTGAGGAGCACCGTAAAGAAAAGGAAACTGGAGGACTTAAATGAGGGGGAGAGAAATTCTCGTTCTGCAAGTAGAAAAGACCTTCAGAGCTCTCCAACACCATCCAAAAAAAAGAAAATCAAGGCAAGTATAAACATCTATTTTGTCTAATTAAAATTCTCAGCATGTATTAGGTATCTTCGTGTATACTATTTTCAGTGGAATGGTTCAGAGATGCTAGTGCAAATCCCTGACATCCTATTTAAATTGGCCAGTTTTTCCAACTTTGCCTCTTGAGTGTACTCTGAACTAAGCTTTCTTAAGATTGGTTTAGTCTTCAGATACGCACAAGTAACTCCTACTAACTCTCTAAATAGGCACCAATGACAATTACATTATTTCTCCTAAAATGTGAATGAGTTTCTAAATTCCAAGTTTTTAAGTGGAATGTAGGAATTAAGCCGAACTCAAAGTAGGCCTTACTAGAATTCAGGCTGCTCTTGCATCCTTGTTTAGTACCATTAGTGATACTCCCAGTCTCTGCAGTGTGCAGCACTGTGCCTTTGACTTGAAGATTTAAAGGCAAATAGCCAAAGTGTGAGACACAAAAAGGTGTCTTTGGTGACTTAGTTTTAGCATGCTCCTAAATCACCAAGACTGGAACATGCTCCATTCCTTGGAGAGAGGGGCACATGTGAAGGGCATATGGCAGTGTCTGAGTTCTGGGGCAGATTTGTGCAGGAACAGATAAAAGGTGGAAGAATGAGGAAGAAAAGAATGCTTGCAGAATCTTCAGTTCCCCCAGGTTCTTTGTATTTAACACAATTGTTACTTTCCTCTCCTACAGAAAAAGAAGCTCCCAAATTCTTTTCCAGCAGGAATGGATGTGGACAAGTTCTTGTTGTCTTTGCATTACGATGAATGAACAAAGAAGTTAAAGTGAGGCCATCCTGAAGCTCAGAGGAGCAGTGCTGAGGTTTTGCATGGGAAGAGAAGTTAACTCTAAAGGGCAAGTTGCACTTTCAGTGCACTGAAGTTTCACTTTATAGCAAAGTCGTGCTGATTCTGAAGCAGGTTGCAAAGTGTAAATATCATTGAGTTGGTATATGTTTATTTTTGAAAAAGCACTTGCATAATTATAGAGCCATTTAAATTGCAAAACTGTAAATTTGTGTAAATGAAATGTAAGAAAGATTGTACATTTCCTGTTAGACCACGTTGTCTGTGTTCTGCTGCTTTCTCTACTTCTCCGAAGTGCTCAGCCAGTCTGTGAAAAGGTGGTGTTTGTCATTCACCACTCTAAGATGGGGCAGCTACCTTGGCCACTTCTCATTGTTTTGTTGAATCTGAGAATGACTTAAATATTCAGCTCTAACTGGCTTGTGCTCACACTCTCTCGTTTATAACTGTCAAAGCCGTGTTGTAAGGCTTTGAATGAAATAACAAAAATACCAATAGCTAAACATAAGGCCAGTAAAACCTCAAAAAGCATTTCTCATCTTGTGCAGTTTTTCCTAGCCAGTCATTCAGACAAGAACCTTAATTTGGACAGGCCTTCTGTTTACAGTATTTGCTGCTGAATGTCATTCAAATGCAAAAGCTCTTTTTTAAGCAACATACTTTTGTGTGCGGTCATGCCTCAGTATGAATACTTCTACTGAAGCAACAGCTAAACAAGAATTACACTGTGTTCTAATGCAAAAGTCAATTCCCTCACCTTTCATTTGTACTGCTGAGAAAGTATACTATCTAACTCTTAAATTTTTAGCCAGACATGGAAAAATTTGCATCTGATTTTTCTGTTTAACATAGAGGTTGTTATAGCTGTTACACAAACTCTCTCCAAAAGGGGTGCAGGAGGAGCTCAGCCTCCATTTTGCTGAATGAGCACACCTTGCTCCAAAACTACAGAATTTTCTTTACTGGTATTTCTTCCTTTGTTCTCAAATTGTTGACATTAAAAAAAAAAAAATTGCAAGTTTTCTTGTAAGAGATCTGTACAGCAACAGGGCAATGTTTCAGATACAATACAAGGATTCCTAAGGAACCAAGATTATGCAGTAGATGTTTATATTAAACCCATCCAGTGACTAAATACTGCATAGCATTTACAGCTTGAATAAATATTTTTGTTTTAATAAAAAGTTGTGTGTCTTGCTTAATGTTTTCAAGTCCACTAAGCAGTTTTGCAGATACTGAATAGAAAAGTCCTGTTGTTCAGTTGTTTTTTGAAGACAAAAAGTCCAGTATTTAACAGTAAGTTCTAGTAGCAGTTGTCAGAGGGACTAGGGCAGGCAAGCAACAAAATTGTCTTAAGCATAAAATGTTTAATAGTGATGGTGACACTTAAAATTAATTTGCTGTTCGAGAGCAAAGGTAATTCTTGCTGGGCCATCCACTACCCACCATGATGTTTCAGCTCAGGCATTCTGGTTCTAATGAAGATGTGAATTACCCATTCACTTTCATAGGAAAAAAGTATCATCTTCAGTACCAAGCTGCTGTCATACTGCAAATAATTTTTAGGTGAAAACAACCATTTCCAGTAGCAGCACTCCGTGAGTTACCAAGAGAATTCCTTTTCAAGGCCTTTAAGAAATGATATGTCAGTGACAGAGGGAGCTATACTTAACATACTTTATTTTCAGGTTTCAAGCCAAAATTAAAATTCGACATTGCTTATTTGTACTGTATAAAAACTTGAACTGATAAAGCAATAAAAGGTCTGGATCAGTAATCATTGATGCTTTAGGAAATTTTAGAAGAGCAGTTACAGAATTCATCCACTGATTGATAAATAAGATGTAACAGCTACCACTCAGTTTTGATCAGAGAGCATTTAAGGCTGTGTTTCTGATGCTGCTTGGGCTACAGCTTCTGTATCAGTATTGCAGAAGCACCTCCGCCTCCATTGCAGATTCCTGCAAGACCATATTGTCCTGGTTTCAAAGCATGTGCCATGTGAACGACAATTCTTGCTCCAGACATTCTAGATATAAGAAAAACAAAAGAACATAGCTTAGTTTAAAGGAAATTCTTAATTTGACCTACACAGGAAGAATACAGTACCAACAAAAAACCTGAAACAATCCTTTTGTCTGCAGTTCTGTGTAGTACAGAATAAGTACTGGAGCTAGAGAGGAATAAACACAAAGGTTCTTAAACACAGCATTTTTGTTTGTGTATGTATAGCTAAAGTTTCTTTGGGAAAAAGAAATCACCTCTATATCAGCCTGTATATTACAGAGTACCTCTACATGCAGCAAAGCTCTTTCAAAGAAGGGAACAAATCTCCCACAACCAAATCAATAATAAGGATTAAATTCAAACATACCCTTATTTGCTTAAAACTTGTTTACCTAGAAGACAATGCCTCTGTGCAGAGCAAAACCCAGAGCTTATTTTGCTTACCCTATTGGATGTCCAAGAGAGACGGCGCCTCCATTAATATTTACTTTTTGTGGATCAATGCCCAGCATTTTAATATTGGCCAGCACCACAACACTGAATGCTTCGTTAATTTCCCACATTGCAATATCTTCTTTTTTCAGGCCTGTCTCACTTAGAATCTAGAAATAATACAAAATTATTATTACTATGAAAAAATGAGGAAACTAATTAAAGAAATAATAGCTCTATTTTGAAGTCAGTGACTCAGGCTGCCCATACTCTGATTCACAAATTCACATTTAGGAACCTCTTTGTCAGATGGGAAAAGCAAAACTGAGGGACTCAACCACAAACTTGAGTTTTCACCAAAGAAGGAATAGAGAGCAGCCCATGCCAAGGGTGCATTTCCATCACACAACACTAAGACTGCTGCTACAGTAAGTCCATTTAAAATTACACAGTACTGCCTCACACCGTACAGTGCTCTTCAGTTCCTTTTAGAATGAGTCTGTCCTTGTATAACCATACTTATTTTGCTTTTTGGCCATACAAGCTGTGAAACTTCAAAGGTGTAAACATGCCCAAAGTTGCTAAAAGCAGTATAGAACAACAGTCTCTTTCAAAACCAGTGTGAGAAATTCGTTAACTCAGAAGATCTGCAGTCTAGCCTTGGTCCTCTGTAAAACATCTGTTCTTTGTAATTATCATTATAATTTCAATCCTAATTTAAGAAGACCCACTGAGAGGGGATGAACCAACAGTGGAATGCTAGGGAAGCTTGTTTTTTTCCAAAACCCACTCAGTTTTATTCTTACCTTAGGAACAGCATATGCAGGTGCAATTGGAAAGTCAATAGGATCAACAGCAGCATCTGCAAAGGCTGCAAAAAGAAAAAAAAAAACAGAAAAGGTGTTTAAAGACCTTGTGTTTTTATCATACATGATTTTCTTTGCAAGCAGCAAACACTGCCAAGATACAGAAATTCTGAAATAGCTGCATCTAAAATGTAGTGCCTAAGTAAGCCACACAATAATATTTTCAGATTTTTATTATTATATATAGAAAATTCTGTTTATGGTCAAAACAAGTGTTAACACTTGAAATTTCAAGGAATGTACTGGGAAGATGCAGCCATAATGTCAGGTAACCAGCCAAACAGGACTCCCAGTCTGAGAGCACACTATAGGAGTATTTTCCAGGACTTTCCTAGAGGTAAGGAAGATCATACCTACTATCCGTGCCAAAGGTTTGACTTTCAGTCTCTTGGCTGCTTCTGTAGTCATCAGCACCAAAGCAGCTGCTCCATCATTCAGAGTACTGGCATTAGCAGCTGTAACTGTTCCTAGAAAAGGTAAAACACTCCTCAGACAGAGGTGAAAGTGTTATGCAAAACAGCTCATGTATATCCTGTTAACGATTGTTTTTCCCTGAGTTCATTGAACAAGAAGTCTTAATCATTTGGTGAAACCTGTTGCACTGAGTTAACTAAAAATGAGTTGTTTTTTGATATCTGTTTGATGAAACAAATGCATCCACAGGTACTTGTATCCTTATCCCAGTGCCAGTTTAGATCATGCCTTCCTTGGCAGCTGCATTGCTGGCATTGTCACAGAATTCCAGCTCAGGAAGGGTTGTGAATGAGGGGCAGTTTTGAGTTAGCCAGGAAGGTTTATCAATTACAGATTCAGGAAGCAATGGCAACTCTGTAAAGCCACTCCAGCTCCACAGGAACAGGAGTTTACACTTGGCAGAGACCAAAGCCAACAGTGAAACTGTCTGTCACTCTTTTTAAGGTAAATGTCCCAAACAGAGGTGTTCAATGGTTTAAGGTCTTTGAACCATCTTTTAATCTAAGTCAGTTCATGCTGTGTTGCAGCATGTTTCTTCATCTCAGCAGACATTTAAAAATAAAAGGGCTGTTGTTGGGCATTTAAGCTCTTGTGAACAGTACTCTCCACCCTGACAAAGCATCCCTGCACTCGGCAGAAAATTAAGCAGTTCTGTTAATGATATTTACCGTTCTCTTTTTGGAAAACAGCTTTCAGCTTTGGAACTTTACTGAAATCGACACGTTTGTATTCTTCATCTTCTTTCACTTCTGTATCTGGCTTCCCTGAAATTCAGATTTGGTTTAGTATTTTGTAGTACAGTTGACTAAATACTGCCTTATATAAATAACTTATTTCAGTAAAAAATTGCAAATGCATGTAAAATGCACATCAAGAAATGTGCTTACATAAATTGAAAAAAGTTATTCCTTAATCAAATTTATTTACAGCAAATCCATTTATACTTCCCAGTGGCTGAACAAAAAGGACAAAGAGCCTATCTTTAAAGTAAATTAAAACAAATAGATACAAATAGATGTACTTAAGCCATAAGTAAATTCAACAGCTAACTTTCATTTAGACAGAAAAAAAAAGATATGGGGTGTAACATTAAAGAAAAACTGAAAAACAAAAACCAGATGACAGGTCACTGACTGCTGTTCACCAAAAGTCTTCCTAATAGAAAATTCTTAGGTGATCAAAATTAATGTTCCTGAGATTCACATGTTTAAACAATACAATTTGCACTGAACACAGACAACATGACAGCTTTCTATAAGAAACAAAAATCATCTCCTCACACCTTTCCACAATACCTTTTTTTGAAATAGTGACAGGAACTATTTCATTTTTCAGTACTCCTGAGTCCCAGGCTGTTTTGCTCTTGGTGTAAGAGCCTATGGCATAAGTGTCTTGCTCCTCTCTGGAAATAGTGAACTTCTTTGCAGTGTTCTCAGCACAGTTGCCCTTGGAGGAAATCAGGCCTGTTAGGTTTGGCATTCCTGAAGATGCAAAGCTCAACTGAAGCTCAACAACTGAAAAAACCTCAACCAGCCAATTTCCAGAACTGATTGTGACTAATATTTGGTGTCCATTTCTGATTTGCACAGTCATGACCAAATAGTAACTTGTGGTTTTAAAATATAATCGTCAGACTTAGCACCTTTATAAGGAAAGTTCCCTTATGGCTTTGATAATCTGGATCCAGAAAACATTTGCTTTTTTTTTTTTTTTTTCAGTTAAACTGCATGCAAAAGTAAGTTTAAAGTGCTTAGGGCTGACATCTTCAGAGACTGAAGATCATTCTTCAGCCACAGAACCACACGTTCACATCATTTTCCTAGTGTTTCCACTCCATTATTGCCCTGCCTATTCCAAAGCTTACAACAACAGGTCAACACACAGGGCTTACTTAGCCTTCAGAATCTCAAAAATAAAAGTATGCATCCCTTTTTTCTAATAACTGGAATGAAATAAGTAGAATGAAACAACCAAATTATTTTATATATAGGCAAATCATTATTGTAATTATATACTCACAATTCATTATCATCACTGTCTAAATATCCAGTGACAAAATTTTTAAAAAATCATTTAGTCAACTGGAAAGATTTGCCCTTGAAGAGGTTTTGCTCTACCTCTCATTTCATTAGAAAACTCAATGAATCAACACAAAACCCTTTAGTATTGTGTCTCTCCAGTTCTTCAAATAAGGAGGTTCACTTCTATGTAATTAATGAATTTAAAGTCTTCAAACCTCAAAGCACCAGCAACTTAGGATATTGCCAAAACACAGACAAGAGTAAGTTCCCAGAGCCACCCTATGGACTTTCCTGTATGCTCTCACACACACTTTCTGAACAACCTACATCTGCTCTAAGACAGACAAAAGGTTCCAACATGCTGCCCAGTCTGTTAAAACTTGGTGTATTATAACCAACTGCTAGAATTTTTCCTCACATGAGGGAACTATCAGAGCCTCTCTTTAGATTCCTATAAATTCCTCACATTCAAAATCCATTTTAGCTGAAATGTGGGAATGAATTTCAACATTCCCACATAGCCTAAGCACTAGAGTGCAAAAGGAATAAATCATACACAAGTGAGGTCTGTACCAAATCTATGGATCAAAGTAAACATTCTTCATGACATTTTCCTGTATCCCAGCAAGAACACCAACTGATCAATCAATAATGCTCTACAGCTGTGAATTACCACTGGTAAAGGTCAGAAATATTCATAAGCTGAAAGCAGCTGTTCTCTTTTCACACTTTTCTTCCCTGGTGATTGTTCTTGACTGTCTTTGCATCAGTTGTTTTCCAAACCCATCCTAAGTTTGCCCTTGTTTGTCCAATTTAAGTTACCCTGCTGATGAGTAAGCACACCAGCTGACTCAAACCTTCCCACAGGAGATATGAGATGTGTACTCTGGGGGAGGGAAAAACAAGGGCCTGTTGGATCCTTCAGAGCAGATATCCTCAAAGACACCAACTTGATTGCTCCCTCCCTCAGATGGAGCAACAGCAACTCATCAGTATCAGAATTAATTTTTCTCTTAATCCTTGCTTTAGGTTATTCAGACTGCAGAGACAGGTAATTACTAACACACAAACTGCTGTGCTATTGTGGTCTTCTGTCCAGTCCCTCCATTACAGCTACTGCAGGAAACCTGGAAATGGAAGACTTTTTCCTGCTCATATCCAGGCTTGCCAGACAAAGCAGTTTCATAACAACTATAAGCAAGCTTTTCAGATCTGCATCAGGTCTATCTATGGTTGATACATGAGCACTCTGCAGGAATATTTACCATATGGATATGGTTGTAAGCATCTGTCAGCCCATCTTTTACTATTAGGTCTTCCAGCTTTACTCCTCCATAAGGTGTTGCTCCTCTGCTCATTGTGTAAGGAACATTAGACATGCTCTCCATTCCACCAGCAACCATGACATCCTGCCCAAAGGAAACAAGATAAAATTAATAATCATGCAGTGTGTTCTCCATGACTTCTTGTAGGAACAGTATTAGTAAAAGCTTAAGCATGGGCACTTCGTACTTCTGAGAAGTCTTAGAGAAGGAGATAAAAAGAACACCCTTTAAGCATTTAAAAAGCAAACAACAGGAACAACTGAAGAGAGTTAATCCATCCTGGCAAAAACATGACATGAAGTAATAAAGAAAATAATGAAGGCTGGAGACAAAACTATTGAAAAGACAGATAAATTGGAAAGGTAGTGGAGATATGGAGGCAGCAGCAGACTAGAGGAACAAGAGTCCCTGGCATTTCAATTCCATTAAGTGAAAGACCTGGAGAGAGAGCCAATACGATTGTTTATATAATGGTGTACACTGACTCAAGCCATTGGGAACCATCACTGTCATACCACAGATACCTCACAGCCCACAGCCAGGAAAAACAAACCAATACCAACCCCCCATAATTAACAGCTCTAAGAGACTAATAACTGGCGGAATCTCTGATTTTGCTGAGACTGGCAGCACAGCTTGTGTGATTAATTCAGCTCAAAATTCCAGTTCTATTCAGAGCTCATGGCCTACATCTGTCAAACCAACCAAAGGCACAACCACTCTCATGAAGTCATTTGATATAAATGACTAAATCCAAATGTAGCTGTTTACAAAGATATGCTGGGCCTGGTTCAAAGTCTGGTGACAAGATTTCCATCAACTTCAGCAGGCCCCAGACAAAGTGCTGTTTTCTGCAGACCAAGGCCAAAGCAATAAAGCAGTTGCTTAACTCGCAGTTACACTGTGATTTCCACAGAAGGGCCATCAAAACCTAAACACTTTACTTTTGTTGTAAACACACACACAAAAGTATTCTTCACTTACTTTTAAAGCAAAAAAAATATATATAATTGAACTGATAATATTTTCACTTCAGAGAACCAAAGATACTGCCAAAATGCTTTGGGTGTGGAATTAAAAACAAAATGGAAATGTCTTTCTTCACATTCATACTTCTCCCACATTCTTTGCTGCACAGCATTTAATGGCTTACTGAAAATGATGTATTATTCTATCCTCCCATCAAGTGACAGATTTTTTTCCCATTGTATAGAAAATGTTGTAAGAAAGTTGACAGAGATGAGCAATTCTCCTTCATCAAGCTCTGTAATGAAAAAGCTTTTTCACCAACAATAAATTATGCTTCTTCTAAAACAATAAAAAAGCCTGAAAGATCTTTAGTGTACTTGGAAAAGTACACTAAAGTGTACTTGGAAAAGTTCACATTGCTTGAACATGTGTATTTAATTCATTTAATTAATGAATTAACATGTTAAATGTTAACACTGTCCAAAAGTCAAGTCACCAAAAACTAAGTACAAAAACATTTCTTCACCTTCTCAAAACAGAAAGCTTGAAAATTCCCTTAATTATATTTTGGGGCTGGACTGGTAGGTGGGGTGGTGGTAGAGCAGTAGAGAGATGAGGTAAATACCCCCCAAACAATCCACCTTGTTTCTTCAGCTCTAAAAACACATCTGAATTTTCTAACTGTAGTATTTACTTACTTCTCTGTTTTGAATTCAAACATACTTAAACAATTATAAAATTAGTGTTGCATAAACAAAACAAACCCCTGCTAATTAGCTTTATTATCCCAAGCCAAAATGCAATCCCAAATCAAAGAGCACAGCCATTGGTAGGACAGAATCTACAACATTAACTGTGTGGTTTTCTCCACAGCACAGCACAAAATCCACGTACCTGACTTCCACACATCAGGCTTTGTGCTGCCATCATGATTGATTTCATTCCTGAAGCACAGACTTTATTGACAGTGGTGGTAGGAGTGGCGATTGGCAGACCTGAGTCAAAGAAGTTTGTACAGCTGTTATTTGAAGGGTAGACTTCAATAACTGGTGTTTCAGCAACATTTCATATGGCACCAATCTTTATCTAAGCCCAGAATATCCAGCTTGCACTGTTTAGCCTGCCAAGGCAATCTACACTTATCCATAGTTACCAGCCTTCTTGGAAACCCCTGTTGTTTTTCCCTTCCAACAACTGACTTGTGATAAGGGGAAAGGCAAGGAAATGGAAGATCAAGGAAGGTACTCCAGAACTGTTCTTGTTCCCAAAACCCTGATCCCTGCCTCTAAGCAGCATCCAAGGCTGAAAAAGCATAAATAAGCTGCAGAATTCAGCAACTGGCAACAAGACAGACCTCAGGCAAGGCTGGGCTGGGCTCTGAGCACCCTGGTCTAATAGAAGGTGTCCTTGCCCGGGGCAGGTGGGTTGGAACAAGATCTTTAAGGTCCCTTCCAACTCAATATATATAATTCTGTGAATGAAAAGAGCCATATTTATCACTTTGCCTAACATGGAAGTAGTTCTCTCTCCTTCAAAAATGTACAACAGATCCAAGAAAGTACATAGTTCCTCCCTGACCTACAGGCTTGGCAGGACACATGCTAAGGTATGGAATCCCACCCCAACAGAAGAAAGGAGAAGAAAAAAATTTCTGCACCCCACTAACTTTCACCTTATAGCTAACATACAGTGAATCCTTCCAGTGTCAGCTCCAGACTCCACAGGAAGATGAGTTGTACATACTCATGTGTTGAAGGGAACTCACTGACTCTTTATCCAGTAAGAATTAAGAATAATGAATGATACACTGAAGAAAAAAAAGTCTGTTTTGTGAAAGGTTCAGAGCAGCATCCATCGTTAATGTAAAGTGCTGTGGAATTACCAGCCTGGTCTCCAGTAGTGTCTTCTCCAGGTTCTGCAAACACTGTAAGCAATAACACCCCACTTGCACAAGTGCAACATGGACCCTTCACCCATCACAGGGCAAAAAGCATCCAGTGACTGCCCTGACAAAGGGCTGCCCACCACTCTGCTTTAACTCACAGCCCAATAGATTCCAGCTACATAAAGACAGAAAACCTTCAACCCCAGTGTCAAGAGGAGGAATACCTGCACCCAAAACTGCTTGTCTTGCTGGAGCTTGTCCTTGTCCAGCCTGCAGGACATTGCCCATATAGGCCTCTTTCACTTCTTCTGCAGGGATTCCTACAAAACAAAATTGTTTTGATTCAGGATCCTTTTGACAAAGGTTCCCATTTAAGTTTTCTATTAAAGACTAATGAAACTTGTCACATCCAACCCATGTGCTAATAGAACCCAGGCCCCAGTGGGTGCATTCCAGATCTCTATCCTTATATTCATGGAGTATATTCATGGAACTGGTGATCCCTCTAGAAGATAATTCCCCTGTCACCCTGCAGGACAAGCTGCAGTTATTTCACTGAAGTCAACATTTCCAAGTCTTACTAATCACCTGGGAAGCTCAATTTTCATGGATTGTTAAATGCACAAAACTTTTTTTGTTCTAGAATTATGTCTAAAGACAGTTTTGTTTGTTTAGCAAGGGCAAGTCAAGGCCACAGCAAGCTGCCACCACAAAGAAGAGGTCTGCTCTCCTGCTGCATCTCTTGCAACAGCCCTGGTGTCCAAGTTCTTGTAGTATTAACCCTCCACTCCCCTAAAAACGTTTTTGCTAGATTGAATCCATCAAAAGGCTGACAAGGCTGTCCTTCAAGTACATGTGCCCACATAAAAAACAGGCAGGGAAACGAAAGGGTACTAGTCTCAGCAGCAAGTAGCCTTTGCATCAGCTTACACATCCCAACAAACCAAAAATCATGTTCAATCACATTTGGACTAGCACAGATACCCTTAGGCTATATTCTGCTCCTAGAAGCAGCACTTAACTCAGATTGAACCAAAGCCTGACAGTCAACTTTACTTAAATGGCTTTTGTGCATAGACTTAAAAATGCCACAGGAGCAAAAAACCCAGGACATTGCAGGTTTGTTTCATTACCAAGCCATTGAAAAGACACTGAGCCACTTTTCTTTGCCACAGGACAAAAAAATGTGTATACATACCTGCTCTATCAATTGCTCCCTTAATTGCAATGGAACCAAGTTTAGTGGCTGGCAGTGATGAAAGAGATCCTTGGAAAGATCCAATAGGTGTCCTTACAGCACTTGCTATCACCACCTCCTAAGTGCAGAAGAACAGAGTAAAAGTCACAATCTCTCTCACAATTGCACACATATACCAGTATTTTTGAAATGTATCTACTTTTTATTATTTCACTGATGTCACAGCTTCTCTTTCATCCTGCAATTGTTTCAGAGCACTAAAATCTGTATTAAGGCATGCAGCATGGAGAGTAAACATAAAGAGATTGGTGTGCAGCTACAGCCTTAGGATCACTGAGCTGTGATGAGATGGCTCACATGGCTGGAGTGCTGCCATGCAGGGAAAAGGGCTCTCCAGGAAGGACAGGTCAAGAAGAAAAGGCAAGGGGGGAGAGGAGAGGTCTTGCACTTTTATGGGACAGAACAGGTGGAGTGCATTGAGCTCAGCCTTGGCATTGATGATGCTTGCAAGAATCTTGAACATCCTAGAGCAAAGGGGGATCAAAGAAAGCTGGCTGATGTTCAAAGATGACCTCCTCTGAGCTCCAGAGCAATCCATTCCAACAAGCAGTAAGTTGGGTAAAAATGCCAGGATGGATACCAAAACTCACACACAAAAATGAGCCATACAGGAGACGGAAATAGGGACAGAGAATTTGGCACACAGTCTGAGCATGCAGGGATGAGGTCATGAAAGCCAAGAACTGAATCTGGCAAGGGATGTCAAAAGCAACAGGAAGGGCTTCCCTGAGCACTAAGAAGCAAGGAAATTATGGGCCTGCTTGGTGACAAAGGACAAGGCTGAACACCAAATGCCTTCTTTGCCTCAGTCTTCAGTACTAAGACCAGGTTTCAGGAATCCCAGGCCCCAGAGACTGCGGGAACGGTGGGGCAAGGAAAACACACTCTTGGTGGAAGAGGAACAAGTCAGGGCAAACTGGGCATACATAAATCCATTGGTCCTGACCAGATGCCCCCATGAGTTCTGTGGGAGCTGGCAGGTAATTTTTTTAAGGTCACTTTCAATAATGTTGGGATGGTCACAGCAATTATATGTGGTGCCCAAGGACTGGAGAAAAGCCAAGTATTACTCCAATCCTCAAGAAGGGTAAGAAAGAGGACCCAGGGAACTACAGGTCAGTGAGACCCATCTTAATCCCTGGAAAGGTGATGAAACAACTAATCCTAAAAAAAAACATTTACATGAACAAGAAAATCATCAGGAGTCATCAGCATGGATTCACCAAGGGAAAGCCATGCTCAGATGAACTGCCAGCCTTCTACAGTGAAGTGACTGGTTTGGTAGAGGAGGGGAGAGCAGACATGGTCTACCTGAACTCCAGTGAGGCTTTCACCACTGTCTCCCATAAAATCCTCCTACAGAAGCTAATTAACTATGGACTAGACAAGCAGACAGTGAGGGGGATAGAAAAGGGCTGAATGGCCAGGCTGGGGGTGGTGATAGAGGTACAAAGTCTGGTTGGAGGCCAGTTACCAGTGATCAATACTGGGTCCAGTCCTGTGTAACATCTTCATTAATGAACTAGATAATGGTGCAGTGCACCCTCAGCAGGTTTGCTGGTGACACCAAACCGGGAGGAGCGGCTGATACACCAGAAGGCTGTACTGCCACAAAGAACTTCAACAGTAGCACCTCACCATGAATATTAATACTGCAAGGAAGGGTGCAAAGAAGGTAGAGCCAAACTCTTTTCAGTGGTGCACAGAGGGCACCAATTGACACAAAGGAGTTCCCACTGAACATAAGGAAACACTTCTCCACTGGGAGTGTGGCTGAACTCTGGCACAGTCACCCAGAGTGGTTGTGAAGTCTCCACCCCTGGATATATTCAAAAGCCCAGGTGCCAGCAGAAGGTGTAAGCAGCAGTTTAAGACATGGTATGACATTCAGCCCTATACTAGTAGTAAAGACAATTTACTCTTCTTTTGCTTCTTAGCTTTAGTGCTACATCCACATGTGCACCTGATAACCCTGTGAGAGCAGCATGAGAATCTGGCACCAAAAAGATGCACATGTCAGACCTCTGGCTGCCCCTGACAGCTGTCAAGAAGCAGCAATGATTGCTTCCAGCTGTACTGGTTTCAGTGAAAGTTAACCACGAAGCTTTACAGGGACTGGTCATGAGGGTTTTTCTATTTAGACAGACAGGCAAAAAAAAAAACACTGGAAAAAAAAAAAATAAAGACAAATGATACTTGTTTAAAACTGCGAAGGGTTGTCTCTTCCTGTATCCCCTTCATCATGATAGACTTCAGTAACAGTAACAATCTTGTCTTCATCTTTCATGTTGTAACAGCAAGTTGCAGGATAACACAAATAATTTCAAAAGGATCAGTTGATATCAGCTGTATTTTCCCATTCTGGGTTGATAGTTATATGAAGCTTACATCAGCTGACACACTTCTAATTTTGTCCCACACTTAGCAAATCAAAATAAAAATGACAATCTGACTTACTTCAGATTTTGCAGTAAAATGTGGCTTGGGCACAGGTGACATTGCCTTTAAGCCAGGTTTTTTGTGACGATTTTCTTAAAAATGTCAGTGATTAACAAAGAAATCTAAAATAGCAGTTTATTAGTCAGATAGTGCTTTATACTTACATTTAAAGTACGCTGTGAAGCATAGCCACGGCTTGTATACTTCAGAGCCTGAAAACAAGAAAGTTCTCAGAATCTCACATCAAGAAAGCCAATGCCATAATGTTTCATTATGTAATGTACCCATTTTCATAGAAGTCATTACTTCAAAAATTAATATCTAAGAAACACTGGAAAAATATGAAAAAAATCATAACATGCCTTTGAAAAGAAGTGTAGTCTAGTACAGTCTCACCATAACATCTGTGATAAAATGTTTTCTGAAAAATAAACAAATACTCCTTCAAAAAACAATGCCAAAGTCTTTTTGTCCAAGTCTGTTATGTACACCTATAGCATGTAACAAAGCCAGGGGTGAGTGCTGTTATCTTGAAAACGTTTACTAGTCCTTCTGTCTGCTTCCCTGGACTTTGTTCATTCATTTCTATCATTAACTCCACTGCTTTTAAACAGTGGCAGTTTGCAGCTACAGCTTCCACTTTCTTGGTGTTTTATGAACAAAAATGAAGATAAATTCAGAACATTACATCAAGATAGGATAATAAAACAAAACCAAGAAAAAGGGATCATCTGAGCAGTCTAATTCACCGGCCAGTAGCTTCATCTAATTAAGCACTGCAAAGATACAAAGTTATATCTGTAGGTATTGTTTCATATATTAACAGAGTGATCTTTCCATTAGTGGCTTAAACCACTTTCTTTAGCCATTTCCTGAGACGACATTTCAGCACACTGGAAACTTCTGGCCTTCTATCTGTAATTACTGAATTACAGCTAAATAAATACTAACTTAAAAGAACTGCTTAAGGACACAAGTACATCACGATTTTTATAAACTAGACAATGCCTTCTGGTTGTGTCTCAACACAAAAGTTTAGCCTGTTTCTCCTCTTCATTTGCCAACCTTCAACAAAAGGCTGATTTTTTTTTTTTTTTTTTACTGTTCTGAATTAGTTGTTTGATTTTTGTTTTGTTTGGGGATTTTTGTCTGGTTTTCTCCCCAGCTCAAATTATAATAGCCAGCAGGAAATTTTAAATTAAACTTCTTCCTGAGAAATAATGATGTCCCTTACAGGGCTTTAACAGCAGTGCTTTCAAGGGTTAGTGTTAAAAAAATAAAGCCTAACCAAGCCTAGCAAAATAAATACCTATACTACCATAAATACTCTTACTGCACAACGCCTGAAATTTAACCTGGACTAACCAGACAATTGTTCACCACGTGCAACTGGCGTCTGCTAGGAGTATTCATGCTCTGTCAGGAAGGAAGGAAGGACCCACTTCCATAGCTAGTAAAATGCAACCTTGAGCTTTCGGATGCGATCCACTTGCCCTCGTTTTCTTCCCAGCACGGCTCCCTGCCGCCGTGCCGGATGCCAGCGCCCCAGCAAGGCAGGCACAGCCAGCACCTGCACCCAACAGTGCCGGCAGCGCTGCCAGGCACGCAGGCTCTGGGGGCAGCAGCATCCCATGCCTAGCTGAGAAACAACACCTACAGGCGTAAATTTATATCTTTACACTGCTTAATTAGAGGAATCCAACCCGAGTGCTGGCCCAGCCCTACGGCTGCACATCCTTACGGCTGCAGCGGTACGGACAGGGCTCGGCAGCCGCGGCACTGGCGGCGCTGACAGTGGAAAAAGCCGCGCTCAGGATCGCGGATAAAGGTCCCGCCGGGCTTAGTGCGGGGCCCGGGGCTGCGGGGGCGGGAGAGGCCGCCCTTCACCCACCAGCGGCTTCGCCCTTCACCTCCACCCGGCCCGGGACCCGCTCCCTCCGCGCGGCTGCCTCCCGGGCCGGGGGTTCCCGCAAGGGTGAGGGGAGGGGGCGCAGCCGCCCCGCCGCAGGGGCGCTGTGACCTTGGCCGAGCCTTTCCGGGCCCGGCGGCGGGCCCGGGTCTGCGCAGGGAAGGAGAAGGTAAAGCCGAGCCCGGGGTCGCCTCACCCGCAGCAGCCCCGCGGCCGGCCGCCGCCCGCACAGCATCGCCCCCGCTGCCGCCGCCATGTTCCCGCCGGCGCCCCCGTCACCTTCACGGCCCCGCCGTCCTCGCCTATAGCCGGCGGCGCCCCGCCCCCTGCCCGCTGCCATTGGCCCCGCGGCGCAGGGCGGTGCCACACCCGCTCCTGCCATTGGCTGGCGCGGAAGGCGGGTGGCGACGTCAGAGGGGCCGGCGAGTGCGGTGCCGCGCCGCTGCTGCCGCGTGTGCGGGACCTCCCCACCCCGGGGGTCCCGTCCGGCTGGACATAGGCGGAATTCCTCCACGGAAATGGGGATTAGACATCGGAACGGGCTGCCCAGGGAGGCGTGGAGTCACCGTCCCTGGAGGTGTTTATTGAAAGAGTGGGCGTGGCACTCAGGGCCATGGCCTGGTTGACACGGCGGTGCTGGGCCACAGGTTGGACTCGATTATCCCGGAGGTCTTTTCCGACCGAACGGATTCTGCGGTTCCGCAGCGCCAGGCGCGTTCCTCTCGCTGGCGGTGCTGCCTCTCGGGGACCAGGCGGGGCAGGGGCTGCGGGGGACGGCCCGGGGCGCGGGGCGGACAGCCTGGGATGCCGCGCTGAGAAGGAAAATCACTGGTAGCGAACTGTATGGAGACCGCGTGGAAGATCCTTGCGGGAAAAGAACCAGCCCCGGGCCGTATGTCCTCTCCGCCACCGAGGCTGCGCTCCGCCCCTCCTCGGCCCGGCCCTTGCCCGCCTCACGCTGCAGGCTAAACTGACCTGAGCCGCGGACATTTAATCCCGTATCGGAAGCATCCTGGGCGCGGCAAGGTCGGCGGGGATGAAAGCACCGAGTATTGCTGAGCCCGGGACGCTTTGTGTCTGGTGTGCCCTTATGCCATAGCTGCGTGCTGTTTTCAGAAGAGTCAGCAATTTAACTCCCCCTAAAGCCCTTCCTGCCTGGCCATGGCATAAACCCCTAACATTGTTACCCCAGAGTTCAAACCTGGCCGAGAACGGTCCCGGCCGCCGCCTTCACGGAACGACTGATGCCAGCTCAACCCCAGCTGAGCCTCAGGATGCCCATCCCAGTCCCACGGTCATTTCTGCACTGTGCTTTCTCCCCTCACACTGTCTTGTCTCTGAACCTGGATTTTTAGACGAAGGCCAGCACAAAATCTCTACAGCTGTTTGCCAGCTTGACAGTGCCTGTCTTCACCCTGTCTCTCCACCATGCACAGAGCTAGGCCCGGGAAAGCCTGAAGCTTGTTTTTTTCCCGGTCTTGAGCTCTGTATGTCAAAGGAAGAGGTTCAAAACGCAAAGTGACTTTCTGCTGTAGCACACAGTCCAGGACAAGCAATTCTGTATTTGTTTCTGATCAGTCTCTTCTCAACCACTTTTTAATCCCTGAAGGAGTTAGTATACTGTTACAGTAACCCACAACTGAATGAAGCATTCCCCAAAGCTGAGGTCTACCAGTCACATAAACAAGCATTTACTTGCACCTTCCTCTTGTACCCTAAACTAGAAAAAATGCCAAGAACCAGGCTTTGGATATAGCACCTAGAAAGCAAGAGTATTTCAACAACCTGCTAACATCCATTTGCTACCTTGACTTTTTTTTTTTTTTAACTATTTGATCTTCACATTGTAGAACTAACATTTGTCAAAACTACTTCAATTGATTTTCTGTTTTATATCTCATTCATTCCCTGTGAGAGAAGATTTCAGTTTGTCTTTGCTCTCAAAAGTAAAATACTTCTTGCTTTCCATATATATCCAAAGATTCTCCAGACATGCAGCAAGAGGCTGACTGGAACAGGCACTGGTGAGGGAAGCATTTGTACTCCTTTGCTTCCTTGACTCTCAGTAGCTGATGCTCTAGTCTAGACCTTTCATTTAAAGACAGAGTTTTCAAGTTTAAACCAAAGATAACATAGGAACTGACAAATATTGTCTCAGGAAGAATTAAGGTTTTACTCTGAAAATATATATGTACCATATAGCAAAAACACTCAGGTTGGATGACGATGTTTTTAAGAAAAGAGTAATGCTGAAAACATGTAGAACAAAACCCAGAAAGCTCTCATTTAATTTCCCTTTACTCCTGCAGTAGAAAGCTCTTTTTCAGGGATATAACCTGCTAACATTCTTTAATTTTTTCATCATCTCTTCTCACCAAGACTGACTATAATATACTAATTTCAAAGTCACTCACTCTTGGTGTCCAGTCACAGATCATTAAAAAGTCACACTGTGCTGCTCTTCCTTAGCTCAGCAGGTGATATCTGCTTTGGCCATGTCCCAGATGTGCAGAGGGAAGCAGCAGCTGCCATTCCTGACTCTAGCTGCTCTTTCTTACAGGTGTTTAAGGTTGCATGCAGGAGCAGAAGTACAGTATCCAACTGAATTTCCATAGTGGATCTCCATCACTAAAATAAACAAGGATCAAATGCCAGGCACTATGTCTACTCAGAGATATTGAGATATCCAAGGAGTGGATCAAGAACACAAGTCCTGTGAGGAGCAGCTGAGGGAGCTGAGGTTGTTTAGCTTGGAGAAAAGGAGGCTCAGGGGGGACCTCATCACACTCTGCAACTGCCTGAAAGGAGGGTGCAGCCAAGGGTGGTGGGGTTGGTCTGTTCTACCAAGTAACAAAAAAATGGCCTCAAGTTGTGCCAGGGAAGGTTTAGATTGGATACTAAGAAAACTGTTTTTCTTGGAAGGGTTGTCAAGCAGTAAAACAGGGAAGCAAGTCACCATCCCTGGACTTAGTGGATGTAGCACTCAGGGACATGGTTTAGTCGTGCACTTGGCAGTGATGGGTTAACAGTTGGACTCAAGGGTCTTTTCCAGCCTAAACAATTCTATGATTCTGTTGACAGGTAAAGCAAAGAAGAAAATAAAGCCACATTCTCACTTTATCAGAAGAATGAACCAGGTTAAGCCTTTTGTATTTACATCAACGATTCTACTCAAAATGTGATCAATTTACAGGGGTAGGACTTGATTCAGCCAAGGAACTCCTGCAATAACTGGCTTCTGGAGAACAAATTCTCCTGAAAAATCATTGGGAAAGACTATATATTGCCCTAAAAGAGGGGGAAAAGTTTGGAAATAATGGCAACCTGCCACCAAAAAAAACCTCTGCCTGCAAGAACTGCCAGTTGGCCAATTCCCATGCACAGTACTGAGCAGTTGCTCAAAAATAGCTGCTTATTCCATACAAATAATTCTAAACTCTTCATGTACCAGAAAGCACAAAACACCGATGGTTAGCTGGTGCACTTAAAGAAAGGAGCTGAAATATAAAAAGAGATTCACATTAAAAGGCAAGAACAATTAGAGAAGAAAAGCCATTACATTAAAAGCACTCCTTCAGGCAAGCGACTGTTCCCACATCAGTGTTTACTGCAGGATCAGCTACCTGAAGGTCCTGGTGGCAACACCAGTAACTTACAGTGACGCACATTGTAAATAACTTCAGAGACAAATCAACCAAAATATTCAGCAATCCAAGTTCATCCCTGTAAATTGCACAGAGACATAGCCTTTTTTAAAATGCCACAAACTAAGTTAGGCAACTCCCAGCCACTTTTGGCATGGCAGGTTTTGATAAAGACTACAGCTTTTACTTTTTTTTTACTTTTTTTACTTTACTGAAAGACTACAGCTCATCTTTAAATAGAATTTGGAAGACTAAATAGCTCTACATATAATCTTACATATGTAAAAATTTTTAACAAGAAAAGAATTGGAAGTCTCCACTTTTGTTTTTTAATTACTCTGATCATAACAGCTGTTGGGACTTGAAGTCAGGCAAATTTCATACAGTGGCAATTTTAGGAGCAGCACCTGAATTCAAATTAAAAATTTTGTAGGCTGAGACACCAAAATACCTTGCTAAATGAGTAGTCTTTTAAATTACATTTTTATTTTGCAAGAAAATAAATTATACAACTTAAAAAATAAAATTCAAAAATTAAGCAGTACATCAAAATAGTTCAGCTGGACTGCCATACAGAAACTACCACCATTCAAAATTGTACAGCATTATTATCTTGGTAGTGGCACACATTCAAAATTGTAAATACCATACGGAGATAGTTATTACAACTCAGGAACCCGAGTTCGCTCAACACTCCAGACTACATATAGTGTATATGACAGGAAAGCTTTCATGTATTGTTTATTTCACAAATATGACCTTCAAGAATTACAAAGATAGCATCCCAGTCATTTAGATGAAAATAGAAAACAGTTTGAGATAGCAAATCTTTCTGTAAAACTATCAAATCTTTTTGCCAATTGTATTTTTAAAATTTGTACTTTACAGGACAATGGCATCCCAATGCAGATAAATGCAAGATGTGAACATTCAGAACATTTCTATTAATTTTAAAAAGATGAAAATGAGAAAGTCACATTGTCATTTGGAAATGTAACTGCATTACAGTCATAACAAAAAATAAATGAGTAAAAGTAGAAGCTAGGGACATCAACTGTGGAAAGAGGAAAATGGAAGACTTCAAAATTGAAACTGAGATTATCATCAAGTTGTTGGGACAGAGAAAGATTTAACAGTATTTCTTAATTAAACCCATTAAGAATAATTTCCCCCCCATCGTTCTACACTAGATTTCATTCCTTAGCTATTCACCGTGGCAGTGTGTGTGGCAACGTGTTTTTCAGATGCAGCACCTCCTTAAGCTAGGTCTTTGGACATATATATTCATAGCTAAAAACTGCAGCCTTAAAAGTGCATTGTTGCCATATTGCAAGTGAAGAATAGTTTTCATTTAGATCTGAACTCTACCCTCTCCAAAAGAACAGCTTACCCCAGGTATCTCCCTGTGCCCCAGGTGATACTAGTTTTAAGTGCATATTGGTGAAATGACCTGATGAAGAATGCTAAACATGATTCTGCATCTTTTAACAAATTTGCTGGTGTCTGTCTTAGATTTCATAAAAAACCCGACATCCATTTCTGGTATATATTTAAAGAAAAAATGACCATACCATAGGCACATTACCAATTCTATTTCCATCCAGGGTTTTGAGAAATGTATAGGTAACAATCAGATTGTATTGTATTTATTAGTTGAGGGAATGTGTAGCTCCTTTGCTTTTAGCAAGCTTTTCCTTTCTGCATACATTCCAGCTTCCTAAACAGTTGTATCTGAGATGGAGTCTCTTAAACTTCTCTCTCAAATCTAAACCAATGGCTTCAAACTTACCACGTGACCATTTCACACCTTTCTTCTCTGGTTAAGGGTTGGAATTTTTCATGTTGAAGAGTGTGCTCAGACTGTCACGTTCTCCCCAGTTATCCCAAGTAAGTATTTATTACTTTAAAGTTACAAAGACTGAAAGTCTTGCAGCACAAAGTGTTTTATTAGAATTTTGTTTTCTAATGTTCAAATAGTTTAATTGGTTAACTACACAGAGCACCACTTCCTTTTGATTCTGAATTGCAACACCACAGGGCCAACATAAAAGATGCAATATTTTTAAATAGCATCTACTTTTGAGTATCAATAAAAGCATGTAACACAAGCTGTAGGATTTCAATCAATTGTAATTGGCCAGGCCTTGATTTTTTCATCTCGTGGTCATGAAACCCTCACTACGAAGACTTTCTTACTCAAACAGATGTCCAAATACACACTGTTCTCAGGCAGTCACACTGGCATTTCCATTAGTAACAGAGCACACAGCCTGCTTAAGGGTGCAAACAGTCATTCTTGGAGAGTTTGCTTTTAAACCACTCCTACTGTATACTTTACTGTAACCATGTGAAAGTAAAACTCCTCCTCTAACTTACTGGAAGGCTTTCTTTTTTGACTAAAGTTCATTGTATCCTCTTCCCCATTTCATCATCAAAGAAGATGAGGCCTTTAGATGTTGAAGTTCAACTGGTTAATTAAAAAATAACTTCATACACTTGCAATTTAGAAGAAATATTCATACAGAACTGAATAATGCGCAACTTACCTTTGTCCTAAGACAGGCACTCTACTCCTATGACTCATGGTATCGCTCCAGTACATGCTGGGACATTTCAGAACAGCAGAGAGTAGGGCAGTGCCAAATGACTATTCAGATGATTGAGAATGGAAGAGGTAACATTAAGAAGTTGAGATTCCTGATGTGTGTTTGGCACTCTCTCTACATACACTGAACAAGGTATTTTACCTTAGCATTTTATCATTTTCATCAGAAGTGGACTTCCTACCCTACCTGTTACAAAATAAAAAGCAGAGGGTTTGTTTTTCATATAAAGATGTTGACTAGTCCAACTGGATTAACCTTGCATGTATATAAAAGTTACCACTGAGGAAATAGTACAGGGGTCTTCAAGTGTTATTCTCTGTGGGAGTTGTGCATAAATTACTCTTTAATGCATCCTGATATATGTAGTCATACTGAAATATTTGGAATATAAATATTAAATGTACAAGGAAATACACTTAATATTTCTGTTCCTATAGCAGACCCACCCATGAAAACTGCTTTTAGAGTGAAGTATCATTCAAGAAACTTTTACCTTGTCAAAAAGGATTGTAGCAAATCACCCATCTAAATTAAGGTAACAACATATCCACTTGTTTACATGAAACAATTTAAAAACAATGATCTCTTGCTTAGAGAAAAATATCACTGCTGACTTGGAATTAATTTTGTGTCAATGTGTCAATTTTTAAAATCCAGTTACTAGATTGAAGCACTGCTCTAGCAAACAGGTTTTAACTGTAACAAATATGTATCAGTTGTGATGCATGTGTTTGTGTCTCTCAAATGTTATTACATGAAAAGGATCAGAGGTGGACAGTACATTACTCTGTTGATCCAAAACACAAAAGTGAAAGTGCTACTTCTAGTCCTAATTGCATTAAAAAAAAACAACAACCCAAAAACCAAAACCAAACGAAACACAAAACAAATCCAAAACAAAACTAATAGCAGTTCCTCAGTGCATGAATATTTGAATATTTTTTCCTTGTGCAAGTACTGGTCACCTAAAAACCCAAACCTGTATTCTTCCTGGTGGGTATAAATCAAATCTACTTTAAAAAGTTCACAATGGGCTCTTCATGAATGCAAGTTTCCCACAAAACAGCATGCTGTTAAAAGTGTGCAACATGAAGGGAATGCCATCATGCTAGCTGAATGAGATTGGCAAAATATAGTCCTCTGTAAGGTAAGGCAGGGATTTTAATATGTAACGAAAGTCAAAACAAGTCCTTCTGCAGCACAAACTGTTGCAGCTGTCTGTCCAAGCACCCTTCCATTCATGTTCTCAGCATCCTGCAGAGTCCTCCAACTATGCCATGTATATAAAGGTGTTGATATCCGACTCATCTCTTCTGATATATTTGTGCTCTATAAGCCATTCAATTTGCTCTTTTATCATTTTCTTTTGTGGCAAGAACATGTTTTTCAGTATTTCTACCAGTTCAGTCTGAAGCTGGGCATTAGTAATTTTCTTCCGCATCTTCATTATTTGGATGATAGCCTCCTGGTGGGGGACAAGAGGAAAAGAAAAATTATTTTTAAAATGCCTGGGTGAAGTGACAAAATGAACACAGCATTAATAGGAGGATCCTGGTAAGGCAAGACAGCAAGGCAATCTGTATTTTTCCTTAGAAATCGGAACTATGCTGCATTTTTTTAACCTGTATAGAACTGCTTTTACAAAGAAGCTGATAAAGGAAAAGAATGAAGCGCTGGCAAGATGCAAGAGATGTAAGACAATTCCAGTCAAAGGAGCAGTTAAATCCTGTATCTAGAGTGTGAATTAATTATTCACTAAAACCAAATGTTCACTCACTCCCTGAACAGAAGTTGCAGTTTCCTAGGTGGCTTGTGATATACCTTGTGAACATCTCACTCACTTCCTAAGTACAACTAGGCATTAACCCTGCTGCTATCAGAATGGTTACATCATATGTTACATCAGGTGGTACAACTCACAATGTGCATGGCCTGCAATCCAACCTGACTGATAGAACAGACCTGAAACTTGAAGGTAAAATGAGACTCCATTGTATGTAATTGCCGGGGCTCACCCCCAGATTGGGGTGAGCCTGAAAGGGGGAAAAGTCTCTCCTCCAACCCGAGCCTTCAAAGAAAGACTCAGTAGTCTTCAGTCGTCCGGTCTCAAGGTAGTTTATTGTATTTTATCTAAAAGATTTTCTTCCTGAACTGCTGCGGTCCATTCAGCAGGCCAGACAAAGGCACACACACACACACTGACACTGTCTCTGACACCCTCTGACAGCCCAGGGGGCTGGTGCCATCTTTTATATCACACATTATGTGTTAAATGGTTATAATTTTCCCCCAATGCCTATTACCTATATTGAATGGTGACTTTCTACTCTAAACCAACCTGTGAGTGCCAACATCACCATGAACATGGAGGATAGGAAGGAGAAAGAAGGACAGGGCATGCCCAAATCCCTCCATCTTTGAACTTCTGACCCCCATGTACAAAAAAAAACTCAGACCCCTCTGTACAAGGCCTAAAACCCCCCTGTACAGCACTCAAAGATTCTTCCTTTCACTTTGTGACTACTTTTACTATAATATCTAAACTTTTGTGACTTCTTGTTCTTCCTGCAAGGTTGGTAAATTGTTCCATGGATCAGATTCAAAGCCACAGGGGTTTCTGGCTGCATGCCAGGGTCTCAAATGCTTCTGACCTGGGCCCGGAACATCCAAGAGTGTCTGAGGGACGTTCTGGATTCTGACATGTAATGATCCCTGATGCCAGAAAAAAAATCAGGCTTTTTTAAAAAAACTATCAGCTCAAAAGATTTGGCATGAGTAGCTGACTATCAACCACAGAGCAGGAAGCTGCAGTTTGTACAGCTAAGATGCACTTTTCAACTTCTCCTCTAAAGGAGAAGTCATAGTACTGTTACGACAGTGTGATTCCACCTCCAAGATTATTCTCTTCATACAGACCAAAGAGATATCAAGATCAACAATGCTGTTTATTCATGGTGGTGGTGAGTGTCAGTCAACATTACCAATCTGCTGCTGTCACCCACCCCATACCACATGCCTTCACCACTTGCTTAATATCTGCTTTGTCCTCTTTGAAGATGATGACCTGGTTACTTCAGACCAGGAGGCTGATAACTACAAGTGCACAAACACACATGAAAAAATCAGGTAATCACAAGGATATAGAGTCATACAGCAGAAGTCATTCCAATGGGATTCAAAGGCACTCATTTCATACATCAACATCCAACCGTAGGCAGCATGTAATGATAATACAACTAAAAAAATAGGGGAATTTTGCATTCCTCTGGCAGGTTACTTGCCTGGGTTCGCAATATTCTTAGCTGGACTATTCCTTCATTCTCCTCTTCTCGCATTCTTTCTGTAGTAAGTTGCAATCGACCAATCAAATTTATCTTGCCCCTTTTCTGAACTTTAGCATTTTTTCTGAAAAAAGTTGTATTGCACGAAAGTGAGCAAAAAAAACCCAAAAAACCCAAAAACAAACCCCAAAACTTTCAATTACAGAATTCTTGTTAAACTTAAATTAGCAACAAGTACCATGACAGATCAGATACTTATAGGTTATTAGCATTAAGGCAGTGAGAGAACTGTCTGACAGATCAAACTCAATGCCAATGTCTCCGCACAATGAAACCTAAATAATGCTAGCAAGCATTACAAGTAAATCCAGCAGGTGAAACAACAGAATTTCAGAAAAATATATTTCAATTTAATTATATAAATGTAGGGCTCTTTGGTGAAAGGTTTTACAACAAAGTTCAGGGAATATGACTAATTAATATTCCATCAAAGAACTGTCTGGGACAAAATCCAGCTATTGCAACAAAGAAAGCTGATGGCATTCTTCAGTGGTCACCCACAAACTTTCTCTATAACCTGTGTCTTCTGTTATGTCCTCTCATCATTTCATAAAGCTCAGAATCCTGATGACAGGAATAAGCATTATGGCCCTGGGCAACAAACTAAGCCAAAGGAAAGCAGATTCATCACTTATCTCTTTCTCCACAGATCCAGATGTCCAGCTGCTGCTAAGAATGAGGCACACAATCTGAGGTTCCTAGCAAGGAGCCAGTTCTCATCATAGGCATTGAGAGTATAGGCAAGCAAAAGCAAGTAAACCACGCTGAATGTAGTATGTATCACTTAGACATTCCCTCTTTGTATTATCTTGTGCTTGAAGGATTTCAAAGCATCAGTAAAAGAGTACTGCAATTCTCACAGAAATAAAGACACGCCTCTCTGGTGAGAGCCACACCAAAAATCCTGGCTCTTGACAGCACACCACATTATTAAGCAGATTCACTTCTTTTTTTTCAACTTATTACTCTGTTACTGAAGTCCTCTGTGTGTATAATAATCAATGCAGCACTACTGAATACAAGCTGTCTTCCATGAAATTTCATGGACTTACTGCTAGCTGGAACACAGCAAAGCCTCCAATTTTGTACCTCGTCCCTAAGTGTGTAAGAAATTTACTTTCGCAAAAATCAGAATTATGAAAACATTTGTTTCAAGAGGCTGCTGGAGGTCATCTAGTCCAATCACCTACTTGAAGCATGACTTGCCAAAATAAGTGAGAGCAAGGAAGCAAAGCATGCGTCTAGATTATTTTTGAAAACTTTCAATAACAAAAGTTAAGTTAAAGTTAATTCCTTTAGTTATAAAACAGTACATTGTTATTTTACTTTTCAAACATCATCTTACATTAAACTGAACTCCTGGTTCACCGAGAAGAGGGTTCCTTCTGTAAAGTCTTTGGGTGAATTGACTTGAGGTTCATATAATAAAACCTGACGTTTCAGCTTTGGAAATGCTACAAGAGACTACAGAGAAAAGGGGAGGGGGAGAAAGAATGAAAATAAAACACCAGACTTTCTAAATGGAAACAACTACTTTCTACAAGAATAATTCACTGCGGTGCTGACTGTAGTGAGGGAACCACATAGCCTTGTTTGGAACTAGTAAAATCAGAGAGGGGACACAGTTTACCAAATCTCCTTCTGAAATGAGTTAGCATAAGCAAAATCGTACAAAGTAGTAAAATACACAAACTCATGGCTACAGAAGTGGTGTTAAGTCTGACTTACGTGATTTCTCTCTTTATTCATGAGCTAAATAATTAAAAGTCTGCTAAAGCAAACATTGAAGTTATTTTTAAGCAACATGTATTTACCAGGTGTCACTAGTTTTCTAGAAATAGACCAGACCCACTTGACAACACACAATCATAACTCTCTGCTTTAGACAGCATATGGTCAAAAAATTCTTGCAGTTTCCAAAAGCTTGTGAAGTAACACTGGGTAGGGAGAACATATTAATGTAAAGACTGTGTGTGCTCAGCAGCAGTACAAGGAGCCAGCACTGCAACTGATTAATTACCAAGAAAGGCACATTTCAGTTTCAAAGTGTTATCAGACAGTGCTTTAAAAATACTAATCCAGTATTTCAGAGTACAAAAATCAAGAAGCAATCTGTTTCAAGAGAAAGGGATATACCCATAAAGTCCTCCTAAGTTCTGCATCAGGGAGTTCAGTTGCCAGTTTAAGATTTTCAAAGCTGATCTTCTCTCTGGGTCTTTGGTTCCATGCAAACAACACAGCCAGCTGAAATGTTGTTACCTCTAAGTCATACTGGCCAACCTCATTCTTAAATGTTATCTGTAAAGAGGATGAAAATTTTACTTTTAAGTCTGTCTGAATCACAAGCTTTCTTACTGTTATAAATAAACAGAGAGTGCAGTCAATTAAGACTGATACAATGAAAACTACACACTTACAATTCCATTGGACATGAGGTGGTGCCAGTGGAGTTTTCTACCACTGTGATTCTTTTTATAAAATTCTTCCACCTCTGGGATGAGATCTTCTAATTCCGTGGGCAGTGAGACAAACACTTTTTCAGAACTTCGGGACCAGGCACCAGCATTTAAAATTTTAATATTCACAGAGTCAGCTGTAGGATGATATCGGATTATATGAATCTCCAGGTATAGCAGATAGATAAACCAAAATGTTTTGGGTTTCTTTCCTACTCTCAACACAATTCTGAAGGATTGAATTTTTAGAAAGTTGCAGGGTGTCTACCTACTTAAACATTAAGGCACTCTGTGCACCACTGGCTGTCTGCGAGCAGCACTGATTGAAACTTGTTTTTTTCTCTTGCTGCTGCAGAGCTCCTTGAACACTGGTGCAGCTTTACAGCTGATGCTTATAAGCACTACTCAAGGGTTTTCAGCATGGCAGATCCAATACCTGATGTTCCTCAGCCTCTCTCATTAGTGAAACAATCTCAGAACGTGATTTAAGCTCTCCACAGCATGCATCCAGCTCTCCTGCTGGCGGATAAAGGAGGAGCACAGCACAGAGAACTAGAAGAATGATGAGGGCATAAAAGGCAGTAGTTGAGGCATTCACCTGGCTGATGCCAATTCAAGCTCCTGCTTGCAATTTGTCTACAAGAGAAGGGAATCTATCTATGAGACTGCTCATAAGAGAAACCCAAAACAACTCACAGAGTGATACAGCTCTAGTATCAACTGCAGGAGAAAGCAGTGTCTACAGACAATTCCAATTGAGGGGGCAACAATGCCATGGAGACAGTGTTCAACCTGCAGTTGATGTAATTTTAAACCTAAGATTTAACAGGGCTATTTTTCACTAAGAAAAATAAAAAGTAGCACATAATTTGAAAACAATACCTGGTAAAGCAAGCTTATTATTTTTGTGCATTTCTTTGAAGGCCTGGTTCAAGTCTTCAGAGACTTTGATATCCTGAAACATTCTAGCCAGCTTGTTTACATAGTCTGCTGGCATTCCCACTTCCTACATAAACAAACAGAACAGTAAATATGACATAGAAAACTATGAAGAAAAAGCTTTATTTTTAAAATAATACGCTCAAATAAATTAAGAGCACAAAGAAGTACACTGGTATCATCACTTTACAGTAATAGTGAATCTGCAATGTGATATAAAGGAGTTTTTGCATGGATCATAAGTAGTTATCCCTTAAGGGCATATGGTGATTCTTTCAAAGAAATTCAAGTGCTGAAGAACATATGCATGCATTAAAGAATCCATGAGTTCTGAAATTTGAAGGAATGTTTCAGGCATGCAAATAATATTCTAATCTACATAAAAATTCAAAATTAGAATGGATCTCAAATTATTTACATAATGAAGTACACTGCATTTTGCTTATATGGAATATATGAAACCTTTAGATAATTGTATGTGAAATATTTTAAAATCACTGGCACTACTAGAGAAGAGCCAAACAGTTTTACTTTCATGAAGTACTATGACAGAAGGAAAGTATTAAGATGCCTGAGTGGTCAGCTATTAAAGATAAAACTCACCTAAGCAAGAAAGATATTTATGTTCAAGAGTGGAATATTAATTCATCACAAACATGAGGCACAACCAAAGAAAGATGTGATGCTACTTACTCTGAGCCATTCCACCATATTCTCCTCAATCTCACTATCAGCTGATATATCTAATATCAGACGTCTTGTTAAGTGAGCTTTGTGATATCGCATGAAAACATCTTTATTCTGTACATATTTAAGTACCAAAAGCTGTCAAAAACAGATAATGTATTTATTTGCATTGTGAACCAGATGAGTCTGAATGCTGATCTAATGGCACTATAGACTAGGACTAGAGAAAGGCTACTTGACATTGCTTTAAGAGCAACTGTGTTAATACTATCATAGGCATCAGCAATGAATGTTTCACAATATCACACCTTCAATTTCTTAATTTTTCAAACATCAGTAAATTATCTTAAATCAAAAAAGAACTGACACTGGTATGTAAAAATCCCCTGTATTATTTTCTAGACAAATATTAGTTATTATTGTAATATGTTACAATCTCATATAGGCATTAATTTAATGTACCAATTTTGTGAACCAACACAGGAGACATGAAACACTGAATGATTTACAATGTTTAAACACACACACACACTTGATAACACAATAAACTCTTTTCTCTATTACACCCCGCATAACTGCTTTTGAAGATCAAGGCCTCAACCCACATAAGGAAATAAACCAAACAAATTCCCTCTTCAGAATAATTGTGAAATAGAAAGCAAAAACATACCACTTCTTTAAGCTTTGCTTCAATTTCTTCAGAGGTCAGTTTTTTGCTTAGTGGTGTTTTTCTTAGCAACATGTCACAGTAATTAGCAAGAAGCTCAGGGCATTTGGATTCAGGCTGTGTTTTCAATCCAACACTAGATAAAAGAAGAACAGTATTTCTTCAAACCATTCAGAATCCTGCTATTCTGGAATAGTTACATTGTTAACAAGACAGACCGCTCTCTCCTGATCCCCTTGGCAAGGATCCTGGTGGTGAATTTATATCCTCGTTAAACTAATGAAAAATTAGGGATAACACCCTTTCTTCTTGAAAGAATAAATACTGCCAAACACTTTCAGAAAGCTTCTACAGCTTATTTGAACTAATTACAATTTTAGATCTGTAACAATGAAGTGTACAGATGACACTACAGTGTGAAACAACAAAATATTGCATGGGAAGAAGTATTCCAGTAAAGAATTAACAAATGCTACAGTGAAATGTTTCTCTCATCTCCTCAGTATGCTGTAATGAGGTCTCAAGAACAGCCTCCTGCACCACACTTCACAGACTGCACAGCTCACCCCATCTAACACATATTAAACAGGATGAAATTATTTCATCACAGCTATAAGGATAGACTAACAGCTAGGAGATTAAATACAGACTAAAGTTGAACAAGATACTACAGTACACAGATTGTGGTTCTTCAAAATTCATCAAGCACAGGTCATGTTCTGAACCTGTGTCTAGACTGGGGAATAAAACCAAATGGCAAGGGCAAATCCCTATTCCTAGAGTCAGATGGCACCAACCTGACTGCTACTCAAGGGCCCACAGCAAGTTCAGGAATCCATTTTTCTTGCTCATTATTTCAGCCTCTCATCTATTTGTAAACACAGAGCTAACTCTTCAGACAACTTGTCCTTTTTTTTTAAATTCATGAAGCAGCTTGCAGGCTAATGTCTTCTGCCCTCCTAAAGACCATTTGAAGTACAAGCAGATCACAAGTCTTTTGGCTATTACAGAAGACTAAGCAAGATGAAGTTCCATTTTGCTCAAACCAGGCTGCATAGCTAGACAACTTCAAAGTGCTTGGGAAGAAGAATGCTGAACAGAAGACCATCACAATTACAGTGGTTTCTAAGAAACCACTAGGCCGGATTCACTTTAGGAGTGAAATGAGGTATCAATTGGGATGGTCCCAGAGGAAAGGAAACTTTTAGAAGATACCTAAGAAACTCCTCTACCATACCTACTTCTGTGCAAAGTATAGAAAGCAAGGATCCAGTCTTTTGTGACAGCATTCCTCCAATAAATACAAGGAGAAAGACTAATCCCTATTCCGGCTTGCCAGTATCTGGCAGAACCCAGAACATGAACCCAGAATATGAACCAAGATGCTGGACAGATATTTATAACCATCCACCCCTAACTAGAAGCAATTGGAAAGGGACGCTGGCAGCCCAGCTACAAAAGCTTTGTTTCCATAGTAAATTAGATGACAAACCATATATATAAGCAATCCCAAGCACCTAAATATATACAAGCTCCTACTCAAGTGGCACATCACACGGTAAATGTTAACAATCAATTAACTGACTGCTACCTTCTCTTGGCTGAGTTAGCAGAGCGGGCACTGTAAGCATGGTCCTTCTTCTTGAGTCACGCAGGTCTGCCTAATCTACTGGAAGTTGTTTAAACTAACCTGGTTAATCCTGCACTGAAACAAAAATGCAACAGCTGGACAGGTCACACTCACAACTGGCACAAGAGGAGGTGGAAAACAGCTTGCAGATGGTTACACCTTAATCAACCACTGTTATTCCCATGAAGATTACTGCCTCATTTTTCCCCAGGACCTTTTGCTGAAGTTGTGGCAGAGTTATACAGCTGAGGTTTTTGGAATTAATAATCCAGGAAACCATTATGAATTTCAGCTAACAAACTGACTCATAGTATAAAAGAACAGATCCCCAAAATACTACAGATAAATTTATGTTGAACCAGGTTGCTATTCACTGATCCGCTTCCACATGAAAAGAGTCTTACCAGAGGTCAATAAACAATATGAAATTTCATAATGCAAATAACACAAAGCCCTTTTAAACACAGCATTACTTTTTGAAGAGACATTTTAAAAACCTTGATTCACATAAAGTTTACATGGCTTACCCCTTTTGCTTCAATGGCAATTCAAGTTTAAATATCGTAGCATCATTCACAACTGCTTTGTACGCCTGAAAAATAATTAGATTATTGGTGCTTCACTCCCATTTCTTTCTAATATGAATTGCAAAGATTTTATCTCTTTTTACACTACTGTAACATGGAATTAATTCAATTTTTTTTATTAGTCCAAAGCTTGCAGATTCTATTTTCAGTTTGAGAGTTCAAATTCTATGATTCAATTTCCCAAAAACTGATGTTTTCCTCTTTTCCACTAACATACTCATTTCCTTTAAGCAACAACTTAGCAAGGAATTACATGGAGCAGGTTGCATGTCTGAAGTCATGACACAAAGTAAATTCCAAACACAAATTATTGCTGAATCAGACATTACAGTTCTCAAAACAAAGGTCATCTTCTAATGTGCTCTACACCATTACAAAGCTGAATATATGCAACTTTATGCAACATTATAACAGAAATGGAAAGCTCCTCAGTTGGTAGTAAGTTTCATCAATATTTTAGTCTGCATATTTAATAGAGTAATAGCAGCTTCTAAATTTAACAGTGAATGCACCCAAGGGTTTTGGAGACATCATAATACAAATTGCAACAAGTCTTACAGCGAACAAAAGACCAGCAGAAACAGATACCTTATCTCTGGCAGTAAGAAATCTTGGATCATCTTGAAAAGCTTCTTTAACCAACTTGCTAAACCGATTAAACAGCGTGAGCAATTGCTCTACATACTTCTCAGAATCCTAAAGAGGCAAAAATCAAATTAAAAACCAAGGTTCCACAGAACTCAGTGTGAGCATACACGTAATTCCCTAATCTGTAAAAATGCTGTACCCTAAAAAGCCTGCATACTGTGAATTTACATTTTATCTTTAGTCTCGGTATCTACAGCATGTAGGCTTAAACAGACTTTCAAGATAGTATTTCCAATATAAAAAAAAAAAAATTATTTTAAAGGACGTTTTCAAGGATAAATAAAAGACAAATGCCACATCCTAACTGCTGCAGACACCTAGGCCTCCTAGACAACAGGGAAAAAAGATGATTAAAAGCTGAAAAAGTACACTGGGGGAAAACCCTTTAATTTCCACACTGAACAACCACTCTTAGATTGAAAGCAAATTTCAAATTTCATCAGGAAGTTATAATGCTGGGAAAATTGATTAGGCTCTTAAAGTTAAGATTCTAGAATAATTGTATTGTAAAAACATCCCATGCACTTAATTTACAACCTTTACTGCAAACTAGACTCAGTTTTTAAAGCCACAGCTGAAAACAAAGAATAAAAAGTTATCCTAAAGACATTTAAAACATTCAGTGGATCAAAATTTGACCTCTTAACACAAAATCTTAAAAATTATTTCCATTCATGCATTTGTCCCAAAAATAGAGAATATTTAACTTCTGCAAAGTTTTTTCCCTGTTGTTATTTTACTAAAACCCAATACACTTACAGTAGTAATAGTTTCAGCAGCTGCTACCATGTCTGCAAGTCCAGCACTAACTATATGTTCTTCCAAATCCTTTAGCATAGGCTCTATGCCATTCGGAACTTTATCCATCAGTGAAAACATTAAATGCAACTCTGAAAGATACAAATACTGATGAAGCCACCAGTTAAAGATAGCTATAAAACCCAAATATACTGCATTTCTCCTAGGCATGTCTCAAGTGGAACATTAAATATGTGAAGAACGGATAATCCAATTCATCTCTTAAGAAGAAAGATGTCTTGAGCACTGTTCTAATTCTGGTCCCACAAGAAGATTCTTTTGAAGGCAAAAAAGGGTAATTTATTGCAATGTAATACTTGCTTACATATGTAAGTATCTTATATAGTATGCTAATGCATATAGTATCAAAAGCTTGAATAAGATCCCCCCCTAAAACCAATGCCAATTTGGATTAAGTCCAGTTCTAACAAATTGCTTTCAAATCCCTGGCAAGAATGTCTCTCAGTTGGAAGCCTACAGGAGTTTATGCAGGAAACTATGGATTCAAGACATTTTTATATTTTAAATTAAAGCCAAACACACCTGTCTTTGTGTATGTTTCAACACCACTTACAATGCTTTGTTTTATAAATCTTGCAAAGTTCTGAAGTAACCAAAACTGACTAATGCAAACAGTGAAGTCTTCTTCCCAAAGAGTTTATTTAGTTTATCAGAAAGTTACCAGTACAAAAACTTCAAAAAGTGATGCGCTTTGTCTACTTTTTGTAAAGCTATTTCAAAACTGCTTAAAAAAAAAAAAAAAAAAAAAAAAAAAGGATATTGAAACATCAGTAATCATCTTGACAAAGCTGTCCACAAAGAACACTGGGATTAAGGCCACCAGATTGTTGTAAAGAGACCACAGAGATTTGAACTCAGCTCGGCAAAAGACTTTGCTTTATGAAGTAGAACAAATGGACTCTTTTTTTTTTTTTGGTCAGAAAACAAAATTTATAGATTCACTTAGTTCCTCAATGTTATGTCTACTGTGAAAGTGGAAAAATCAGAGGCCCTGTCTTTGCTTTCTCCTCTGCATTACTTTTGTCAGCAACAAACACCAAGATCCATCACCACTGAGGATGAAATATGCTATCATCATCTGTACCACAAGAGCTGCTGCAGAAGCAAACAGAAAAGCACAGAGAAGAAAATAAATCCTTTTAGAATATAACAAAGCAAATTAGATAATGGAAACTACAACGTTGAATAAGAACTTGCAATGGTACTACAGACCACTCATAATGGGCTGAATTCCAGGAACCAGAAAAAAAAATGTAGTTGGAGGCATTCTCAGTGCAATTTAGATCTGCTGTAACCAATGGCAGCACTGTTTTACATACAAAAAGTCCAAAAAGCTCAACTTTTACTGGATCTTTTAATCTAGGCTTTTAAAAAGAATAAGAGGGAGGAAAAGAGGGCAGAAAAAGAGTAACAAAAATATATGTTAAAGGGCTCTACATCTGTTTCTGTACAGTAGTGATGCCATAGATACCCCAAAAAAAATCAGTAGTTTCTCTTAAGAATCAGTAGCAAAGGAAGACTGCAGGATCATCCCAAAGACTGCAGGATTAAAAAAACCCATAAATTCTTCAAGACAGATTTCAAAGTAACAAAACCAAAAGGAGTATTTTACTGGAACTCTCTCAGAATATATTATGACACTGAAGAGTAAAGAAATCAATGCTGTCGTTGTTGGGACACTTAAAAGTCTGCTTTCATTCTTTATTCATGAAAGCCAAGCAAACTTTTTATTTCTGTTGTACTACAGGAATAAAATTTAGGCCTCCCTTCCCCAATACTATAAGCAAACAAAAACACAGTAAGTGAATTCTGAAGTGTTTGCAAGCTATGACATTTTGGATAGATTTTAGTTGAAAAATATTATTCCTTCCTGTCTTTGCACAGCATGTAAATATTCCTTAACATAATAAGAGTACATGCCCAGCTCATAGCCAAAAATCCCCACCAAAACAGCCCTTTTTTGTCAGTGCTGTTTAATAAAGAAAACAACACTGAATTCTTTGGGGCAGATAATATCAGCAAGTCAGATGAGTAAGCAAAGCACAGCAGAGGACACTATCAGATGTATACATTACTATGCACAGCTCCAGTCTTTAATTACGTTTCAGTCATCTGCACCTGCACCCTTCATTGAAGCATCTGAAACAGTTCTTACAGACTGAGCGAAGTGCCCTGCAACCAAGCACCACCACAGGACACACACAACCACAAGAAGGCTGTGTGAATATTGCAACAGGTTTCTAAAGAAAGGTCTTTTGGCAGATGAACCCTTCTGAAGCTCTGCATTTACATAAGCCTCCTGCATTCTCCCAAAGGCTGTAACATATACTCATAAGACGTTTCACTGCTTTCTACATTTAGCTCTGGACTATTGCCAGAAATCATGCTGCTAGATGAACTGATCAGTATGACATAGTTTTGAGGGCAAATATTTTCTTAAATGCTGGCTTTAAAAGTGAGTATTTTCTATAATATTCTAAGTCATAAAACAGTTTTCTCATTTCAATAGAAATGAAAACCTCCAAAGACATTGGTAAATATTCCCTGGCTGCAAGATACCAAGATTTCAAAGAAAAATTAACCTGTCATTTCAGTTTGCTTTTTTTTTCATTTTTCCTACCTGAATTAAAACATTTTAATGACATATTTAGTTTGCTTTATCTAACTAACTTCTCAACTTCTGGCAGCAGAGTTAAAAAAATCTTCTGAAAACTTTCAAAAGGCATGCAGGACTAACTTTCAACACTCACACTGATATACTGGCTATAAAACCCCATGAACAGCTTGTAGAGATTTTGTTCATTTGACCTACAGGTCCTGCATCTATAATCAGAATAAGAAAAAATTTTCCCCTGCCTTTCAGAAAAAAAAATCTTTTATAAAGAGATGTTTTACTTTTTTTCCACGTGTAAAGAGGTACTGGGGTGAAACAAAGAGGAAATGTTTGTATCTGGAGTACTCAAAGAGAAAGTAAAGACATATGGAGACATATGGACATATGGAGCATTTAGCAGAGTTGGTCAATGTAATGCAAGTAAGTGTATGAAAAAATAAAGAAAACAGAGCACAAAATATTTTCTTTCAAGCAAGATTAGAGCTATCCACTGATTCAAATTAAAATATTGTGTATATAGATTTCAAAACTGATAGGAAAAATATGAATCTATGGTAATTTTTTGTGGGATTGTTCATGTGCAATAATATTTTTATATGAAACACAACCACCATCTATTAAAAACAGTAATTTGATATACCTACACACAAATCTATTTTTATGCAGTTCATGCAGGGCTCACCCTGCACTGCTCTTGAAGCTCCACTTACTTTCTGTTTCATTTCGTTTGATCATGCCTTGGCATTCAGCTAAAATAGTCTCTTTAAAAGATGTCACCAGGGCATTGACGCAGCACTCCATGAGCTGAAATATATTAAACACAGGATTAGCTCAAGCAGCCAACTGAACTGAAGTCTGATGTGTCTCGAGTTTGCCATGACGCAAAATCTAACCTCTTCTTGACAATTAGCTCTATAAAAGAATTAACTCATTCATTGATTCATAAAAGTATGTGCAGTTTGAATAGAATCTATGCAGGAACCATATTTCTTCAAAATGTTTAGGTTAGGAAGTGTGGCAAAATCTCCTCCAAACCATTAATGAGCTTAGTATTTCTGTCGACTCTTTTCTCTCAAGGGAGCCACCACTTTTGGAACAGTAACTACCCTACTTCATTTCTAAGTATACATCCAAGAGCTAAGAATAGTTCTCATTCCAGTATACCCTATTTGGACCAGGCTGGGTGGCTTGAACAAGGCATTAGATCTAGAACACAAACTGCCTGTACATGTCAGGACCACCTCTCCTTTGTCAGCCTCTTTATAAGGGCTACAATTTATACCTGTGCAAAATGAATGACTCACAGCTTAACAATAGGCATAAAGCACATTTTGATCCACTTCAAAAAAATGATCAGATTTAAAAGGTATTTATTTAAAATAACCTGTTTCCTGAACTAATTTCAACACAGACAATTGTGACATATTCATTGCATTCTTCCTCTAGAATCTGAACTGTGTAAAAAAATTGCCGAAGAGGGAAGAAGGGGAAAGAAAATCTCTTAATATTAAATGGCCATATTTCAGCCTAAGAGGAAATATATTACAGCTTTAATGAAATTTGTATTCTTCCTTTTGATTGCAACGAATGGTAACTCTTTCAGGTGTTCTAAATGAGCACTGAGAAATTGTTTGCCAAACAGATTTGACAGTTCATTTTCAAACATGATTCTTATCCACTGTTAAACATAGGACAAAAATCCACCATACTTAACTCAAAATGAAAGAATAAAAACCAATCTGAATAAAAACCTGCCCTTCGGTTTTAACTTTTGATCTACCTGTACTATTTACACATTTACAGAAATTGTAGATTACCAGATTGGAAAGTAATACATGTTTTTGCAACAAATAATTTATAATTAGCAAACATAAAACAAACAGTTCCAATTTAGTGCTATCAAATAATACTGTAACACAAAACTGAAAACTACAACATAACACTGTATAACTATGAAATACACAATTTTTCTACACATTATACTCACTGCTTCTACAGAGTTACATTCACGTCTTGTTTCCAAATATCGTAGTGCTCTTTTCTCTTCTTCTTTTAGTTTAGCATCTGCCTGTGCAAAAGTAGAACAGCAATCATTTTAAGTACTAACCCATTCAGTACAAAGTTACAACAGAATTTTTACTTACATATTTCATATAATTCTGTACACCGTTTTGTTGTAAATAAGAAGGAGCCTGTGTTCTATAAAATCTCTCTGTTGAATCCAAATATGCCTTTTCAAAGTTATCCCGATATATCTGAAGTTTATCTTCAGGGTTAGAACAAAGGTTAACTGCAAAGAGAAAGTCCAAACTTACTCTCAAGTCTTGGAAATTTATGTGGCTAATAATAAGCAAATTTCAATGAGAGAGTGAGACTTGTATTAAAAGGTTGCATTGAACAATTTGAAATATCTGATAAATGGACTCTGATCACAAAGGTAACCAAATTTGGCCAATCTTTGCTCCAAGAAACATTCAGATCAACTATGGCAAACTGGAAAGAAGTTTTATACCTAGCTCCAGCATGTCAGACATTCAAATTTGGTAACCATAAATACACATACAACTGCAAAATTGTAAAGAAGGAATAAAAAAGCTCAGAATAGTGCCTAATAAAATGAAAAGTTCACCACCTGACTGAGCAAAAAGCTTCTCTTAGACACTGTTCCTGGAATCACAATGTCTCCCTTTTAGACTGTTTTTTCCTGTTTTACAAGAATAAAGACAGTAAGCTTATTGCAGCTCTTTGCACTGTTTGAAAGAGTTTCCACTTTCTTCTCAACTGTTACAGAGAAATGAATAGTCATTAAATGGAATATGCTTTTTAAAAAAGTTAGAATTTGACTTCTATAAAAAGCTGCCTTAAAGGGTATTAGTCACAAGTTTAATTCAACAGGCTGGAAAGCTTTCAAAGTAGCAGGCAATGGTGAAGTATCACAGAAGTTTCAGATACATAGATCTGTTCTGCAACAAAGACAGACTGAATATCTTAAATGTAGCCTGTTTAGCATTTCTTCTTCAAACTGTCTAAAGAATCAGAAACAGTATGTAAAGGAGTATAGACTAAGTTATATGTGCAACCCCAAAAGGTCAAAAGGTACTCTTTGAAAACACTGATTTTGCAGTAACTGATACACAGCTAAATCACTTAGAAGCTAAAGTTTATAAACAAAATTTAATTGGTGTCATGTATAACAAGCACAACAACAACAAAAAAATCAATACAAAATGCTGAGATAATTCCAACCCCACCACCACAACTGCCAACTTTTATGAAGAAAATTAATTTAATAAAGTGAGGAGGCAACAGATCAGGGTGTGCAAGACATACCATATGATTCTCGAACTCCAATAACGAGCTGGGAGTCGAAAGCTTCTCCTAGTCTTTCAGCATGAACTAGCTTCATTGCACTGTCCTGAAGTCTATTTTTTATATTTGAAAATATGGATTCATTCCACGTATCTAGCATGAGCTGCATATCAAGAAGAAAAAAAAAAATCCTGTCAGAAAGGTACATGCAGACCTAAGTTTGTGCAAAAAAAATACAAGACATCAGAAACAGAAATCGAGCAATTTATAATGTCATTTTCTGGTCATACACAGCAGTTCAGCTATGTCAGAACGTGATCTTGCTCTGAACTTGTTATAGAAGCCATATTCTGCTCACATTCTAAATTTACTTTATGTAGCTGGACAGCTAAGGGAATCAGTCTTGAATTAATGTATTCATTCCATAATTCTCTATTACATCTACAGTTCTTTATAATCAGTCAAGTAACCTTTCCAGCAATACAATGTGTCAGGAGTTGCTATATCAGGGGGTACTTTTGAGGCAAACACTGAAATATAACTCACCATTTGGCAGGCACGGTCTTAGACAAAACTAAAAACTCAACTAACATCACAGGTACATAGAGAAAAACACTGATGGTTTTATATTGCATTTATCCAACAAGAAAGTTCAGTATTCAAGTAATGCATCTGTAGTTTATAGAACTCCACATCTCATCTAAGCACTGCAAAGTTTTAAGATTAGTTATGGAGGCTCTTATCAAAATCCTCATCACTCAATATACACCCTTTATACTCCATTGTGTGATTTCTTATTTTTGGTGATTGCCACTAATGCTGCTGCATCACATTACAGGCTTGGTGCAATGTCATGCCGAGCTACAGAATGCCCTCAGTGCTGTTACTGAGGCCAGCTGTACAACAAAGCTCTCTTGGCAGTACAGCTCACTCACCTTTCGAACAATGCTGTCTTCCACGTTGGACTTCTTGTTGCTGCCCTGCTTGCCCATCAGAGTGATCTCTAACTGACAGAAGGGCTTGGGCAAAATGTCGCACTGGGTGAAGAACTTGCGCCACTCCACGATGTAGGCTTTGAGTAGAGCTGTATCATCCTGGTGACTCAGCACTCTCTGCATGTGGGGCAAGCAGAGGAGGGAATTTATGAATCAGTTTATGCACAAAATATGGGCTCTGTTTATGCTGAAAATAACTCCCCATATAAAACTCAAATATATAGCTATATCAGAATAAGAAAGTCTACATATTGAAGTGCCTTTTGGTTTCTTGCAGTAGTTATTAGCCCGTGTCATATGAATCATTTCTAAAGGGCAAAGAAAGACAGCAGTAAAAAAGGACTCACTAAAGTCAAATTTTCTAAATTAATCTCTTTTTCTCTTTTTAAGTCACGTGCAAGTAAAAAATTAAAATCTTTGGTCTAAAGGCATTTGCTGGTAGAACCATATTAAAAAAATCAAATTAACATAAACCTGTAAGGACTGTGTTATATTCTATACACTGACATGTTTTGATTCAATGGCATCTACTAACCTTTCATTAGACCCAGACTGATAGTTAACATCTATATTTTATTAAAGCCTGAAAACTTAGCTACATTGTACACTGGCTATCATAATGCCAAAAAAACCCCTGTCTATCAAATAACAGCCAACACAAACCACATCAGAAGGCCTCAGCTCAGCATAGCATTTATGCATGTAAGCAGGTAAGCTATGGAACTTAATAAACAACATTTATACGCCTGGTTATAAAAAGGCCTCTATAAAAAACTATTTTCCTTGAAGCAAAGCCTTAGTGGTATAAATCACTTCACTAAGAGGATAAAATAAAAGTGTACAGAATCTTGCTAAACCATTGTCATGGGATACTTTAGAATATTTTTTTCATTTCAAAGCAACTCCCTCTTTTAAATCCCTCATAGCAAAAGATGTTTTCTGTAGTATGTATTACAAACACAAGAACTTCCTTTGAGTCTATTGACAGCGTCACTCGTTTGGAGGGAAGCCCATAAAACTGGACAGCTGAGCTTCCTGAGTCAATAGCACAGATATTTGTAGTACACTGTATATATGTCTTTTTTTAAAGCCATCCATGAACATGTCAAAATAGCACTGAAGCTATATAAACTTTTTTTTTTTTCAGACAGTAACTTCTAATAGAAAATTCTGCCTTTAGAAGTTTTCAAGTGGAAGAAAATTCCATACATACTCTTGGATAAACAAAAATAATGCTGTGTTTTGTCTTTTTAAAATACAACACAAAAGCCATTGCCCATCCCAGCTTCAAGCACTGTGAGAAAACAATGAGCCAGGCAAATGCTCAAGGCTCTTCTTTTTGTCAACAGAAATTTGCAGGGTAATTATGATCTCCAGAACATCACAAAATTTCAAACAAAAAAGCAATGCATTTAGATCCAACAAAAGTCAGAATTATTTGGCTATTTTTCTAATAATGCGAATAAAAGTTATGAAACATTAAGAACTTACTGCTTGTGCCTGCTTAATAAAATCAAGGATGTCTTCCTTCAGAGCTTGATGGATTTTTGCTGGACCTTTATCATCCCACAAGCAAACTGCGTGTACATCTCTAGAAAACAATTTATCCACCTTTTAGTAACAGCTACTCAAAATTTAATGCTGTAATGTATGAGGCTTTAACAGGCATAATTTCAGAATGTCTAAGAAATTAATACACTTTTTATCTGCCATTGTTGAACAACACACAACTAGATCCCAGTGACACATGGGAGAAAGCATGTTTTGGGAAGAGATTGAAGCTTTAAGGAAAGTCCTGGAAGCAACTAATTGCAACCTATCTAGGAGAAGGCTATGGTCAAGAAGATGTGTAAGGCAATTCTGCCTTCAGTACCTATTCAATAATCCTTACTGAATTAAGGACAATTTTTAAAGCTTTTCTTTGACAGACATCACTTGCCAGTAACAGCATTACTACTCAGCCCATGATATTCTAAAATGCTATCATTAACATGCAGCCTTCCCTGACAGTTTCACAATCCAAGCACTACAACATCCTACAAAGTCAATAGACCGTCCTTGTGAGAAATTTGAACCCTGAGGGATCAGGTAATTTAAAAGATGATTCAATTAGTTTAATAAGATCACTCAAAACATTTCATGGCAGTAGTAGCATTTTCAAGTGAAACATTACTGGAGAAAAGTTACTAAACAGCACTGCAAAGCAAAATTCTGAGTTTTAATCATCATTCAAATGAAATTTTTCCCACCTCACAGCCCAGCAAGTGTATCTTAACTCCTATTCTTTCCATACTGAAGACTAAATAAAGCAAGTTACACTCCTAACCATATATAATATATAACATGGCTTAGCAAGCCTTTTTTTGACTTATTACCATCCTCTGGTTCTTCCACCTTCCAGTAACAAGGCCACATCTCTGCAGAAAAGCACTCCTATAGTCTAAAGCTATTAATTTGTTCCTACTAAATCAATACACTTATTTCAATACAAAAGCAACTTCTTTAGTTTAACTGAAAAGACAAAACTCACAAGTTGCTCTGACACAGATTAAAGGTTCCGGCCCAAGGTTTACAGAGGTCTGTAAACCAACTGGTGAGACTTATACAACATTCACAGGCAGAAAAGGTGTTACTGTATTTAGAATGTCATTGTTTCCTGACAGCAGTGAAAAAAAAGCAGTACTGGATAATTATACTCAAAGGGCATGTAGAAGACACCTACAGATTTTGCATTTTTATTAAGAAGCTTAACAAAGAACACTGCCCAAAAATATAAATCTAGGGAAGTGGGATCCTTTCCCTCAATTGCTTTAATTTAGCCATGAAGTTACTTAAGTTCTACTCAATAACTCAGCTACAAGGAAAAACAATAACTATAAAGTTTCTATTCCAATGCAGAATTATTGAACTAGTTATTAAAAATTAAAGCAATGACTCAGAACTGAATTTTTACCTTAACTATACCATGTCTGGCAACTACAGCAACTACATTGTAAGATATTAAAACCCATCACATGTTAGATTACCTGTGCTCTTGGCTGGCAGAAAATTGTGACAGATGCATTAAACTGGCTGTAAAAAGAGTCACTACATTGTCCTCATCAAAAATAGCAAAAAAGACAGAGTGCAACAAGACTGCATTTGAAAAAAAAACTACTGTTCTGACAGATTTTAAAAAGCAAAAGAAGAGTCTGCAGATTTTAATTACGACTATATTAGAGGGCAAATAATTCTACAGGGACAAAGATTATTTTAGATATACTTTTGATGTTTCTTTTGTAACTCACTTCCCTAGCATGTTTTCAAAAATCACACAATGTATACCACAAAAAAATAATCACCTAAGCTTCTGGAAAAGCAGCTTCCTGGTTTTTGGAAGGAAGAAAATGGCAAGGTTTATAGAAAGCATATTAATGCCAACATTGTCTGAATACTCTTATATTTCATTCTTAGGGTAAAAAAGTATTCAAATTAATCTGTTAATTCAAGTTAAACTGCACCACCCTGTTACTTCTGTTATTTTAGAAGATAGCCATTCAAATCAGAATAATGTAACATTCAGCAAACTGCCTTTGAATTTACTGACACAGCAGCAAACATTTTCTCTCTAATTCTAACAAAAAGTTTGTGGACAGGTACAAAACTTGTTTACTATGGTCAGCTGAAGTCAAAAGCTCTGCTCTTCTTTCTCCACCCTATTTGCAAAGACCTGAATGTCAGCAAAGCCCAACTTTTGCACACTTAGAGCGATGCTGGCATGCTTATCTCTTAATAAAACTTAAACTAGTATTTTTGTTCTGTGTTTCCAAACAATCTGTGTCACGTAACTTCTGCCTGTATCAGAAGTAGTTCAGTAACTGTATTCCTATCATGCAGAAAGATGTAAGACACAAAAAAATTACTTACGAAAACAGATCAAACCATTGCTGTTTCGTGACAGACTCCTGACGAAGAAGTTTCAGAACGATCGGGCGCATGAAATCCCATTTGTCTTCAAACTGAAGTGAACCTTTATTCTAAAAGAAACAACAAAAAACTAATGTTAATAAACCAGTATCTTACTTAAACTCATCTTTAAGGATTGCAGTTCACACATTAACATTAAAATATTTTCTCAGGTGTTCCTCCTAAGCCAGCATTTAAGCTATGCTACCACTGCTGAACAACACTTTTCACAATAAGTTTTATTTTAAGAAGTGACAAAACTATTATTTGGTTTAAAGAAACTGCTGATTTCTTCATTTAATCACTGCATTAGCTACAATGCAAAGTTCTAGCAAGTGTTCTTCAGCTGTTAGTGGAGTTATACACAGACAACATGGATGGTATTTGGAGCAGTTTCACTGTTCCAACCAAGATACCTGCAATGGAAGTCAGGAGGAAGTTGCAAACCTGTCTTCAATAAATTACTCTGATCAAAATGGCAGCCAGGAGTCAGGAACGGTACTGTGGATGCTACCACATACCTTTTTTCTCTCACAGTGCATTTGGCATCAGCAGCAAAGAGGGAGGAAGGAAGCAGAGTAACGTAGGAGCTGCTGTATTGCAGACTCCCTTCCTGTGGGTTAACTGGCCACAAGACCAAGACTACTGCTGGTACAGATAAAAGTTATTTACACCATGATCAAAAATCTAATCCAAGGTAGACTTCTCAAACTTATGATACAAATTAAGAGGAAAGGTAAAGAAATTAAGTGCTCCCATATAATTCTGATTCTGAAAAGTCTCACCACAGTATCCAGGCTAACTTCCATTATTGGAAAAACTCAAGCAACACAACAACTTTGTAGCAATTCTACCACATATGTTGTGATTCTATTTGCTTAAAGCTCCACATTCTAAAAAGGAAAACCTGCAATTAAAAGAAGACACTGATTGAGAGTCTGTGGCAGAAAGACTACTGATTCAGTTATCTGCAGGGCTATGTTCTAGTGCACTGTTTCCTTCTGAACAGATCATTGTCTTGGTTAGAAATACTACATTTGACACAATTCACTTCAAATAGAGCAACTAATACAGTCTAACTGCTTTAAATTCTGATAAATGCATTGTTCTGCAACTAACATCTCTTCAGATAAACAAGCACAAACAGCACACCACGTTCCCTCAATCACCTCCTTTTGATTAATTTCTACATGGAAATCTACAATTCAATCTGTTATTTAGTATTCAGAATAAGCAGAGTTTGTCAACCATATCCCCTGGTGTTCTCAAGTGCAAGGATACCTCATCTTCAAGCTATAGAGATGCAACAGGCACCACAGTAACTATTTTTACAGCCACAGCACCTGGAGGCCTCACAGCAGGTAGGTACTGAACATGGCTTTCATGGAATCAGGTCCTGTTGATAAAGTCTATAAATCTTGCAACATAAAAAATAAAATGAAACATAACATTGTTTGCCTGTTCAGAGACAGTTTTACCTATTCTTTCCCAGTGCAAAAAAAAAAAAGTAATTTAAATGCATAATCTTTGAAAATCAACTAAATGCTTCCCCTATATAGAGCCAGCTTTATAATTATTTCCTAACGTTTGATGCATTGCTCTAATCTTTGCTAGTCCCGTGAAAACTGTTAGCTTCTACTTGCAGATACTTCTGTTCCAAGTCTCTCTTTGAAGGATAATGAACATAAAATATCAGCTACTGAACAGTGAGAAGTTCCAGAAAAGACATTACAAAAAAAGTAAGAGCAACTTCCTTAAAAGATTTCCTTCTGAATGATACATCAGAGAAGACCCCTTAAGTTTTTTGGAACAGGTAAAAAAATCTGTTCTGAAATTTTTGAGAAGTGCAATTCAGACCTTCACCAAAACCAGCTGAAGATAAAACGTGAATGCTCTATCTTTGTGAATAAGATTAGTTTCACTGTAAAACATGGGGAGGAGGAGGACTGCAAACGCAACTGTTTAAATGATTTAGACTGCAATTACCTACTTAATCCTAAGAAGCACAAATAAAACTCAACTTCAGTTGTAAAAAAACCCTGTGTCCACTTGTAATCAGTATCTGCCTACTTAAAAAGAATTCCTCAAATAAAGCTTATCCTGAAATCCCATTAGAGAAGTGTAGAACTTTGTTTCCTATACATAGGAATAATTTTTTTTCCACATTTCCTTCTTTATTCTTTAATTAAGCTGAAGATGAAATAAAATTAATTGACGAAAAATCCTACTCAATTATTCTTTAAGTTCAATAAACAATTCACAGAAATATAGGATAAGCTGAGTAGGAAGGGACCCACAAGGACCATCAAGGTCCAACTCCTGACCCTGCACAGGATGACCCCAAGAATCACACCATGTGCCAGAGAACATAGTCCTAGTGCTTCTTGAACTCTGCCAAGCTGGTGCTGTGACCACTTCCCTGGGGAATCTGTTCCAGTGCCCAACCACACTCTGGGTGAAGAACCTTTTCCTGATATCCAGCCTAAACCTCCCCTGACACAACTTCAGGCCATTCCCTCAGGTCCTGTCACCGGTCACCACAGAGAAGAGATCAGTGCCTGCCCCTTCTCTTCCCCTCACAAGGAAGCTGCAGACTGCAATGACATCTCCTGTCAGTCTCCTCCAAACTGAACACATCCAGTGACTTCAGCCACTCCTCATTTGGTTTCCCCTCAAAGCTTTTCTCCATCTTTGTTGCCCTCCTTTGGACGCTGTCTCTAGTTTAATGTCTTTTTTATATTGTGGTGCCCAAAACTGCCCCCAACACTGCAGAGTGCAGAGCAGAGCAGGACAATCCCCTCCCTTGCCCAGCTGGCCATGCTGTGCCTGATGCCCCCCAGGACAGGGTTGGCCCTCCTGGCTGCCAGGGCACTGCTGGCTCATGTCCAACCTGCCACAGACCAGGACCCCCAGGTCCCTTTGTGTGGCACTGCTCTCCAGCATCTCATTCCCCAGTCTGTCTGTACATCCAGGGTTGCCCCATCCCAGGTGCAGCATCCAGAACTTTCCCATGTTGAACTTCATCTGGTTGGTGATTGCCCAGCCCTCTCATTTGTCCAAGTCTCTCTGCACAGCCTCCCTGCCTTCAAAGGAGTCAGCAGCTCTTTCCAGTTTTGCATCATCTGGGAACTTGCTTAGTGTCCCTTCCAGTCCTGTGTCCAAGTGTTGAAGAGCACAGAGCCTAAGATGGAGCACTGTGGAACCCTACTTATGACAGGTCTCCAGTCTGACATCACCCAATTCCCTACAATGAACCAGTTGCCATCACATGATGTGTTTATCCAGCTGTGGGCTGGACATTTTTTCGAGAAGGATGCTCTGAGAGACAGTATGGAAAGTTTTACTGAAATTAAAAAAGATTACAGAAACTTCATTTAGGTAGATTTAGGCTTCCATGACATTACAGTTTTATACAGGAAGAAAGGGTGCATTAAATACCACCTACTTCCATCTCTGTTAATACATGACAGAAAACAAATTTTATAGTAGAAGAGGAGATCAAACAGTGGCAATTCTTACTTGTTACCAAAGTCACACGTGCAATTTCTGAGCAGTATTTCCTGGGCAATTTCCTAGCCACACCCTGGCTAAGTAGCCATTCTAGTATTTGAATTTTAATACTTCAAAAAACAACTCCACTTATGAAATATTTTGTTTTAAAATTCACTTCAATAAATTTGTTCATAAAGATTTAAAGTTCCATTTTAACACTAAACTTTACTTGAAATACATACTACTTTACACATTATACTTTTCCCTGTTCTTCAATTCTATGCATAAGCACTTAAACATAACAGATATAACAAGGGAAGGCAATACACCAAGACCTTCATGCTGCTCTCCCTTTGAACCTCAAAATGTCTCTGTAGAACTCTCAGGCCACACAGAAATTCAGCCCTGGTCTCTCCAGATGCTCTACAGAGTACTGTAGAAAAGAAGTGTTCTCTAGGTCTTACTGTACATCTGATCTACATCTGAGTAACATGTTCATCTTTACAACTTCATTGTTTCCAGACAGTATTTATACTGATGCCAGCTCACAGAGGGATGAAGTAGGAAATATGATGTCCTAGACGGAAACAAGCACTGTCTGATTAATCTCCGCTACAAGTAGCTCTAAAAATCAGTGTCATGCTTGTAGCAAGTTTCTACTCGAAGCAGAAAAGTAGCCACAGGAAAAGCTTTTGAATGCAACTAACTAGTGTGCAACACTCCCTAGCTTCTTAAGGATATCCTAAATGGAAACAGCCAAGAAGAAACAGACAAATTTAAAATACAGAGCTGGAAACATATACTTCAAGTCAAAAAATTCAAAAACTTCAAATGTGTTGCTAGTTGTCAGCGACAAACAGTTGAAACTAATGCAAAGGTAAACAGTGATTCTCATTTCATTTAAGCCCAGGGGTTGCCTCCTTTGCTGCTTCTTTCCTAATATCAGGCTCATGGTGGAGTTCATCTTGCAAGGAGAGACTCCTGCATTTGCTGGCAGCTCCAGTAAGGCCCTACAATAGTGTCAAAATCTGCCAGCATGGATACAGCTATAGGTTTTCTTTGTGCTACAATAAGCTGACGTGCTTTCTGCTCCACAAATTGCAGAAAAACTCAAGTGTCTTCATGTCACATGGGTGAATTGGTTTAGACTGTATCATCACTGCAAAGAGAACAACTTATAAGTCCTACAGGGCCCCCAAAATGAAGTATCCCACTTTAGAAGTGCCACACGTGTGTTGAGACAAAAAACTCTAGGGGACTCTGCTGGAAGTGGCTTGGTCACCTACCAGAAAGCCACTGCCTCAACGACGGAGAGCAGCTCTGCTACAGGTAGGGCAGGCACCAGCTGACCCTGTGATGGCTCTTACTAAGTACTGCAGCATTTCCATCACATTATAGTTTGCTCTGTCTCACCAATATTCAACACGACTGGTCATTCTAATTTTGCATTTAAAGAAGGCTCTCCAAGAATATGCTTCTCACTAAAAGAAAATAATTTACAATTAGGAAAATTAAGCACTAGTGGAGTTTAAATGACGCCCTCTGAAATTATGACAGCCAGTCAGATTTGGATTCAGCTAGTATCTGTTAATAGAATCAGAAAGGAATATTTCACTTCATTGTCTCAACTATGCGGAAAGCTGGACCAGGGTGGGGGAAAACAAAAGAAGATACTCAGGTCATGTTCATGCTGGTAAAACGAAGGCCTGTCTATACCAAATATAGATTTGATTATGCAAGCTTATTTGGAAAAGATATGAAAAAAACTTGTGGATTTTAACACCTCTCCTTCTTTATCCTGGGATTTTTACTGTGCCCAGACATTGTTTTTTTCCCCCTTAAAGATGAAAGCAGAAGTAAGTTGGACAGACTCAGATAGCACAAGGCACTGCCAGGGAACACTGACCTGGAATGAACAGTTTGCTTCTCAGAGAGCACTCTGACAAATGGAATTGGGGAACAAAGGACCTTACCTAGTTCTAATTCTCACACTGGTTTATCTTGCCATTGTAAACAAAGTCAAATCACTGTATAATCTTTCCTTCTGTAATGTGGAAATCATACTTTATTGTCATTGGAAAACTCACTAATTAGTAAGCTAAATGCTTAATAACACTTTGAGTGACCAGAAATGCCTGTTTTAGAAGACATATCTGTGCAGCATTTTTCCCAAAACACACTGTGCATATATATCTTATTGTCAATATATAACACTGATGACTCAAAGGCCAGTGGCAAAAACATGACATGAACAAAAATACTTCAGTTTGACAAGAGCCATCTCACCAAGCCAAGGCCTCTGTTTTTACTACTTATTGCTGTTTCAAAATAGCTGAAGTGGAATGCTGACAAATCTTACAGGCCTATGTTTCTCCTATCTGCTGTGGGCTATCCCACCACATGTATCATCAGCGCACGTGCTGGACTTTCAAGAAATCCTCAAATGCACAGAAAAGAGATGGTCTAAAACACTAACAAGTGGATAAAACTGTCTGAGCCCTGCTCTGAACACATGCATTTCAATAAAAAGGACATTTCTTCTTATGGGATATTATTTTTTTCGCCTGTGTTCTTGGGTTCCTCAATTTTAGATTTTTAAGTATTTTGAAGTATTATCTGCTTAAATATCTAACAACCTCTTACAGGCATAAAAGTACACAGGAATTAATTAAAAATTATTTCAATTTCAAGGAAGATTTTTTTAAAAACATATCTTTTTAAGATAGAGGTTTTTTTTAATATCAGGAAGAAACAAGGGGATAAATTAGTTCTCATTTCTTCACAACGAATGTCTCAGAGTAATAAATAAACCCAGCAGATTCAGGCTAAATCTATACATCCAAATTAGGTCAGGTTAATAAAATGCGAGCAGCATTTCTTCAGGACCACGCTGAACTATAATATGCAGTACTGGACATATGTTTATGCCTATACTTATATATATCTTCAACTGTCAATTCCTCAAGTTAAGCAGTCAGTCTGCCCTAGGCCTATCTTAGCACTGTCGTTAACTGGTGTTTTAGAAACACTTACTGTAGGCATTAATAACAGTGGTTTCAAGTAGGCCCATCCTCCCTGTGCTAACACGGCCTCAAAAGCCACACAGAGTCTTCTCCTCATACATACCACAAAGATCAGGACAGGCAGTCCTGAGCTCAAACACTAGACTGTCCCACTGAAATCTTCCGTTCCAACCTGCGGCAGCCTGGGGTGACTGACATCTGCCATCTAACGCCGGGAAAGTGCTTGAAAACATATGACTACAAAAGCAAAGCTGCTTAACGTAAGCGAAAGGCCTCCGGGACTTTTCCTTTGCAAGAAAACTGCAGTTAACAAAAAAACTGGAACACGGTGGCCACCCCAATAACGGCACCTGCCCTCAGCGAAGACATTTTCCAACTCTTTGTTTAACTTAAAACTCATTTTCCGTACACCCGGATTTTCTTAAATAAACAAAGAGAAGACACCGTGCCCTGTCTATCCGCACGACGCAACGCTGTTTCCCAACGGGGCGTGTTTGGGAAGGGAGAGCCGGGGGCAGGGATCGCGGTGCTGGCAGCAGGCAGCAGCTGCCGGCGGGGCCGGGCCGGGCCGGGCCGAGGCCGGGAGCCCAAGGCCGCTCACCTGCGGGGGCAACCCTGGGAGCGGCAACTCCGGCAAGCGGCACCCGCGGCCCGACCCTGGCCCTGCCCCCGTCCCCGCCGCCCTGCCCGGTCCGGCCACCCGCAGGGCCGCCCGGCCCCGCCGCCTCCCCCCTCCTCCCGCAGGACTCGGCCGGGCTCCGCTCTCACCTTTAAGAGATTAGACGTCGCCATGATCCCCACTGCGGGGCCTCCCCGGCCGGCAGCGGCGGCTTCTCTGCTCGAGCTCGGTTCGGCTCCCACCGGCCGCTGCCGCTTTACATGGCCCCGGGCCGCTCGCCCGCCCGGCCGGACCCGCGGCGGCAGCGGCAGCAGCGGCGGCGGCGGCCTCAGCGTTAGGCTTCTCTGTCCCGCGGCGAGGCTCGGGGAGCTCGGCAGCGCTGGGACCGGCCGGGTGCTCCGCACGCAGCCGCCCCTTAGAGCCTCATGGCGGCGTCCGCCCAGGCGGCGCTCGGCGGCCGCGGCTCCATGGAAGGGGCCGGGCCCACATGATGCGGCGCCGGGAGCGGCCCCGCCGCCCAGCGCGGCTGCGGGCCCCGCCTGCAGCGCCCCCTGCCGGCCCGCCGCCCGCGCCGCCCGGCCCCGGCGCCGCTGCCCTCACGGCCCCGCGGGGCGGGGCTCGGCGCGGAGCCCGCGTTCCGCGGGACGGGGCGGGTTTGTAAACTTGACTTCTAACTAACTCACTAGCTAACTAGCTAGCTAGCCCCGGCCCGTCCCGCCGTCCTGTCCCTGCGGGTGCTGCGGCACCGGCCCCCCGCACGCCCGGCCGGAGGGAGCGGAAAGCACCGCGGGCACAGCCCCGCACGGCCACCCGCACTAAGCCGTGTGCTGAGAAGCCAAGTCGCTGCCCTACACCCAATCTCCGGCTAAGCCGTCACGCTTCGTGCCAGTTGTCACAAATGTTCTATTTACAGAATTATTAAGTGTGTAAGCATCTGAAGGAAGGGTGTCAGGAGGATGGACCAGGCTCTTCTCAGTGGTGCCTAGCAACTGGAACGAGAGACAAGGGGCACAGAAGTCCCACCTGAAGATACGGAAGAACTTCTTTTCTGTGAGGGTGACCGAACACTGGAACAGATTGCCCAGAGAAGTTGTGAAGTCTCCCTCACTGGAGAATTCAAGAACTGTCTGGACACAATCCTCTGCTCTAGGATGGTCCTGCTTGAGCAGGGAGGTTGGACCAGATGACCCCCTGTGGTCCTTTCCAATCTGAGCTATTCTGTGATTCTGTGATCACAGCATCTTCAGAGTTGGAAGGGACACACAAGGTTCATCCAAGTCCAACACAAGGGAATATTTAGTAGGAAAAGTTTGCATTTAGGCACCTTTTGAGAAGGATTTGGAAAATTTCAGGGTTTCTTTATATGAAACAGAATCTCAATTTTCTCTTAAAACATTTCGCCTTTGCCTAAAAATTTACCTAGAAGAAAATTTCACCAAGCTTTTCATACAGGCTTGGAGCCCTGAGAGCTGATGCTTCTTGTTCAACCTGGCCTGCCCTGAGTCGTTAGCATGGACAGCCACATCACTGGCCACTAGGATGGCAGCCCACACTTTGCCTCTCCTGGGGCACAAGATTTGAAGATAAATTCATATTGCAGAGGATAGGGACCCTGAAGTGTAAGAAAGCTATAGCAAAATATTTAAGAAATGTGTATACTGTTGTGGAAATTTTGATAATGCTGACCAAATGTGGCCTGCAGCCTTATTAAATGAATAAATTATGATAGTCATATTAAGGCCTTCTTTTAATTGAGAAGTGGAAAGGAGGTGTTGAATAATCTATTTTGACAAGGTTTCCAGCTTCCAAATGCTCCAATTAGTTTATAATTTTTTTTTCTTTGCTGTTATTATATGTTCTATACTATCAATATTTAAGTATATGGTATTTATTGCACATATAATGGACACGGTTATACAGTTTTGCATATAATATATAATTATGCAATATAGATCTAATTGTATTATGCACTTTCCATTGCACCTATATTCTGCAACGGTGCTGAAGTTAGGAGGCCTCCAGCAGGGGCAGTAAAATGTGTGCATTGTGCATTTGTGCTTCAGCCTCTTCGCTGCCCAGTCTGTGAATTGCATTAGGTGTGTAAGTACCAGACAAGCTGAAATACAGGTAAATATTCTACAGATTGTGACATGGAGGCAGCCATTTCTATGAGCCACTACTCTGTGAACTGATTAATTCTCTTTTGCCCAAGCCCTTAAAAAATATGAGCATTTCCAATTATTTGATTTTTTTTTTATTTTCTATCAGTTTCTTTTTTAATATATATTTGCTATTAATGCCACAATTCAGTGATGTTTATAAACTGCTTTTGATACACAAAGCCAGAAGATGAACTGCTATAGAGAACTTCTTCTCAGGTCCCTTTGATGCAAAGCTTAGACAACAACAACACAAATCATTAGAATGCTATAATTGCAAATTTTGCTTAACCAACATTGAAACTAAATGAAGTTGGGCAGTGTTTTAAAATGCTATGTTTGAAAATGAGTGATTTAGCTGTATTTGCACTTTTCATCAAACTTACCAAGTGTTGCCACAAAAATGTGGGAGTACACAGGATGCAGTAGCACCAGTGTACTTTTCCTGGTCTGGTCTTTTCTAAGTCCCCTTAGGCACCTGGTAGACATTATGTAACACTTATGCTGCTGGCCTGGATGGGTCAGCAGTGACTGTACTGAGTATGACAGTTTGTGCATCCTGCCCCAATATGCTCCTGTGCAATAGTTACGAATAGGCTAGCCAAGGAATAAAGAGAATTTGAACGTCTGAGAAGCAGAGAGACAAGGAAATGCTGGTGCTTTTTACTGATATTAAAAATAGTGTGCATCTCATTTTGCATGGTTTACACAATGACTGTAATTGTTTGGGTTTTTTTCCCCCAAAGATCTGTGCATGAATTTTCTGGGAAGTAAAGACATCTGTGAGTCTTAAGGATTTGTAGTATTTTAGTACCACTTCAGGATGTTTCTACAGTGCTCAGTGTTACACAATGTTGTTTTATTTGCTTTAATTCTATTACAAATGGATTATTATTCAATTCTGCTGGTAATGAAGATATTAATTATTGATTGGTACTATACTGGCCTACAGTTTTAATCCTTTGCATGGATTGTAAAAGGCAGAGGGAATGACAATCCCATGACAATGTGCACTGCTTCAAAGTGATTTGCAAGGAACAGCTCATTAAGATTTGGATGATCAGTGAAATTCGTACCATCATAATATTCTATATATCTTGGAGTAAACTGATTCCAAGCTTTGAATGAGTGGCATCAGAGAGAAATATGTGTTTCTATGATCTGTTCTAATGACCTGATACCAAAAAGATGAAAATAGTTTCTTCTAATCTTAGTTAATGAAGGGAAAAAACGTGATGCTTGATTAGTCCATTTTAAACTCTTCTCCCATCAATCTAGTTATATTCAGTAAGGATACTAAAACTTACAGTTTTTCTTTCAGTTGTAAATTCTTGTTTATCACTGCTGTGGACTGTCAGAATGACCTCATGCACAAAATGTGCTGTGAGTCACTAAAAACCATCCTTTTAAAAGGGCAAGACATCTACCTGTAGCTGAAACAAGAAGCACTGTCAGTGACCAAACTTCTATGTTTGTTTCCATTTCAACAAGTAAGCAAACACTTCTGATGTTTACTATCTTGGCTTCACATCACCTTTTCTGTTAATTACAATGGCAGTAAAGATTACTGTTGCTTTCACTTAAAGTGGCCCAAGGCTTTGCTGTCTTAGCGTCACCAGAACCACCTATCCTGTGCATCTCAGTAAGACCCCTTTGTTCTTACACCAACATTGTCCTTTAGCTTAAGTAACCTCTCTCCCTGACGTTTGTTTCTCTCTGATGTATATTTTAGACCACAGTACTATTCCCTCATACTTTTCTTGCTGGAAAACCTTACACTTTTTATCCTGAGTGTCATTGAGGATGGTGTGGGGTGGTGCAGAGTGACTGTTCGCAGGCAGAACCTGCGGGAGGGTTTTTGTTGAGGCCAAATTCCTCCTGGGACACAAAGAAGCACAAGGCATGCGTTAGGCAGAATGTGGCCATTGTTCCTCACACAGAGTTGTGTGCACAGGGTTGTGGAGAACTGCTGTGGGGAATTACACTTGATCTTCCAGTGGTTTTTGGACAGCTAGAAATTTACTGTTCCATTCACTATGTACTTGGGGAGCTAGAGTTGGGCTGTGAAGCATGGTAGTGTGAAAGAGGATACCACCAGAAAAAACATGCTCTACTTTTCTGACACTTGTTCACATATGAATCTCTTTTTCAGTGCTCAGTAAGCTTTGCCTCTCTTTTGTTTTAAAAGCTTCTCTAAGAACCAGACTCTTTTCCACAGAGAATTGGGCAGAGAAAAATCCCAAGAAAATTAACTGTTTCAATGGTCTGATTGATGGGATTTGAGACTTAAGTATTTTAAAGTTACGTCCTGGCATAGCTTGTTCCTTTAAAACATACAACACAAGTTGTATGTCAGCAAAATTACTAAAATTATCTGCACAGAGAAGACTTTTCTCCCTGAATAATATGCAGTAATTATTTTTAAATTACAATCTAGTATAAATTATTACTAAATAGCTGAACTATTTCCTTGGCATTGAAAACTTAACCAAAATGGACAATTCTCGAAAGTGCTGCAGAGCACTGCCAGGCCTGGAAGGTTCTTATTACTAAGATTATGACTGGAATATTTTCCACAATTCCTCCCCTCAGTTTTAGTACCTTAATACTTAGCAACTAGCACTAAAATTTCCACCTATTGCCCTGCTCACTGTCAGACCTTGGTGCCAGATATGCCTTCTGGCAATTCCTTCCTGTAAAGAAACCACATGGGGGAGAAGGTGAAAGGGGGGAAAGCCTGCAATGTAGGCATTTGCCTTTAAGCAATGTAGACACTATGCAATGTTGACCTAGTGCCAGCACAGAGTTATCCCCAACTGTTCCTGCAGCTGTGCCACAGAGGTAACCTGTCCTTAGGGAACGCTGGGCTTAGGAAGTCAGTAGCCTGCATCTCTGTGCAGACTCCAGGTCCTTGGCGCTTTCTTTCATCCCACAAGTCCCACTACAGTGATGGATATTTCTGCAGGGTCCTAAGGGCCCTGGCAGTGGTTAGTCCCACTTCTCCCCTAGGGCTGTGCAGGGATGGAAGAAATTATCTGCATCCTCCTTCCACCTTTATCTTGTGCAGCCCTCTCCCCCAGGAGAGGGCTTATTGCTACACGAGGCTCAGTTTGTGCTTCCACAATTTTCATGGAGTAGGAAAACTCAGTTTGCATAGATTGCACAGATTTGAAGCCAAAGCAGTGAGGAATGCTAGTAATTGAACTATAGCTGAAATGCCAGATTCTTTACCTAGACATTGCTTTTATTTACGATGCACAACTTTTGGGTTTGCTACTTCTACTGTTACCTTTCTGTAGAAGCTCTTCAACTGCAAGGTGAGCCTTTGGCAGCCTGTGATCAGTTAATTTCAGTTTGAGCTGCCCTTGTAGCCTGTGGGGCTGCTGGGGGCTGCTGTCAGCTGGCTCCCAGGGAGCAGTCATCTCTCTGCTGGTTACACACTGAAATCCATCCCTGCATAAGTCAGGCCTGGCATAAAGTGTTACTTTCTCTGAGAAGTAAATTAATTAAATACTTGCAAAAACGGTGATCTACTCTAGCAGTTTGGGATTGGGATTTTGAATTCCTCAGTTTGAGTTTAAATGAAGATTTACCTACCCCTTCATAGAGCCTGCTACTACCAATAGCCTCTGTGGGCAATGGGCGATTCTTCTTTTAGAATTTAAATTTCATTCACTTATTTGAAGGATAGTCTCTATCTAGAAATGAGCAATGCAATTTTTTGCTATTGACAATTGTTTTTTGATATTTAATGATTTCTTAAACAGTCCGCCATGTTTGTGGTAAGGTTCCATGCCCATGTAGAGAATAAACCCTCAGCCTTCCTTCTTTTTCTTCAGGACTGAATAAAGGCTGCTGAAATTGCTGTCCTAGCTTTGTGCAAAAAGCAAAGGTGGAGGCTTGGAGGAGCTCCCATTGTGCTGGGGTCTTCAGTGAGGGAAAAAGCACTCTTCCTGGATGTTAATTATGTAAAAAGAGGGCAATGAAGCATGTACTCCCTAAGGGAGCTGAAATGCTGAGACTGAAATATCTCTGATCATGGTGCATCCACCCACCCTCGCTTTCAGACAGGCTTGGGTACCAGTAGCCATTCATCTGAGGCAGAAGGGATCTCAGCAGAGAGCAGCACAGTGTGCCTAGGGTCTCAGTCAAGCCTGCATCATTTTCTGTGAGCACAGGACAGTCACCAGTTTGAAGTTAGATCAGTGAGTCTATTCCACACTAAAGGCATAAATTAACAAAACAAAATCTAAATATTTTCCTTGGTTGATTCCTAAGGTATGAGGCTAGTTTCTGCTTCTTACATGGGACAGATACAAATATGAGCAAGCCAAAATATCTTAAGAATTCATGTGTAAAATATTTTAGTGAGAAGAGGAAGATATTTACTCTTCTTTATCAAACTTAAAATAAAAGCAATGAAGTTTAAACATTTTATAATAATAATTTTTATCCATTCATTTGCCAGGCCTATGAATCCAAATAAAGCCTTTGTCAAGGTTTTTCAACATTTTTCATTTCCTAACTGGGATTGACCAAATCTTAATTTGCAAAGTTTGTGTTTTCTTATTAAATATTTTCTATTTTTAAATTTGGCTACCATGTAAGATTTATCTAATTTCTGTAATTTCTGGGAATTTAGTTCTGTTGTCAATATTCATGCTTCCTTGGGGGGAAAAGAATATACGTACACTGAACTATCACCCATTCTACAGCTTATTCAAGCTGTTACTTACATATCATCTTGCAAAGCATCTGAAAAGAAAATAATGCATTTTGACAAATTATCTGTTTATCAGACATTTCTATCAACTGCACGTGTGTAGTGAGAAGACACAGTAGTGGTTTAATATATCATAAAGACAGACAATGTTTGAAAGTACATGTTGATCTACATTTTTAGGAATTACAAATAAGACAACTATGTGCACAGTACTTTAAAATGTAGTGAACTTCTAGTTCCATGGCCAATACCAATTCCTTACACAGTTGAATCTGGTTACAAGCTCTACTCCCAGTGTGATAAACGTGACACCACAGGTACAACATTGACAACAGAGATTAAGGCTCTGTTCTGATGATTGTTTCTCTGTGCATCCCTCCCCTCCATTCCCCTCTTCTCCTAGTCCTCAATACAACCCATTTTTTTTCATACAGAATGAAAAGCTCATTGGCTCCAGAGTATTCAGGAAGAAAAATTTAAGATACAAGATTTTAATCTAAAAATAATGAAATATGCAATGAAATGTAGATTTGCAGCAATACCTGGCACTTATAAGGCTGTTTTAATTTTTTTGGTTTTGTTTTTGTTATTGTTATTTGGGTATGTCAAAAGAAACCAGTATCCACATCCCATGGTGCTAAACACTCAAAACCAGGTAGCACACAGAGGATAGAGTCCAGGACTGAAGATCATATAGACTGATTTGGTCTCAGCAGTTTTTGTGAATTTGAGGAAGAACAATCATCTCTACATTTGAGATACAGAAGGTGAGGCACAAAACCCACAAATGCCTTGCTCAGAAAAACACAGTGAACCAGTGGTGGACTTTGGGTCTGTTGATGCCCCAGTTACTGATTTATTAAATTAAATTAATTAATTAAACAACAAAGATGTCTTCTGAGAAGCACAACATAAGCCTCATATCATAAGGAAATCAGTATCTAATGCTCGCACCCTGACTCTGCACTACTTTTTGGCATCTGTAGTCATGTTTACTTTGTAAAGAGGGCTTACAATAAAGCTGATTTGGTGTTAATACATGTAGTTTAATAGAGAATCAGGTTCACAGCAATTACTCTCTGGCATGCTGAGACTAGAATTATCTGTTCTATTTGCTAATGAATTAAGGCTGATTCCTGTTTATATTAAGGCCTCTGTATCCTTCCATGGTAGTGTAACTGTGCCTCAGTACAAGTAAGACTCAGGCTTTAGAAAAACTTAAACTTCTAGTTCCCTTTGAAGTCAATGATTTTAGTTGCCCTAAATGTATAAAGTAACTGGACCCAAACAACCTGTCTCCATACTACAAAATATTTGAAAAAGGATTGTAAAAGAACGTAAAAGTAACTTGAGATAAAACCAATCATATGCTTGCTGAAGAAGAAAATTAGATTAGATAGACTTGTTGCCTGATCTTCAAAAAGGAGAATTGTACATGATAACATACTTTTATATGCAGATAATTGGCTTGATGTTTGGTGGCTATGATTATGCCAGATAAATTGTAGATGCTTATTAACTCCAGAGATCAAGACATCTTTTATACTACTACAATGAAATAGAAATAGATTTATTTGGTATTGACGTGCTAGACCTAGTTTGCATAAAGCTAGTGTGTGTTATATTCAGAGGAGTAGGAAGCTGACCACAAGCTTAGTAAAATGCTACATGATCACAGATTTCTCCTGTTGTTATTAAAAGCTATTATGGAATTCTGTCTTAGAATAGGAGTTCTCTTACTTTGCTCTCTGTAGATAAGCATTATTTTAGAAATTCTTTCCTCTCCAAATGCTCTATTTGTAACAGTTTTAGTTTAAAACCTTCCATTTTTAAATAACCGTTTAACATTTGCTGGCTAAGAATAAAACTGTCCTTGCTCTTCAAATTTAAGGCCTAGGTTCCCATGGGTTGCAGCACTTTCTTACTTTTTTTTTTTTACTTCTAGTTAGAAGTAGGTTTATTTTTAAAGCTAATATGGAATTTGTTTGTGTAAATTAAGGTAATTCTGTAGGCATCAGTGTGATGATGATAATTACCCAGCTGAGGATCTGGCCGCTGAAATGTAACTCCAGTGGTTGGGAAAGCTGTTTTGTACACAAGTCAAATAACAGCTGGATCATATGTGATGTTATGTTTAGTTTCATTGGCAATTCAGAAAATATTTAATAATAAATTCCATTGTTTCTATTCCCCATTTTTGTATACAAATAAATCATCTTTTCTAAAACATTCTTTTTCTTTAGTAAGGCTTGTACTCCTTGTCATATCAAAAGTGTTTGCTATTGGAGCAATCTTTCAGTTTGCTTTCCTTAGAGTTATCTTTATTATCAAATTCTACAGCATTCTAACTTTAATGGTCATTAGCAACCCTGCACTTGAGTAAAGAATCACATGAAAAAAGTATAAGGTATAATATTTTCTTGTCCAAAGCTAAGGCAGGATGAACAAAAGTAACGAACTCATCTGATCCTCATCTAACAAGACTTGAATTTAAACAGTGTTCAAAATACAAAGCCCAAGCAAAGATGCTGTCATGATAATTATTGCACTTTCTCAGTGTCTTGTTATAGAACTAGGTTTCCCTTTAGCAATATATAATTTATTTTCCTGAAGACCACACAAAGTTATTGTACTCTGTAAAGGAAAAAAAGCACTTAAAGTGTTATGGATTATAACCTAGACAGAAGGATACAAAACCAAATTACCGTTCTGTGATTCAGCTATGCCATGATCTAATATTGTTTCAAAATTATTTTTCTGTCATTTAGATTGGCATCATCTTCTAAACACCCCATGGGCTCTTTGGCATGCTACAAACTCAGCAGATGCACTGTCTCCTGGGCTTTACAGCTTCTTCTGATGAATGTACAACATTTGGAACAAAGCCACTCTTGACACCTTCCCATCCATCTTGTATTGAGATTTCTCCATTTTTTACGAGTTCATAGATATCTCGTGTAAGAATTGTAAAGGACTCTTCAACATTTGTGGCATCTTTTGCTGAAGTTTCTATATATTTCATACCACAGTCAGATGACAGTTTTTCAGCTTCTTCTCTTGTAACCTCGCGCTGTGACACTAAGTCACATTTGTGTCCTACTAATAGGAACACAATCTGAAAGGGCTGCACGTGCATTTTTGCTTCTTCCAGCCAGTCCTTCACATGTTCAAAAGATCGTCGATTTGTGATGTCAAATACTAGTAGGCCACCCACAGAATTGCGATAATAAGAGCGTGTTATTGATCTATGAAGGAGAAAAAATAGAAAAAGGAAAATTAAAATGCATTTTCACTTTATTCATAAAGCAATTACTTTTCCACATGGCAATGTGTTTTATCTTTTATAAGTTTTATTAAATAACTTTCCTTTTTAAAATCTGATTGAAATGTATTCATTTAATCTACTAGACTACTATTTTATTTCCCACATTCAAAATTCACTTTCTAAATATTCCTGAACCCAACACCTCTAGGGCAAATATTGAATGCTGAATTATTCTGTAAAGCGGTCTTTATTAGCAAACTGTGGGACACGTTCACAGAAGAAAAGATATATATGTAAAATCTGAGTCCTTCAGCTTCATATAAACATGCACTTCCCTTTGTTCTAATCAATTATTTCAAACTGAAGTATGCACACATATGTCAAGAAACCTGGAGCCCAAACTTATCAATGTTCAAGCATATCCTTTTGCATTCCTTGCAGAAACATTCTTTAAAAGAATGTTTATATAGCTAATTGTAACTCTTTGTGCTTGCAGAAGTCAACAGGTAGCAGGCAGAGAAAGGAAACTCCCTGAACAAAACTACCCAAAAGTGTTGAGTGAGCTGGGCAAACACAAACTTATTACAGTCAAGGGACACGTCTACCTCCAGTATCTCCCTCATACAGAGGTTCAAAAGCTCTTTACATTTTATAAATTTACAATTTTTTGGCATGAGGGCTGGCAAGAGTTATTTTATACTTTTGAGCCCTCTAAGCTCCAGAACATTCACTGGAAGGAATTTTGGAAGTAGGAAACTCTTCTTCTGGTTGAAAAAAAAAAATAATGTGCTCTAGAATAAGGAAAAAAGTTAGACTGTAGAAAGAAAGAGTGAAAGATACAGGAACTAAAACATTATTTTAAGTCTCTAATAATGAGCAGTAGGAGAGAATGGAGAAGGTGAGAAGAGACATTTTAAAGGAAGTGACAGCCTACCAAGGAATGTACACAAGCACTTATTGCTGGCATAAATATATAACTAGTGTATATATAAGTATTCTCCAAATGAAATGAGAAGCACAATCTGTAAACAGTCATTATTTGAAATCATAACCTAAGCTAAGAATTAATTCCATTTCATCTCATGATTATGAAGAGCATGCTGATGCCAAAACCTCAAAACTTTAGGAAGCAGGATGAACTGTACACAATAGCATAATTTTTTATAACAGTAGCTCCCTCCAATTCATCACATTTCATAGAGTTTTGATGACAATTTGAACACAGAGGTATGATTAGCAGCAATAGTCCTATTACAGATAGGTAAGTGCACAGATAAAGAAGACTTAGATTTCTTGACACATCCAAATTCATTTAGCCACAGCAAACAGCATTTTAAATGGTTTTATTTAGATAAGAGGGAGGGACTGTTTCTCCTAATGCTCATCAAGATCTTTTCTACATTCCCAGGAATAGAGTTCATGTAGTGTCTCTCTGTATGTAAAGACAACAGGATCTTAACCTCAGATTAATTCAAAAGGCCTGGATATGAAAAATGTCACACTGTTTCACAAAATTGTTTAAGAACATAAGTGAGAGGTGTCACATTTTGTGAAGTATTAAATACAGGTACCATAAGGATCGGTTTCTGATTTTCTTAATTTATTTTCCTCTAAAGTGTCAAGGCAGAAAAATAATTCAGGTAGTTATAGTAAGAGCAAATGTAGATGACAAAAATGGGATCTGATATGGAGAAGTTAAAACTAATACAACCTACTTTCATTAAAAAAAAAAACAAAACAAAAAAAACCCAAAAAAACCCCAAACAACCCTGCCCCCACCCCAGACCTTGAAAACAAAGAAATGCATTAGCCAGGAAAGAAAGTAGGTTAGTATTGAAAATGCAATGCATAATCTCCCAAGTATTTCTGTATAAAAAGATGTTATATCATGTATCTATGAAGTGGAGTACTGAAAAACAGCCCTCTGTGTGTTTTTGGATGCTTATACACAGCAGTCAGTACCCTCATCTCTTGCAAGTCCCTTCTGCAGAGATGTGCTAATTTACAGTAGCTGATGATCTAAGCCATTATATTGAATTATGTGTATGTATTGCTTTTAATGGAGATGACTAAAAAGTATCCTGTAACTTTGTGCTGTACTTCACAAAAACTGGGTGAATATATTGGAGAGACAACAGTCATTTTTTCTGTACTTCTGGTATGTAATAATTTGAAACTAGTTTTCTCATTACCAAAAAAAAATAAAAAAAAAAAAAAAAAAAAAGATTTGTATAACAGAGAGGCTTTAGAAAACAGCAATTCAAGAAAAAAAGCAATACAAAATTTTTAAAGAAACATTGATACATACAATATCATGTTATGTGGTTTTCTAAAATCTGAGAAAAGGATCATAGAACCACAGAATCTTTTAGGCCGGGAAAAATATTTAAGATCATTGACTCTGATCGTTAACTCAGCACTGCACAGTCAACCACTCTACCACTTCCTTAAATTGACACACCTACATATCTTTTAAATAACTCCAGGGATGGTGATGCCACCACTTCCCCATGCAACCTGTCCCAGTGCTTTTACACTTCATGAGCCAGCAGTGCCCTGGCAGCCAGGAGGGCCAACCCTGTCCTGGGGGGCATCAGGCACAGCATGGCCAGCTGGGCAAGGGAGGGGATTGTCCTGCTCTGCTCTGCACTCTGCAGTGTTGGGGGCAGTTTTGGGCACCACAATATAAAAAAGACATTAAACTAGAGACAGCGTCCAAAGGAGGGCAACAAAGATGGAGAAAAGCTTTGAGGGGAAACCAAATGAGGAGTGGCTGAAGTCACTGGATGTGTTCAGCTTGGAGGAGACTGAGGGGAGATGTCATTGCAGTCTGCAGCTTCCTTGTGAGGGGAACAGGAGGGGCAGGCACTGATCTCTTCTCTGTGGTGACCGGTGACAGGACCTGAGGGAATGGCCTGAAGTTGTGTCAGGGGAGGTTTAGGCTGGATATCAGGAAAAGGTTCTTCACCCAGAGTGTGGTTGGGCACTGGAACAGATTCCCCAGGGAAGTGGTCACAGCACCAGCTTGGCAGAGTTCAAGAAGCACTAGGACTATGTTCTCTGGCACATGGTGTGATTCTTGGGGTCATCCTGTGCAGGGTCAGGAGTTGGACCTTGATGGTCCTTATGGGTCCCTTCCAACTCAGGATATTCTATGATTTTATAATTCTTTGTATAATCACATCAGACTATGGCTTTAGGGAGGCTTTAAGTCAGTCACAGTGTTTCTTTTTCATTATGATCTTACTGATCTTTACCAGATGAACCTAACTTTCAGTACAAGCTTTATCTAATTTTGAAGAGTTATTTTTATACTATGATTAAAGACTACATTGTAATGTAATAATTTTGAAAATACATATTGCTTACTGAAAAAGAACAGGATAGTGAATAGGATAGTGTTTTATTTTCAAGATGTACTGGAAATAGAATGTGTCTAATATCCTGGTTTACTAAAAAGTGGGTTAATGGAAGCATCCTCACAATATTTTGCCCCTACTGAAATGAACTCTCAGTCTTAGCACCACGAGCATTTTATCACATTGGAGATTTCATGATTAAAATATGGGAAAATTAAATAAACAAACAGAAGCCATAGCAAAGTAGATGATATAAAAAACAGGCAAAGTAGCAGATTGCTCTAAATGACTGATCTGAAGATAGAAAGAAACTGAGGATGTGCCCTTCATTTACATAAATGTGTATTGCCGACCTGAGTCTATACTAAGCCAGTCTGTAGGTTCTTGTCCTAAGATGTTAAAGTAAGATGTTAAAGGTGTTACTGATTGTCATGTGATTGTCCATGTGGCACCTCAGACAATGGGAGATTCTGCTTAACGATGCTTGATTGATGTAAAAATAAATATATTCAATAGCTATTTCAGGACATGTTAAAGATTATTTCTAAGTCAATGTATGAAATGCAGTTCAAATACAGAATCATCAGTGAGCTAGAGACATGTAAGAATTTTTCCCAAATAATTCCTCCAAGGAAGTACATGGCATCTTTCAAGAGAGTGTGATGGCAGGTGTGTCACATCTTCCTTTTCCCCTGGGAGTGTCCCTAATGCCTGGAACCAAAAGAAGGGTGTTATTATGCAGCCAGTAGTTTTCCCTGCATGCAGGGAACTCCCCAGGGAGCTTTAAAGACAGGTTTTACCTCCTCTAAAATCCCAAGTGAGGGATTTTGCAAGTGAGCCAGAGCAGAACTGGAAATCAGAACTGCAAACTGCTTCGTGTTCCCCAATATTAGATAACTTCTTGGAGTAATTAGCTCTTCCCAAAGATCGTCTTTGCTTGTGATCTGTAGCGTTCTCCATTAGCAGAGAACAGAATGCAACATTGTAACCTGTGGTGTAAGGTAGTAAAATATTTATAATTTATTTGACTAAACATAAAACACACTATACAATAAACACTATTATACTTAGTGCACCAACTGACAAGAAACTCTTAGCAGAAAAACAAATGCAAATATTTAAAACTACTTTCTTCAGGTTTTATCTTTTGAGTATTAGAAAAAACACAGAGGTAAATTTAAGAGCAGCTGACTGCATGACTCATCAGTGTATATTCCTTGAGCATTTCAGGGTTAAAGGATTTTGATAATTTGATTTTAAATGTATGCAAGAGTCTGTGCATTTGCATTTCATTAAGTCGAATGTCTTGTCATTGGTCATCCTGGTCATTTGTCAGCAAATTCAAAATAAAGAAATTGTACACTCTTGGTCACTTATTTACAAGTATTCTACATTCTGTCTGGAATGCAGAGAGGGTGAAAAATGCTAAGAGCTTTCCATTAACACTGTTAATTTCTGTGCTAACCCTTCAGAAGCCTATCTGCAAAAATACATCTCAAGTTGTGGCTCATGCAAGCCCAAGTAAGTTGTTTGTTGTTTCACTCTAATGCTTATTATAAAGAAAAAAAAGTTGTTGTCCCCCAGTAAAGCAGAGCAATCCCACCTCTTCAGCTGGGTGTGGGCATCTGCACCACTGTTGCAAGAGAAGACAGGAAGTTCAGAGGAATTGATTCTGGCCAGTGAAGGGGCCCATTTTAATCCTCCTGCAAGCATTCTAGTAACAACAGGTGTGTGGGTCAAGTACACGGAGATGGGCTATGTGTTTGCCCATGCCATTAATTCATATCTATTGAACCCCAAGTCCAAATTAAAATCCATGCACAACTTGCCTGAAGTGGCAAGCACTACAGATATAACAGAAACAGAGTGAGTGAGTGACAGTATCAACTTGTAAACTGGGAAATGACAGACTTTTCTGGGGGAGGAAAAGAGGGTAGTTTTGCTACTGTTTGTAACAGAGTGGAGAAAGGAGAGTATTTAATATCCAGTGCAGCATTTGAGCTAGTTTAACTACATTATAAATGGTGGCAGTGTTAGTGAAGACTCCTGGCCACAATCAGTGCACAGCAGGTGCAGAAGGCAGACAAAACACTGAAATAAGGGACTGTAGCTGGCTGCCCAGTGGCTTCCACCACGCTGCCACGGCTGCACTGGTGCATACAGTATTGCTGTGCTGGAAGGCGGAAGAGCTGGGAGGTGGCCTGGTCTCCAGATTGCATGGGAGAGTTAATGGCAGAGCGAATACTGCAGGGGAGGATGAGTTCGAAGGTGATGACAAAGTAAGAAATGCAGAGTTAGGCAGAGGCCTCTTGCAGCAACAAAAGAAAAAAACGTGGAGGAGGGATTGCTATGTTAGGTCCAGGACTTCAGGGGAAAGAGGAGGGAGGGAAGAAGAAACAGGATAAGGCCACTTGTTACCCTACAGTGAGAGCTGAGAGCAGAAGGGTAGCTGTTGCTTGGTGTGTCTGAAGGGAAAGGGTGGTGAAGGAAACTCCTGGGAAGGAACTCGTGGGCACTGGGGCAAGAAGGATGGTGGGCCACAGGGCTAGGACCACTGGCAGGCAATGAGGTGGAGGACTGTTTGGGGCACAGCGACCAAATGGGTGCAGGGAAATTTTGCGGAGGGACAAAGCAAAGTCCTTGGGATGGGGATGTGTCGGATGAGGAGGGTATAGGGCCGGGAGGGCAGCAGGGCGTGCCCGGAGGCCAGCAGATTTGGGGAGAGGGCGGGAGGGGCTGTGGGTAAGATCCCAGGTCCTGTACCTGAACCGCTCCTGCCCCGCCGTATCCCAGAGCTGTAGCTTGACCCTCTTGCCGGGCTCGATCTCTACCAGCCGGGAGAAGAAGTCCACTCCCACGGTGGGGTCGGAGTGCAGCGGCCCCGGGAAGCGGCCCTCGGTGAAGCGGTGCAAGAGGCAGGACTTGCCCACGGTGGAGTCGCCCAGCACGATCAGCCGGAACTGGTAGATCCAGATCGCCGCGTCCATGGCGGCCCCGGCCTGGCCCGGCTCTGCCTTGGGGCTTTTCCTGGGGCTCCTGCGCGGCCGGTGCCTGCACCGCGCCCCGATCGCCCCCACGCCCGGCATCGGCGCGGCGGGCGGGCGGCGGCGGGCGCTGCGCGGGGCCCGGGGCGCCGCTCCCGCGGGGGCAGGACGGAGCTCCTGCGCTCGCCGCTCCAGGCGGGGGCCGGGAGCCGGGTACCCCCGCCCCGCTCCCGGGGCTCCGCGCCGTGGTCCCCGCCGGCTGCCCGGGCGGGGCGGGGCGGGGCGGGGCGGGCGCTGTCCCTTCAGCACCGCGCTGCCCCGCTCCGGCCGCGGCTCCGCGTCCCGCCGCCCCGGCTGCTCCCGCCGCTCCCGCTGCCCCGGCCCTGCCGCCGCGGCCGGTGCGCGCTGGGGCCGCCTCTGCCGCCCGCTGGGCGGTGGCGCGGCCGAGCCGCCCGCCGGGGCCGCCCTCCCACCGTGCCGTGATGTGCGCGGCCAGACGGGCCCTCCTCCGCCGCGCCGAGCACCGAGGGAACGCTACCTTGGGGCTACAGCCCGTGCCCAGCGCCCAGCTCCCCCCGCGGGCAACAAGTGCACGGTTGGGCCGGGAGAAGGGGGATGCTGGGGCAGGGCGCCAGGCCGGCATGGAAAATCGTGGAAGAGAGACTCTTAAAGCATGACTTTTGCAAAGAAATTGGGAGCAGAAAGGAAATACTAGGCGAGGTGTGGCGGAACCAGATCGGCAGGTGAAAAAGGGGCACGGACCTGGAAAGGAAGGTGTCTGGTGGGGTGGGAGTTGGGCAGACCAACAGATAGAGAGGAATAAGTGCCAGATTGTAATGATGCCATTGGGAAAGTGGCAAAAGGGAAAAGACGAGTTAGCAATCTAGTTATCCCCAGAGAGAATCATACAAACTGCCTAGAGAAAGGACATAATACTGGAAATGACAGGGACATACACTCTTCATTTCCCAGTGGAACAAACTGCATGTATTTGGCCTTGGTGAAAGTGCCTTTACCCAAAGTAATAGAAGAATTGTGTCAGAAGAGATTCCCGCGTCAGAGAAATTTCTTTGCCGTGCTGGGAGCTTCAGCTGACTATCATGTTATGATAAATCTGCTGAGAAATAGATTCCTCAGATTTCTTTTAAGTCTCAGAACCACATGGGATAACAAACACTAACAGTCCTCAGATGGCTGGTAAGGGCATTAGAGCCAAATAAAAGGAAATTGTTGGACTTCTGGTAAACACAATTGCATCAGCTTCTTCTGTAGTTTGGGCTGGGGTGAGGGAGCCACGGGCAGTGAGCCTGAAAACCCAGCTGAGTAGGCTGGGACAGCTGGGAAGTAGGTTGTTGTTGGCAGAAGGTCAGCAGCAAGTGGATACTGATATGGGAGAGGAGATGGGTGACATTATTTTTCATGCAGCCTGTTTTCCTCTGTCCATGTGGCGCACAAATGCAGCTAAAGCTCTAAGTACCTGTGGCTGGTTAGAGGCATATCTGAAATCACATTTCTTTTGTAAGTCTTTGGGATAATTTGCTGTGACAAGTATTCTTATTGCCCGAGTCTGGTATTGTTACTGTGATGTGTTACTTGCTCACCACTGTGAGACAGGCAGATTTCCCTCGTAGGCCTGAGTACATCTTGCAGCTCCACAGAGTGGATGAGTGAGACTAAGGACAGGGTGAATTCGAAAGAGAGGTTGCATGCACTGCTCAGGAGATTATGTGTCCCAGCCCCAAAATATGTTTGGAATATGAATGGGTGGCTGGCCCTGGGGGAACAGATCCAGATGACCCCAGAACCTTCCAGCAAAGATGTGACCTGGCAGTCTAGAAGCTGTAAAAGGCACAGCCAGGAGCTGCCAGAGGGATTTATTTTGCTATGCATGCTGAGCTGAAGCTGCAAGATGCCACCTGTTCCAAGAACCTTTTCTCTCCAGGGACCTTTCAGGCTGTCCAGTAAGTCCCTGGGACATAGTGATTTCTGTGTCTGCATGTATCTCTGAGTGTGTTCCCTTTTGATTCCTGTACTTTTCTCCCTTGTACTTTCATCAGCTCTTCTTAAAACAAACTGAACATAGCTTGTACTTGACTAGTTGCTACTTTAAGTAGCAATTAAAATAAAACTGTGTTAATAATGATAATGATAAATGAACCCTCATAAGGCTGAAATCAGTAAATTTCTTGCAGTTCTTCATGGGACATGATTACAGGTGATTCCTGGGAATCTTTCCTAAGTGTTCAGAAAAAAGTGACACTTACATACAAGAAGTATTTGCATGTGAAACAGAGGTTCAAGGTACATGATATCAGTAGTTCTGATACTTCCCAAATGTGAATACTGAAAAATTTCAAGTGGGCTGTTTTCACTGTATAATACCTGGATCAGATACACAGCAGATTGCTGTCCTTTGTACATCTGGGCTGGAAGAACCCCACACTAATCAGCTACACAGCTCATTTAATTCCTAACAGGTGAGCAAAGTCAATTTGCCCAGGGCATTTACAGTTGAGCTAAATATGTCTCCAAATATTATTAGGATTCCAGAATCTGGTCTGTCTAGCTAAACTTGTCATTGTAGAAAGGCTGTGGCATATAAATATCTAAAGCAAAAACTTTTATCTTAATTTGTGATCTTTTGAGAGTCATATGATCAATGCTACCTAAAGAACCTGCATTTGTATTGTCTGTTTTGAAGAGAACACGGTGGGTGAATTTTATGTCCAAGTCATTCAGTTTTTGTATATTTACTGTTAAGTACAGAGGCCCTGACAGCATGCAGGTCTCACAAAGATCTCAGACCAGCAGTCAGAAGAAGCAACCAGAAACTGCTGTTTTGAGGAGCTGGGATGGTTAGATCAGAGTGGTTAAAGCAGCAACTCAAACCTGACTATCCTTCAGACAGTTCCTATCACTTGTGTATTGATGGCTTCAATCTGCTCTTCCCAGGGAAGGTGAATCAAACCTAAATTCTGGGGAAAAAAAAAAGAACAAAACAACCCTAAACTTCCATATCTTCTCCATTTTCACCATTATGACTACACTAAGCTGCAAATCCAAGATGCTTCAATCTAAAAATTCCTCAACTTGTTACATTTTTGACTCGGCATGGATTTTTCTCCAACACTGGTGACTGGGTAAGTGACTACATAGACCACAGCACTCCTGAAGAATGTGCTCATGTGCTTGCATAGAAATTTAGAGAAACACAGATGAAAGAAATAGATTTTTAACCCCAGACAGCCTGTGACTATGCCTTCTGCTGCCACCCAAGGACCTTAGAGAACTGAGGGACCAGTCTGGATGCAAGATGCCATCCATGCCTGTTTTAATTGCCTAGGCTATTAATCTGGAGGCTGATACAGCTGTTGATTTTTTTCACAGAGCAGGTTTCAACAGATGCAAACTATTGGGTTGTTTTTTTTTTTTTTTCTGCAGGCTGTTTTCTTTTGATAGAATAGTACTGGAGGTGGGATACTCCCTACTAATTAGCAGTGACTTCCCTTCCTCTTAGATGTCATCAAGCCAGCTAGGTTTCACATGATGGTGGGAAGGACATTTCTTAAATGACAACATCTTAGAAGATGTCCTTGTTTGATGAGGGTGTTCCTTATGTTGTTGAGATAAATATGTGCATAGAAAAACATCATACTAACCTCAGGAAAAAAAAAAAACAACTTGACCAACTGAGTGATCAGAATCCATGAATGGACTTATAGAAAAATAACAAAATAAATAACTAAATAAATATTTACATTAAGGTCCCCTTTGTGAGGCACTAAAATGGCTCTGTGGAGATGATGCAAGTGAAACTACTCGACAGCTGAAAGAACTCACAGAGGCAGTTTCAGTGAAGAAGAGAAACACCCATCTGGGACAAGAAAAGCTTCTCCTAACTGTTCAGACCTGATCTTCCAGAAGTAACTACGACATAATTTCAAAGACAAGCCTGGGGGAAAAAATTCCTAACTTAACAGAGTACTAAAAATCAAGGACTGGGTATTTACTCAGCAAATTCTTTATAGCATTAGATATTTTTATACTTTTCCTCAAATCTCATCAACTTTTAAGCGCTCTGTATTTCACACTGGTTAACAGTGTGTACCTGAACTATAGGGCCATCATTGTCTGAAGCCTCTTGGCCAATTATCTCCTCTTTCAAAATGTTAGGAATATTATGTTATACTCAGAGCAATTACTCACATCTTGGTCTTTGCTGTGCCTAGATAAGATGCTCTACAAGAAGTGTATTTCCCTCCCAAACATCCGTGTATTCCAGGAGCAATAGAAAGTATCTAGCTCTGAAAATCTTGCCATTTTAGACATCTAAGGTGGCATCTTAGACAGCCACAGTAACAGAAGCACATCTAATGCAGTAAACCATCAGGAAAATACAGGAACATGTAACCTGCTCCACTAAAATACTAAAGTGAATTCATGCTCATTGACATGTCAGAGATAATGCCTAAACTGGCTGAGAACCTGTCTTTAGGCAGGAGTACATTGCCTTAGGTGAGATAAAGAACCAAACCTCAAATGGAAATTTATTCTATGATACTAAACAAGTGAATTATTTGTTCTCCTGCCTCACTCTTCCATTTGTCACTTGGAATGGTTCCTTCAAGGATTCTATGCATCTTTTGCTCTGATAAAGTCTGTCTGCTACATTTACTTTCTGTTTGGGAAATGCTAGGGTGTGAAACAATCTAGATTTCTACTAACGAAGAATGCTCTTTGTTTGAGATTTGTGCCATGGACCCCTTGGGCACATTGATCAAAGAGGTACTTTCTTCTGTTTGCACTGCATTTCTAAAGGAATCCTACAAGTCATGGCCCACTATCATGGTCATCTGTTTTTGACAGAGTCCCACTTTTGGTCAGATACAATCTCTGATAATTTCTTAAGAGGTGTATTATTTTTAACTGCCTTCATAAATGTAATTGCTGAGGTAATTCGGGACAGGCAAACAAGTCTCCCTGCACTGCTGGCAAATATTAAACAAAGAATTCCCCTGTATGGTAAGTTCTGCTGAGTTAATGTATCTGGAAGAATTGCCCAGACAAATAAGCTATGATAGCATCTGCCCAGTTTGAACTTTTGAATCCAGAATGAGCTGGTAGCACAGGTAATGTTTCTTCTCTTGTACATTACTTGGATGGAGGGCTGGAGGGTTATAGAAACTCTGGTGGGAACAAATAATTTGCCTATGGGATGGAGGAAGTCAAAGATGCTTGGCTTCAGGCCGTGTGATTAGCACAGCCATTGCCACCTTATATCAGTGATTTAATATGAAAGGTATTAAATTGTTAAAGTGTCCTTTGGACACTTTTGATAGTCCTTTGGGAGCAACATCACACAAGGTCATCTGATACCATGTAGGAGCTGAAGCACAAGAGCTGCAATGCATGGAAGCTACACTGTCATCCATAGACCCAGCATGTCAACCAGTCAGAATGAGAGGCCTGTTCCTCTGGGATTACCAGTATAGGACTGGTGGGGCTGAAGCTGTGATCTGTGTGGGATGTGTTTGCAGATCAGGAATCATCATTATCCACTAATCCATCTGCTCAGGCAAACTGTGTATCACACCTCATCTCCTCGTGACCATGGGATGCATGGTGTAGATCAGAGACAGCTTTTATTCAAAAAACAGTGACAGCTGCCCTGCAGTCCTGCTTCTGGTGTAAAGGCTTGTCTTAGGTTTTGCAACTGGAAGTAGGCCCCATGTCTTTCTTCCAGAACACCATCCTCTGCTTCCAGTTGAAGCCTCACCTTGTTTACTCTGGAGGTAGACTGAGTGACTTTAGGACAGGAAGCTTTCCCTCTATTCATGGGAATTTAAACCCTTTTAAAAGTGAATAAAATTTCTTATAAACTTAAGAGATTGTGCCTCTGCTCAAAAAGCACACATCACATGAGGATATTTAGAACAAATAAGAAGTTTGTAGAAGGGAATTAGCAGAAATGAGTGTACAAAATTTTTACAGTTAGGGCAATCATCAGAAGGGGTTACACTTAACAGACTACTGTCACAGAGCTATTCAGAGACTTTTTACCCCACAGAACTTCAAGAAGTGAACCTAAATGAGTATAGCATTTATGGACTAGGTAAAGACTAGGTTATGTGAACTGAAGGCTCATTCCCATGAACACAAAGGAGCAGAGACACAATGACAGGCAGGGGAACCCGAGTAACTGCACCAGAGCTGAATGAGCTCCTGGCAGGATTGTTTTAAGGGCTGGAACAGGGGAGCCACCAGCCCTGTGGGTTGGGGGTGGCACCCCCAGCTGAGTCAATTGAAGACACTTCCCATCAACGCCTTTAGAGACACAGAGAGAATTACTGCCTACAGGACCATAGCACTCACCATGAGAAGTTGGAAAGAACATTTTGGGTTTTTACAAGACTTACTATGGGATGTTTAGGGGAAGGATCAAAGACAGGAGAGGGAAAGATCAAATTTGACCTGGGAGGAATGAGTATGAAAAAACAGAAGAAAGAAGACAAAAGGAGCTAGACCTGTGTAAGTAGGTTACTGGTCAGTATGCTTGTGCTGAAGGACAGCACTGGCTGGGCCTTCACCTGGGCTCCATTCCTGGTGGGGGATGGCTTTGGTGTGTTCAAGGACACAGATAGCCAATATATGCCAATGATCACCAGGAAATGGAAAAGCATCCAGAAGTAACTGAAGCAAGAACTAGGAAACAACAACAAATCAGAAAACAAGTGGTGTCATCATCAATGAGGTATTTTCTAACCAATCCTATAAGTAAGGACACGGAAGGTTACTGGGTAACTGGAGGCGACTGAAAAATGACCCTGGGGAGGGAAGTTCTATGACTCTGCTCCAAGATGCAGGACTGTATCTGTAGCTTCTGAGTTCAGGGAGCTGAAAAGAGTGAGGGAAACCCAAGACCCACCCATGTTCCTGTGCTAGGATGTCAGAGCATGGCAGGAACAACCACACTGACCCACTCATGCTTCCTTCAGGATTGCACCATGTCTCCTTGCAGAACAAGGATCTTGTGAATGAAACCACGCCAGCCTGCCCAACTGCTCCACTTCATTGCACCATCTCTCCCATGGCACAGGGAAGTCATAACATTTGCAAAATGTCATATATCTGTCTACTAAACATAATCAGCAGGTTGGGGAAGGGGCTATAGGGATGAACTTCTGTGGGAAGGTCACAGCCACACTGGACACAGCCAGTTTCCTCTTGACCCACTGCAGGCCACAGCTGAGCACATCAGCCAAGCTTCTTGGTGGCTCTGAGCCACCAGATGTGTTTGTAGCACCTCTGAAACATCTGTTTTAGAAAGGGCAGAATGACCAGGAGTATAGCAAAACCATGCCTGAGCAGGGCCTACCTGGCATGACTCAAAAGGGACTGCTGCTGATGGAGGAACCACTACACACTGATCCCAGTGTCTGCACTGGCCATTGCCTCACTGAAGGGACTAAGTGCAATGCATGGTGTGAGGGAATGGGACAACAGAAGGAGAGGCAATAGCTGTGCAGAGGGAAGAAGGGTGTTTTTCATGAGGGTTTATTTGCAGTCCAGTTAAGAACTAGCTCCTGACCATCCTCCCAAGAGGGTTTCACTTCTGCCTTCTGAATCATTTAATGATTTCATTAGTTAGTGTCAGGAATATGCCTGTACCCCAGGCTAGACAGTTCTTTAGAAAGAAATACAGACAAGCCTTCCATCAGTGAAGTCCTGCTCCTCATCTCAGGTAAAATACACTACGAATTGAAACAGAACTCAGCAGACCTTCTGACAACAGGAATGAAAAGAAAAACTATTATCAACATGTCAAACCCTCACCCTAACACCTCTCTGGGATCTCTCAAATATCATTTGAGCATCTTTGCTCTCACTCCTTTAATTCTTATGCCCCAGAATGTGTCTGGGTTCAAAAGAAAAGCTCTGATTTTGCAGGAATCAATCAAAGACATTTGGGATTCAAAGGGATTCTCAATGTTCAAACTTGGAACACTGCCACTCACATGCATGTTGTTCTTTTTTTATTTGCTAAAGGATGTGGTGTGGAAGGAAAGGAAACACCTTAAAGCTGCCGTATATGCTACGGCAGACAAAGCTGACAAGCAGCACTATCCACTGGAGGGCAGTGAACGGCTGGGGAAATGAGAGATGAGAGATGAGGCTGAGAATGCTTCTGCCTAAACACAGCTCCTAACTCTAAAGATTGAGAGTCGCCACAAACGGAAAGAAAATGCTACACTGTGCATAGCTGGCAGAGTTTTGGTAGCAGTGGGGCTACAGGGGTAAACTGTGTAGGACCAGGTCTACCCTTCAGCCACAGCTGGTTCCAGCTGGTTTGGCAACAGATACCACCAACCCACCACCATGCCAAAACCGAAACCAATTACAGAAGCATGCAGCATGTCTGTGAAACACATTTAATAAAGCAGCTGCTGGGAGACTTGTGAGAGTACAGGTGTTGACACACAAGAAGGCATAGGTGCAGAAACATCCTGAGATGACTGCAGTCCATGAAGGCATCCCTGCAGGAGCAGGTACTGCACTAAAGGGGACTACAGTCTGGGGAGAAATCCAAACTGCAGCAATCAAAAAGCATAAGAAACATGAAGTGACAAGGAAAGAAACCACTACCAGATGCTGTAAGCAAAAAGCAACTCCTGTTCTAGTCACCTTTGTAAAGCCCACCTGAGAAGTGTGATTTGAACAAGTGAGGATGAAATAAATTTGTATTGAGAGAGGATGCTGCTTTTTTTGGTGAAGATTGTGTGCTGTGAAGAGATGTATATCAGTGTGTGCACACCTGCAAATAGCAAGTTAGATTAGTTGGTGAGAAGGACAAGAGGCTTGGAAGCTGTAAAATAGAGAAGCTGTAGGTCTAGGCTGGATACCAGGGAGATCAGAGTGGTCTGACAGTTGGCTCCTGGAGGTCCCAAGAGATCCAACCCAACCACTGGAGAGGCTATGAGGTCAGTGGTCAACATGAGACCCATCTGCAGGTTTATGTCTCTGAGTGTGAGTCGAGGGGAGACAGGAGGAGCCAGGGACAGTTACTGGGAAGATCCATAGTACACACATGTAGGCTGTTGGTTTGTGTGGGGTCAAGCAAAGTAAAGTGGAAGGCCAAGGGTCCAGGGTCAGTTACTGGACAGAGTGCCTGAATTGTACTCATTCCATGGCCATTAAAAAAAATTATTTTACAATTAAAAAACCCGTTAACTGCCAAAGAGGAGGCAGGATTAGGATGCTTGTGCCTCTGGTGGTGTGATCAGCTGTGTATATATACATATGCACACACGCTCTGTGGGACTGTTGGGAATACAAGGAATAGCCCACCCAGTACTTACTGCATCTGGCAACGGGGAGCTGCAGCAGCCTCGCCTCTGTTGGACTACCAGCTGCAGCAATCCTCAAGCCAAAAGGTTTCTCTCACAACACAGAAAGAAGCTCCAGCACTTGCAGATAAGTGGTTCTGCACAAAGTACACCACACTAATGCTAGAAGTGGATGCACTGAGCCTCTGTTCAGAAGAGTACTTGTCTGTATTGCATGTGCAACAGCCATTTAATCCACCAACAAAAGGTCACTGTGAATGACTTGCAGTAGAAAAGTGCTGAAGCTTCAGTTCACAAATTTTATTTGCAGTGTGCAAGTGCAGAGACAGAATTTGGAAATTTAGTTAAGCTGAGAAATTAAAGAAAAATCTCTGGAGTATGTCCAACATCATCACAGCTCCTAAAATATACCCATGCCATAAAACAATGGCATAATATCTGTGTATCTGTAATGTTCACAAGTGTGCCCTCTGAGTCTATTATTGATTTGGCACAACTCACATCTTAACATTTAGAGTATGACAATGAATGTTAAAGGTTTTCCTGGATAAGCAGTCAATGAAACCACTTTTTCTTCCTCAAAACATATGCTGTATTCTGGCATGCCAAATGAGTGTGATAAATATACAGAGGAAACTGCTCTTTACTCTTTAAAAATCAAACATTGCCAAAGAAATAGTTAATATTTACCTAAAATTGCAGAGAGAGCTTTTTAATAGAAGAACACTTGCCTTTACCCATCCCCCCAGTAATTGTTATAGGAGCTTTAGAATAGAATAAAATAGACTAGGACTATTTTTCCTGCAAGGAACCTACAGTGGTCATCCACTCCAACTGCCTGACCACTTCAGAGCTGACCAAAAGTTAAAGCATGTTATTAGGGGCATTATCCAAATGCCTCTTAAACTCTGACAGGTTTGGAGCACTCACCACCTCTCCAGGAAGCCTTCTCCAGTATGTGACCACCCTTTTGGTGAAGAAATGCTTCCTAACATCCAATCTCAACCCCTTCTGGCACAGCTTTGAACCATTCCCACACACCCTGCCACTGGATACCAGGGAGAAGTGCTCAGCACCTTCCTCTCTACTTCTCCTCCTCAGGAAGCTGTGGAGAAAGATGAGGCTGCTGGTGACCCTCCTTTTCTCCAAAACAGACAAGCTAATTCAAGGACCTTCACATCCTTCTTAAATGTGGGGCCCAGAACTGCACATGGCACTCAAGATAAGGCTACACCAATCTGGAATAAAGTGTGATAATCACCTTTAAGCCCAATGCTCCAATCTATATAGATCCCTCTGCAGGGCCTCCTGTCCCCTTGAGAGAGTCAGCAGCACCTCTCATTTTGGCATTATCAGAAACTTGCTAATGGTGTATTCACCTCCTGCATCCAGACCATTAACAAATATATTGAACAGAACTCACTCTAGAATTGAGCCCTGAAGGAGCAGCACTGGTGACCAGTGGCGAGCCAGATGTGGCCCTGTTCACTGGAACACTTTGAGCTCTGCCCTTCAGCCAGTTCTTCACCCAGCACACCATGAGCCCATTCATCCCACAGCTGGACAGCTTGTCCAGAAGGGTGCTGTACTAAAATCCAGGAAAACTATATCCACTCCTTCCCTTCATCCACTACGGAGGTGACCCTATCACGAAAAGATACCAAATTACTTAAACAAGAAGTAATAAACCAATTGTAAACCAATGTTGACTACAAATTCTTCTTTAAATGGCTTTTAATAGTGCCCACTATAATTTCTCCATATTTTTTTCCAGGAACTGAGGTTAGACTAACAGGTCTGTAGTTCTCTGAGTGTTCCCTCATGTAATTTTTTGTAGGTGGAACTAACATCCCGCCATTAGGGACCTGCCCAGACTCCCAAGACCTTTGGTAGATGATCAAGGGGGATCCTGCCATATCTGCAGGCTCCTTCAGACCTCTGGTGTGAATCTCATCAGGCCCCACGGATTTGTGAGCATTCACCAGCAGAGCTGCTCCTTTGCAATTTCAGTGTCCACTAAAGGAAGGTCACTGTTCCCACACTCGTGGTCCTTAAATTCAGGGGACAGGGCAGTCCAAGGTCTATCATTATTAAGGGTTGAGGACAAAAAAAGCTCTGAATGCCTTATTTACCATGTTGCCATGCACGTTGCCTTTCTTGCTTGGAAGTGTGAAAAACACCAATCACTTGTTTTTAGAATTTTTAAAAGTTTAATAATAATAAAATGGTTATAAAAATAGTAATACAATTAGAGTAATAAAAATTTAGAGTTAGGACAATTACAAGACAATAAAAAGCAAAGAATTACGGATGTCCGGATGCTCTCGGGCACTTAAGCCATGACAAGCATGCTTTGTGAACAAAGGAATAACCCTTAAAACAATACACTGTTGCATATTCATATATACTTAATGATGGTGCATACATTCTATTTAAAACAAGAAACTCTGTCTGGTATATGTCAAATACTTCTTTTAATCCCCACGGTCTGAGCAAGACCTGAAGAAATTAGCTTCTTCTGATAAGAAAATCATAAATTCCTATTCTCTGGAAGATTTAGGTATTCTGTGACTGTTATCTCGAAGCGAGTATCTCATTCCTTAAAAAAAAAAAAACCACCACATACACAGTTTCTATTTTAACTGCTAAAGCTTCATTTTAACTACAGAACTACATTTACCATTCCATTAAAATGTTAACACAGCACTTCTAATCAATATAACATAATACATATAGTATTCAATTTAATATTTGCGAAAAGCCAACCATAAAACACGCGTTTTTCACAGAAGTATCGGGGATTTCTTCCAGGCTGCGAGGGACCTTTGCGGCGCCGTCACTGCGGCCCGCGGAGGCGCCGCGTTACCGCCAGGGGGCGCCCTCCGCCGGCGGCAGCGCTCGGGCTCTGCCGGGGGGCGCGGCCTGGAAATCTGGGATCGCTGCGTGGAGCTGGGCGCCGGCCTTGGCGAACAAGCGCTTCGTGGGGCGCTGGCGGCCAATGGCATCCTGGCCTGCATCAGCACTGGTGTGGCCAGCAGGAGCAGGGCAGTGACCGTCCCCCTGCACTCAGCACTGGTGAGGCCACAGCTCCAATCCTGTGTTCAGTTCTGGGCCCCTCACTGCAAGAAAGACATTGAGGGGCTGGAGCGTGTCCAGAGAAGGGCAATGGAGCTGGGGAAGGGTCTGGAGCACAAGTCCTGTGAGGAGCAGCTGAGGGAGCTGGGGGTGTTCAGCCTGGAGCAAAGGAGGCTCAGGGGGACCTCACTGCTCTCTACAGCTGCCTGAAAGGAGGGTGAAGCCAGGTGGGGGTTGGCCTCTCAGGTAATAAATGACAGAACAAGAGGAAATGGTCTCAAGCTGCACCAAGGGAAGCTTCTACTGGATATTATGGAGAATTTCTTCCTTGAAAGGGTGGTCAGGCATTGGAACAGGGTGCCCAGGGAAGTGGTGCAATCGCCATCTCTGGAAGTGTTCAAAAAAGTGTGGCTGTAGCACTTGGGAACATGGTTTAGTGGTGAACACAGTGGTCAGGTAAACAGTTGTCCTCTGTGATCTTACAGGCCTTTTCCAACCTCAACCATCCTACAATTCTATCATTTTAACACAAGATTACAGAAAAACTTCTACATTTTACCTTCCAAACCTATACCTTGTCTTAAAACACATTGTCTTTAGCTCATTGGGTTCTATGGAACACACTAGGTTTATGTGGCTGCATTAGTAATTAAACTTGGCTAGCAGTTGTAATGGCATGTTGTGCCCATTATGTGCTATGCCAGAGATGTATGTGTCTGCATACACCAAGGGCACTTTAAGATGGGAAAAAACCCAAATGATTTGACAGTTTTTTTTGCTGAAGCCAAAGGAAAAAAACCCTTGGTGCTGAGGAGATTCTCACTGATTTTCAGGATCATACCCACAGACAGGTTTATAGATGGATCCGTTTTATAAAAAACTTTTCCTGGGAATAAATTCCAATTGCTGTGATTAGGATGTGTTCTCTACTCTCTCCTCGGTGGTGTCTTTGGAAATGACAGTATCATGGTTACTGCCTCAACAGAAACAATATAATGAATGTTATTTAGTACAAGCAGTTGTCCATACAAGATTATCAAATAGTCTAGAAGACAATTACCCAGCTGCTTTTAAGAGGGAATACAGGATAAACATGTTCAGCCTGTGTACATTTTTTCTGGGAGGTGCTAAACACACACAGGTCTCTTGTCATTACAGATCAATCACCAGCTCTCTTCAGCCAGACCTGAAGATAAAATCTATTTAGCTTGGTCAACATTTATTGAGTGTCATTAGTATTTTTAAACATTGAGGGTTTTCTATTTCATTCAAATAGATGCATTTATGTCAAACAGTTGAAAAGACAATTTTTGGCGGTTTTTTTTGTCTTCATCTAGTAGTTACAGCTAGCCAAAGCCAGCTGGCAGGCTCAGTTACCTGGTCCTTTGATTTGGGTTATTTTTCTATGCAAGGAAAATAGAGTGTGACTAGATCAAAGCTGGAGTTCAGATGTATATGTACAGTCTTGGCAGCCACCCTGAATTTATTCCACTCTAACTCAAATCAAAATCCGGCTTGTGATTTCCAAATAGCAGAATGCCTTGTTCTTTCTTTTGGTTAAGTTCTGACTGACTTGTAAGGAAACGGGAAAAGGTGTGACTGTTCCAGATAGGTCAAAACACAAGTAAGTGCATATTTGACTACAAATTTAGGAAGTTCTTTTTCTTAAGTGGGCATTGTCTGAGATATTGTACTATTTACAGCTCCAGGAAACACAATGGCCTTTTCATAATACAAAAATAATCAGAGCTATTTGAAAAAGTCTTTAGCTCACTGTTAATACAATGGAGATAACAGGAGTTCCCTCCTTAGCATGCTAAGAGAATTGAACAATCATTGGTTTGTACATACTGGTTATAGAATCAGAAAATGGAATCAGGTCTTGGAACTGGTCGCTGTAATCTGAGACATTTGATGTGACTGCTAAAGTTATGGTTTGATAATGCTGACAGCGCTGGTTTAGAGGGCTGGGCAAGGCTGACAAAGGGTTTCGTGGTATAAGTGGGCTGAGTGGTAGTGGTGGACTAAGAGATAGTGATGGATCAAGGGTTGCTGGGGAGGGAGGGACATGAAAAATGTGTGTGCCAAACAGAGATCCCACACAAAAGAAATGCAAACCAAAGAAACAGGGCACACAACAAAAATGACAGTTTGCATAAAATAGTGATTTAGTAATAAAGTGTGCAAGTGATTCCTGTAAATCAGTCTAGCCATTCTTCTTCCTCTTTCACAGATGTAATGCCAGTTTTCTGGCATGGGATATTTTATTTATCATACCCAAACAGCATGAAAAAGCAACAGTCATAACACCCTGTTACACCATGGTTGTTCAGTCTTGGACACACACTCTCTGCCTTTGTATTTCCTGTGGAAAGACCTAACTTGTAGCTTCTAGGACAGAAGACCAGGTAACAAAAAGTTCTAAGAAGGTAAGACCAGATAAGAAAAAGACCAAATAAAATTCTGTTCAATGCTATGATTTGCAAACTTATTACTACCTTACATTGTTATACAGGATATAAAAATCTGAAACACAGAGCATGCTTTATCATAAAACAGCTAAGCTTTCAGATAAGTGCATATATTTTTAAACCTCCCCCCTCAAATGAATAATATCCTTCTCATTAACTTACGTTTCAACATAACACTCAATTTACTAAGGTTGCTTATATATTAAGGCTATCAGATAAGGAGAATTCTGTGATCAATCTTAGTCCTAAAATATCTGAGTCCTATGATGAAATCATAATAGGAATAGGAATGACTAAAATGATCTGGTTACACTTCTTGGTGAAAAATGTGTAGGAAAGCACTTCAACACATGAAGCTAAGTAGGTACTTGATATTTTCCTAACCTGGTAACTAACTTCTGCAAGTGTCTCAAAGACCCTGATTTTCTGACAGTCATATTGAAAACAAACAAGCAAACAAACACCTGATTAGTATTGCTTATTTTGTGTCAATTTTTGAAAACAACTAAAAAATTTCCCTTGGAATATATATTAAACCGTAGTTTGAAAATGTCTTCTGACATCTTCCCACAAGGTGAAAGTTCAACTGAAGTAGTGCTACAATGAAGGTGCAGCTTGCATCATTTACTCATTAGTGGAATGCCTTGCCAAGATTAAAACAGAGAGTGGAATGCAGCCCCACAGGTCTCGTTGAAACCTAACCTCTTTAGCTTTTATTCTACTTTTGCAAAACCATCACCTCTCTCTCCTCGCTCAAAGAAAATGTTTAGGAACTGCTCAGAATAAAAATACAAAGTCCTAAACTCCAACATTGGTAAAAGAACAGACATATTTACCCCCCCCCCAACTTTATATACTTAATACTGAAAAAAAATCTTGAAAAAAGATAATTATTTTTCTGAGAAGGAATAATTTATTATTTAACTAAAATATTATTTAACTAAAATTCCTTCAAGCTAGAAATTTTGATGAAATGGCTTTTGGATATGTAGGAATTTTAGGAAAAAAAAAAAGTAAAACTGTATACCTCTGCATTATTTGTATAGTATCTCTCCTCTACAGTATCTTTTTTTTTTTGTGTAGAATAGTTTTATTTTACACCATTCAAATGTCTGGTATTACTTGTGCTTTGTCGGATTGCCAAAAACTAAAAGGAAGAAAAAAAATTTGGTCTTAGTTCCATACTGAAGCTGATACTCAGTTTTTGCTTTTCCTTATGTAACACCTAATATGCTTCTACAGAACGCTTTTCCTCCCAGTATGATTTAAAATGTCAGAAGGCATGTCTTTATTTTAAGAACAAAGTCTGTCCTAAGAATAAGTAACACTTCTTTCAAGTACACAAAAAGAATGAAGAGTCAGCAGGTCAGTAGGAGAATGTAAGTCTTCAGAAGGGACCTGGCAGAATCCATGTTTCTGAGACAATAATATTAAAACTGCTGAAATCACTCTGCATGATCACCTTCATTGCTGTGTTCAGGTTTGGTCTCTTCAGCAAAAGAACGACAATGGCATTTAGGAGGGTATCCAGCAATGGAGATAGTCAGGGGTCTGCAGCATATGACTGTCGCCCTGGTTATCAAGAGTTTTCTAAAGCTTTCTGAGTTTACATTCTTGTAGAGAACTTTCTTACACAACTTTCTGTAAACAACTTATTTTGCATTCTTTCATAGAGGCAGAGAAATTTGATGTACAAGTAGTTTGTCCAGTGTCATTGGAGAGGTGACACGTTCACCCTCCAATCCACTGGCATCTTTTGAGAACTATAAAAGATTGGAGTCAGAAAAAATAAATTAGTCTCTTCATCGTGACCGAAGCTGTGGTGCGTCGTTTTTCCTTGTGTCATCTGGTGACATATGACAGCCAAGTGAAGCTGAGGGAAGCTGGAGATGAAAAGGGGGATCTTTTTGCAGTCTTCACTTTCCCGATGGCACACTGCATAAGGAGAAAGGCTGGCAATCATGGTTTGCAACAAGGGAATTTCTGAGTAGGGAAAAGGATTTATTTATTATCTATTGTATTGTGAGCATTCTTAGACACTGGAAGAAGAACACAAAGAATTGTAAAATCTTCAGCCTTGGAGAAATTTAAGCTTAACAGGCTAGGATCCTGAACAACCTGCTCAAGATGACCCTGCTTTAAGCGAGGGTTTGGGCTAGATAGCCTCCAGGGATCCCTTTCAACTCGAGCTACTCTGCAATTTTGTGAACATCTTTTGATATATCCTTGGGTACCTTTCTTAGTAATATTGCATTGATGCAGCCCAAATCTGCAACAGTGCAAATCCAGTTGGATGAACTGCTGTGTGCCTGGCTAAACTCTTTTCAAATTACACTGGTTGATTTAATTAAAGAGTTTCTTCTGCCTGGAATCCATGTTTTGTTTGTGGTGGATCATCACAATGCTGTCTTACATGATGTTACCTTCAACTTTTTCATTAAGGTGTGAAGGAAAAGTGCCAGTAAGGTGTAAAAACAATCATGGAAAGATTGCCCCAACTCTTCTGTTAGGTTGGGAGTGGAAACAGGGGTTTCACCTACTTGTAAAATACTATCCTACCCTTAAACCTGTTTTAGTGGGGGCCTGGTTAGTCTATTCTCAGCCCTAGTCTGTATTTGAGTGTTAAGATTTAAAGATGAACCACACAATGCAAAGTCTGGCATTCACATTCATGCAGGGAATTGTGGATTCTGGCCTTCACTACTCTAAGTTTAGTCTCAATTATCTAATAATATCCCATCACAGACAAGCAAGTAAACTGAAATTAATTGTACACAGTCTTAATCAAGAAAGACCTCAAACTGGCAAGTTTTGCAATTCAATTTACACAGATTTTAATTTTCATCTAATAGCAAAGGTGAATGCAGTGTCATAGGGTATTCTGATTAAAAAATGGGGTCAATGTAATAAAGAAGACTATTTTTTTGTGATTTTCTTTTTAAGACCAAAATCCCAAACTATTCTGTAAATTCCAAAGAGCAGAAGATGCCTGTTATAAAGGACCTACTGGATCCTGCAGATTCAGAGTCAGAGGTATTAGATGCTATTCCATGAAACCACTGTGAGAACACAATTCTTTTAAGAGAAAGAAATATGTCAGAGGGTTGAAGAATATTTTCTTTTATTTCAGGGACAGAGAGTTTTGATCTAAAAAAAAAAAATCCTTCAGCATGTGCTAAATAGGCTTAAATTTTGATGGTCCTTGGGCTTTATTATATCTGCCTTTCTGAGATTGAGCTCATGGCTTGAAGCTATAATCTCCAGTTGTCCTGGACATTATAGCACCAGCTCTTTAAATATTATATATCTTGTGTCAGTGATGGAAGGTTAAAGATTTGAGGGAGCTCTGTTTGGACTGGGTACAAAACCAAAGTCCTCTGAGATTTTGCTAGTTATTAGTGAAAGTAACTCTCATGTTGGTTACACTTGGAAACATGAAATTTGCAACAAAACCCTACTTGTTTTTGTTTTTCTTTTTGTTGGTTTTTTTTTGTATGGGTACAGTTGCAAGCAGGGGGTCATATTTCAGGTGAGTGGGAAGTGAGGATGGTGTGTGAGATCAGAATTACAGATGCATAGACTTGTGTGACCTTGTACTGATTGCCCTCAAAATGCATCTGTTTTACCATTTCTGTTGGCGCTGGTGATTTTCAATGACAATCAAGGACCTAAACTCTGTTCTTGATATTTTCTCATAAATAAACCTCACTACATACTGAAATTCTCACCCCTCCTCATTCAGTTTCTTTTACTTAGTAGTTATGTTCTTTGACATTACAATGTGAAAACACATTTTCTTCACGTTTCCTGCTTGGTAGAGACAGCAGAATGACCCCTGCACTCCAGGATATGGCAGTGCAGACATAAGGTGTGTTTTTCCACTGAATATCTTACTGTGATGTTTATCAGATAAATTTTTTTTAGAAAATTTTAGGGAATATTAGAATATTTTAATTTTAAAATAGTGATTTCCTTCATCTGCAGATTTTTTTTTTTTAAGATACAGGATAGTAAGGAATCTTTTGGCTATCAGGGCCTTTGCAGTGAACCCATGGTGTCCCACAGATCTTTTTGCATCTTTCTGCATATTTGTCTCGAATGAGTAACCAGCACATACCCTACCTTTCATTAAAAGTTCCCCCAGGACTTTGTACAGTGTAACACATCCCTGTCTTGATTACAGTTGATGCACTCTGTGATTCCATTTGCCCTTTGCGCAGCTTTTAGGCCTTTCCAGCTCATGACCATCCCAGGAACAGCAAGTATTTCTTTGCCTTTGTTCCTAATAATCTCCAACTAACGAGCTATGAATCTTTGTTACTAGTTTCCCAATAAATAACTTTGTGTTCTGTAGTGATAAATTTAATGTCAGTACCAAGGCTGCACAGTTCTTCAAAACAGTGTTCAGACGTTTTATACCAACTTCTTCTAACTAAGAAAATAATGACAGAGCAGAGAAAAATTACCTTACATCTTGTTTTATTGTTCCAGTTGTTTATCCTAATTTCACTCATTAGTTTGACATTTGTTTCCTTCCTTTATTTTTCTAAAAGAAAAGTGATTATGTTGAAGACGAGGTATAAGGCGATGAAAAATTGGAAATTTAAAAACATGCAGTTATTGAAGTAAAAATAAATAATATTTATTATTTCATAATAAAACAAGAGCTTTTACTGAATAAATGCTATCTGAAAAATTGTATTGGTATCTTCCCAGAAAAGGCTTAATCACAATAAGATCCCTCTATTATTCTAATATCTTTAGAAATTATAATTCTTATATATCCCATGGATAAAAGAATAGAAAAAGCCCTCGCAAAATGCTGTGGAGGAAAACATAATCTGATCATGAAGGACCTCTAGTGGCACATATACTTCCAATCAAAAAACCCTCACATTATGCTTGCTCAGCATTTTAGAAAGAATCACTTCTGCAGTTTCAGCTTTTGACTTCAATTCATGTAATATTTTTTGTCTTTCCTTCAGTTGACACAGATGCAAAAAATATAATTTTGTTACAGTAATGTACACCAAAGTGTCTAGCTGAACAATGGCTTTGTTATCATTGTTATCTACTTTTATTACCTATTCAAACTTATGATTTTCTCAGCAGGAGGAACAGCCTGATAAGACACACTGAAATTAAACTGTTTAGCAAAAAGGACTTTAAAGCAGATGAGGATACCAGAGCTATGTCTGTCTCATATTTGTTATGGCTTTGCTAATTCTTTTATTTGTCCTCAGCTCCAATTTTTTTTTTTTTTTTACAGCAGTAAGTACTTGCTGGTACTTTTGAGTTATCTTTCACCCATTCTAGAAGATATCCAACTATAAAAAATATTTGGATTCTTAGATCCTTTCAGTCACACTTCAAAATAGTTTGATATTTCAGACAAAATTTTTGAATACAAATAATTAAATAATAAATTTATTGCTAAAAATTCTTAGCCAAAAAGGAGGTATATACCTACCAGTTAGTCTAGGGGCCCATTAAGCTTCCAAGTACATCCTGCCAGCAGATAAACTAGAGTCATTCCCAGAGATTTCACTAGTCCTGGAAAAGACACAGTAAAGTATGTTACAGTGAAAGCAGTTACTTTTGTAGAGCCCCAGGAACAGAGTTTCTGTCTCTGAAAGAGGATGCACACCCTTAAAGGCACACACTGCCATGTTGCACTGGTAGGGCAGCACAGGACAGGGACAATACCAGTTCTGGATGGAATGAAGGGTGTCTGCAGGGCCAGGCAGCCTGGCTGGCACACACTGCAGCCACGTGCATCTCTTCATTGGCATGAGGCAAACTCAGGGCACAACAAAGATCCAGAAACATACAGCCACAATCACACATGAGATGGACCCTGAATTGCAGTAGAGCAGCAGCCTGAAGCAGGAGTAGCTGAACACAAAGTCACGTTTAGACTCAGTTATCTCTGCATTCATGGCCATGTTGTCCACAAGCCATAAAAATGTCCTGCGATAGCGAAGTTTATTACACTTTGCAATGAACTTAGTCCCCAAAGTCTAACAGACGGCACTTTTAACAGCTGTTGCTGGGTTTTCTTGTTTGTTGCTATTGTTAAAATTTAAATTCAAAAGAGATCAAACTCTTTATTTTGTTTCATATTTTTAGAATTCATAGATACCCCTCTGATATTGCAATCTTTCTGCAGCTGAGCAGCTCTAGCGTAAAGCTCTGGCCTGGCAGTGTCTTTTTGTGTGGTGCAGCCTACCTGTAGCAAGGAATTTCAAGAGCTGAGCTTAAATGGAGACAAAGAGCACCAAAGACATGATTCCCTATCTCTGGAAAACTGGCAGCAGATTGCAGACATAGGATGAATTAAATGTGAAGATAAAGAGTACCGCAGCTGTGGAACTCAGATATGACTAAATATACAGGGTCCGATAAGTCTGTTTCTTTTAAACCCTTTGTTAGTTTAGGTTGTGAACAATCAGGACCAGCATGACCAGATTCATAACTATCATAACACTGAGACTAATCTTGGCAGACTGATTTCTTGCAGGAGTCAGAGCAGGATTTTTATTGGATTAGGAATTCAAAATTAAAATACCAGTAAACTTTTCTGTTATACAAGTGAAGAAAAAATACATAAAAACTCAGTATAATAAACAAATGGATATGTAGGTTATAATTTATTAATGTTATTAAAACATGTAATTATACAGCTTTTCTTTCATAATGACCTTTAACATTTTACCACCACAGAGTCAGAGGGTATTTGGGGTCCTCTCACATGTAGCCAATACCTTAATGGTTATTTGAGCCTGGGCCCTTGGGGAAAGGGGAGACTAAAATTCACCTTCATTAATGATACATACATGGAAATGTAAAGATAACCTGAAAATGGCACAGTAATGCCTCTTTGACTCCTAAATCTGATCCTATGAGGATGAATTTGAGTAGCAGCATAGGGAAATAAATGCAATTTGAAAGAAAGAACTATGACAAACACGTCTGAAAAAAAAAGTGTTATGGTGTTGGGAGGAGAAAGATTAGATCGTGGTGCTCTGCGGGGAAAAGCTAAGGGTAGAGACCAACAGTGTATTGTGGCAGAAAATCCTTTCTGCCTTCAGAATCCTTCAGGGAGGACAGTGATAAATATCTGCCCCAATGAGGGCCAAAGATTGCTCTTCCGGGAGACACCTCGGGGGGTTCAATTCCATCACATATTGTTAAAAAACCCACCAAAGTATGCAAAATGTCACCAGGTTCTCCAGGTGAGTTGTCCTGAAATGTAGGTGAAGACAAACAGGATGTAAAAAATCCAGAGGCATGGGAAGGAAGCAGCAAAGAAGTGGGAATTGAAACGTTAGAAGACTCGAGGCTACGGAGAAAGCTGCGAGAAGTTGAACTTGAAGGATATACAGTAACTGTTACTCCTCTAACTGGCAGATGCGCCTGAACTGCCTGCACATCAACCAGCTGCTGCCAGGCTCCCACGTGCCCTGGGGCTCGATGCCTGCGCAGGGGCTGGGGGCAAAGTAGCCCTGCAGGGACCCGCACCGGGGCACCAGGCTGGGCTGCTGCCGGGGAGCCCCGCGGGAGAGCGGGAACACCAACGTGGCGTTGGCGCTGCTAAAGCCCCCCACCTGCACCCAGCGGTTGGAGGAAACTGGAGGGCCGGAGCGCGCCCAGCAGAAGCAACATCAGGAGAGCTCCGACCCCACGCCCCAGCACGAGCCGTGCCCCTCCCGGGGGCGGCCCCTCGGCGGGCACAAAGCCGGGCTCGGCCGTTCTCCGCGAAACAGTGTGCCGCTGTCCCGGTGCTGCTGATCATCCCTTCCTTCCGCCGGGTGCCGCCTTCGCAGCGCCCGCCCTCCATCGCTCCCTGCCCGCTGCCGGCGGGCGCGGTGCCGGGGCAGCCGCGCCATGGAGGAGGCGGCCGCTGCTGTCGGGGCACCGCCGCCCGCGGCTGCTGCTGCTGCTGCTGGGGCCGAGCCATCGCTCGGGGCCACCGCCTCCTCTCCGCGCCGGCTGCTGGCGCTGCTCAGGGCCAAGCTCTGCACCTGGTGAGTCCCCGGCCTCCACGTGGAGCCGCGCGGTGCCGGCCTCCCCGCCCGCCGGCTTCCGGGCCGCCCGCCGGAGCGGGGGAAGGAAGGGAGGAGAGGGGAAACGTCCGCGCTGCTCCCGGCGCTTCGGCGGGCAGCGCGGTCGGGATGCGGAGGCCGCTCTGCGCCGCCGGGAGCAGCCGCGGGGAGTCTGGGCCGGAGCGGCCGCCGCGGTGCGGGCCCGGAGTTACGGCCCGGGGTGCGCGGGGCTGAGCAGAGCCCGGAGCCTTCGGCTGGCCCGGCCTGGGGGAGCCCGGGGGAGCTCTGGCCGCTGCCCCGGGAGCGGGCGCTCTTGATGCCCGGGCTGCTCCGGGAGCGCCGCCGAGCTGCAGCCTGCGGGTGCTGTTGGGCGGGAGCGCTCAGGGTCGCCTCGGCTGAGCGTGGAATTAGCGAGTGACGTTTTGACTCTGTTGAAGTAGGACTCCGCTCTCACACATAAACGCATGCATTTGTCTTTTTTGTTCTTCTGTTTTCCCTTCTTTTCCCTGCACTTTATCTGTTTTGTAGTCCTCGATCAGCATCATTATGAAGGACAGGTCATGGGGGATAGCGAAGGTAATAGAATAAAATAACTGAAACGAGGTATGGAGTCCAGAAAGACCAGTATCCCCATTTCCTCCTTCCGTGAATCAGTTTAGGATAGAGACTCGTTCAGGTGAAATATGAGCACTAGTTAAGCATGGAAAACTTGTGGAAAAATATCTGCCAAGCTGTGCAAACAAGCTGGTACTTCAGAAGCGCTACCTTCCACGAGAGCAGGACTACATCCTCAGACTTCTAGGCCATCCACTTACAGCTTCACTTTCCCTCTAAGAGAAAAAAACAGTCCCTGTTTAAAAGGCTTTTTTTGAGCTATAAGTTTGGTCACTAATAGTTATTATGTAGGATTTGTCAGCCAAGGATGTGCTGGCTTTCCTGCCAGCCTCTTGCTTATAAACTGTAGCCTGGCTGCTGGACTATGTGGTGGTGTATGCTGGACAAGCAGAGCCTTATTCCAGTGGACAAAGTCTCATCTTCTTTTTTGGTTATAAGTTTTTCTCTTTTCACTCCTTGTGCCTGTGAGGAGAGACACTAAAGGCGAGACAGAAACTTGTTGAGTGTTCAGTAACCTCCCCTGTGCTGTTAGTTTTGCCAAAGGCTACACTAAGTGAGTCTATGGAAGGTATTTGAAAGAAAATCAGTGCCTTTGACTGAATTTTAAGAAGTGTTGTCTGAGATACTGAGTTGATAGTTTTTCTTTTTTTTTTTTCCTCTAGGTGACAGCAGGCTAAGCCACTTCAGTTTTGTTTGAGGCCTTTCTGAGTCATAGGAAGGTTTAATAGTTGTATGTAATAAACTAGGCTAAGCTGTATGTAATAAACTAGGGGGAGACTAGGCTTGCCCCCTACCCCCCCACTTTGTTGTGTTTTTTTTTTTTTTCTGCCTTTTTTTTTTGAGTAGAACCATTAGAAAATATATTTCTGGTGCTTTTCTGTTTTTTACCTTTTGCAAATTAAATGATGTCAGTTTTAAAGCAGGACATGGAAAAACTAACTTCTCATGATGTTAGTTGTTAAAAATATATTCTGTTCTTAGTTAATTACTAATTATGTTGCAATACGGGTTCAGTCTGAACCTGCATTTTCCCTTAACCACTAGCATGAAAAAGTGAGATCATTGAAATTAAAAGGTCACTTCCTCCCCTGTTTAGGAAGGGTTCAGTAGATAAAGCTAAGCACAAGTGCACTCTATACATGAACAGTGTTGCCAGGCTTTGCCATGTCAGTATTAAATTGGTGGCATAAATGAAATGAATATTTGAGTAGCTGTATTTATTATGAGTTAAAAATTCACATTAAAATTACAGGATTTACTAAACTAATTGCCAGTAAAATTGTTGAAAAGAAAGGCCGTTTCAGATCACTTACCTTGCATCATCTGAGACACCAAAGTGAATGTCTTTTCCACTGCATTAAAAAAAATGCTGAGAGGATTAAGTTCTGGCATGGAAAAGTTAATAATTAATATATTTCAAAATCTGATCAATTATTAATAAGAAAGTCACTGTCATCGATACTCATATCAATCCCAGAATGAATGGAAACTTGTGTCTTTAAAGCATTTTTCTCAGAAGAAATTGTCATGCAAAATGCAAACTGTGGGATTTAAAGTTTGCTCTCAAGTTTTACAGAAGATCAAATATATTTTTTAAGATAAGCTATGAGCTCAGTGCATCATGCCAGGAGCATGGTGATGTCGTCTCAATTTGAAGAAATTATTTTTCATGCTTTGGCAAATGGTGTGAGGGGAAACCATTGTTGCTTCCTGCTGAGGCTTCCACCTGGCATTAGGAAGCAGTCAGGGCAAGAGGCTGTTATCTTACACACAGCTGAGAAAGCTGCCAGTTACAGAGCATTTTGGGATTCACAGAAGACATTTTTTGAGGGTAGTTTTCCACTGTTGGTGGACTAAGTATTTCTGTGTGTTTTTTGATGTTAACATTTTGAATCTGTTCAGGAGAGAAAGAAATTCCTTGAATTAAAATAGACAAAAAAATAGAGAAGGGCATGAGGTGTGATGAAGCCTGCTTGCTTTGTCAGACACCTTTGTTACGGTAGAAGTAAACTCTGTAGTACTGCCAAGACATATTAACTAAATAGCAATGATTGCTAGGGCAGTAACCACAAAGCAAACAGTTCTGGAGGTTCTGGGCCTGCCTCTGTTCCCAAATGCAGAAATGCAAGGAGATAATTCCTTAGGTACTTTGAACTGGGGAAATTTGGTTATTAGAAAAGCTGAGGATCACCTTAGTGGAGTTACTCCACTGCAAGAGGGCAGATGGGTCTGATTTGTTTTCAGTAAATGATGGTTGGAGCTCAATTGTTAACAAATTTGAATGGCAGCAGGTTTTCCCCATTTTTCCCTTTCATTGTAACATGGTTGCTATCCAGTTTGCCAGAAAGCTGCATGTAGAGTCCAGGCCTTTGCTATAGAGAAGGTGGTGTAGCTCAGGAGGAGCAAAGTTTCCCCTTGCAACTCATATCCTAGACAAAAATGTTTAAAGCCTTACCACACAGAAGTCCATGTTAAATGAGCCTCCTTAAACAAACTTGTGGGGTGGTATTGCCTGTGCTTCTGCCCTTCTCTGTGGCAACAGCCAGCAAGTGGGTGAAGAGGAGTTTGTATCTAGATCAGGGCTTCTGCCAGCCAAGGCAGCTTTGACCTCTCCTGGTAGCATATTGACGAGTGCAGTTCATTTTGTGCAGCACACAAGCTTTGCTCCAGTAAAACTGCAGCAGTTTTGCCCAGTCATGCTTCTATTCATGTCTGACCCCTACCTCCACACTCTCCTCCCAGCTAGTCCAAGTGCAGGGTGAATTTGGTCCAATAAACTGCTAAAGGCTTGCTGTATTCCTTGAGTGCTGATGGTGAAGAAGAAAATTTTTTTCTGCTAGTTTGGGGCAAGAAGCTTTATTTAAATAATAAAAAGTATATGTGTGGTTTTTTAAATGCCTTAAATCATGTTCTTGTATGTTTTTTCACCACAGTGTATCTTCCTTTGAATTTCAGTGGGTCTTCTGTCATTTTACCTGTTGCAAAGAAGCCAGAGTTTGCAGGGCTGGCAAAGGGCAAGCTGGAATCCTCATCCATGCCTACTTGAAATTTTAGCTAACCTACATCACATTTGTTCTAATAGCAACTGATTAAATTCTTTACGTGACCATAAAAAGGTATTTCTGCATCAGCCAGAATAATTAGCCAGAATGTGTCTGAGTTGTTCACTAAATAGCACAATCAGATCATTGACCAGAATATAAAGAAATGAAAAATAAATAATTTAAAATATAAAAGAAGTGAGGTCGCTTCAATTTTTTCTCCTGCTATTTTTAATGAAAACCACCCACCACCCCCCCAACAGATTTAGAAGTCTCCTTAGAAATGAGAATGTTTTCCTTTCACACGCCAGTAAGAGTTACTCATTTGAGACTGGATAGTACCTTACAAGATTGTCACATGATATATAATACTTAGGAGTGTGAATGTGCACCATTCCTGGGATTGGGATTGGCAAGGCAAGCTGTAGTAAAGCATGGGATTCAAATCTCTTGGAAGTACGGTGTGGCTGGACTTTGTAGAGATTTGCTGTCTTATCAGAATGGGCTTGGAGAGAAAAAAGTGCCCAGCAACATTTTCGAAGTCAGAAGAGCTTGGTGTTAGGCTGAGTTAGGATTCATGCAGGTGCATTAGAGTCTGTGCAAGGAAGATGTCTCCCTTCCAAAAGGAAGGATTGATTGCATGATTGTAGTTGGGTTTAGCACTGTCAAATACACCCTTCTCATTGCCTGGCAGCTGGATTGCACAGCACAGCACAGCAGGGTGAGCTGGTACTTACTGCATTGGGGTCTCCCACCTTGGGAAAACAGCCAGTGTTACTCTCAGGTGTTGTGCCTGACACATGGGTGTCAAGCCAGACATCAGCGTGGAGAGATGTGGGCACAGGGTAGATGTGGAATCCTAATGAGGTCCTTTCTTCCCCTGCTTAGCAGACCTGTACAGACAGCACAGGGCTGAGCTCCTGTCACTGTATATTGTGCATGTGCAGAGACTGGGGTGGTACAAATCTGCATAGCTCCACTGGCAGGAGAAAGAGCAAGCCAAAAAAAATACATAGAGTTACATGCCCCTGTTTGTCTAGGAGCATCTGGACTAGTTCATCTTACATTAGGTGAAGAAATGCTACTAAAAGAGCATGAGCTTTTTTTTTTCTTTTTTGTCCCTTCTGGCTGTGGGTGGGACTTAAGAAGAGCTGTAAATGCAAATGTGATCTCTACCCAAAATGCATTCTTGACTCCATCCTCAGTTGCAGCAGAACATGATGTAATAGAACTGAAAAAAATTCACAATAAGTATTAATTACAATAATTCTTACTATAAGAAAGATTTATTTTATGGTGAGAACAAGCAATCACTGGAACAACCTCTGGAGGGATGTTGTAGAGTCCCCATCCCTGGAGGTTTGCAAGATGCAACTGGACAGGGTGCTAAATAGTCTCCTTGAGTCTCCCTTTCCCATGAAAGGTTGGACCAGATGGTCTTTCAAGAGCCTTCCAAACTGAGCTGTTACTTGGTTTTATCATTAATACTTATGTGTTCCTTTAGTACTGCTCATCTGAGGTCTCAGCTCAATAAAACTCAGGATGGAATTCAGTGGAGGACAAAGGATTTAACTCAAAACTTGCCTAATAAGAATAAGACCTGCTATTGGGAAGAGCCTGCCCAGGTGACCTGTTTGAAGATCCTTGCAAGTAACTGCAGTCTCCGTGGCTGATGGTTTGAGCTGGCCTCACTTCTCATGTGGCTATCCTGAGGTCAGACTAGACCTTCTGTGTACACAAAACCCTGCTTACCTGTAGGTAACAGGACAACATTGTAGGGAGTAGAAAAAATATAAAGTGCCAGCCTAAAAAAATGTCATTTTTCCTGTTAAACTAGAAAATATTTTTTTAGAGACTTGAATGTTTAATTCTAAGCTTACTGTGTTTTGTCTTTTATGTTCACAGGCATATTTGGAAAACTATAATTCTGGGCCAGATGCTCTCCTTGTTCATCTGTGGGACAGCTGTTACTAGTCAGTACCTGGCAGACAAATACCGAGTGAATACTCCAATGTTGCAAAGTTTCATCAACTATTTTTTGCTGCTTCTAGTTTATACAACAATGCTGGTATTTAGGACTGGTATGTGAAATACGGCATGGGAGATTCTTGTTCATCTTTTTTTTTTTCTATGTTTTCATTTCAGAATTTGAAAATAAAGACCTCAATACTCATACTAGTTTTTAAAGTTCCTGCTTTATAGCAACACATGGAAATTAATTTCACAGGTTAAATGTGCATTTAATTTGATATAATGTCATGTCTGTTTAGAGTTTTGTGCTCTTTGGTTTGAAGTCATATATTGGGAAATATAGGCTTTAACATGCTTTGTTACCAGAGGCTATTTAGTATTCCTCCTATTCTTATTAATTTACTCTTTAGACAATTCTAGTCTTGCTGTGTTTTGCTTTATGTGGGAGAATTTCTGTGCTTTTCACTGTTTGCATTGTCTCCTCCCAGGCTGTGTTTCCTGTTATTGTACCTTAAGCAGGGGCAAGCAAAGTCAATCTTGGTATTACTTATGTTTCTAAAAAGCAACATTCCCGTGCAACATTTGGTTGGAAAGAAGCACATATTGATTGCTGCTTTCTTCTGAACAGGCAGTGACAGTCTTTGGCAGATTTTGAAACAGAGGTGGTGGAAGTATATGATTGTGGCACTGGCTGATGTTGAAGCCAATTACACGATTGTAAAAGCCTACCAATATACAACCCTCACAAGTGTGCAGGTAAGGACTGATCTCTCTTTTTGAACTGTTGCTTTTATTACAGTTTTGGACTGGTTTCTAAAATGAGATTCATAGGACAGACATGGAAGCTATTTAAGCCTGAAAAGAACTTTCCAGTATCTATTTTCTCATTGCAGTACAGGGAAGAGCATCCTTTATCATGAATAACCTTTCCAGGAAGCAGAGAAGATTGGCTGGTATTACCCTGTGCCAGCTCCTGAGTTGAACCCTAATTATTTTGATAAAAGCACTTCTAAGAGTTTGCTGACAGCCACTCATATTTTTCTCCTGACACAAAATAAAAATTTATGACCAGATAACAGTCACTCAGTGCAGGTTCTTGATGACAGTGAGGTGGATCTTTTGCCTAGTCCTAGAAGCTGTGGGAGGCGCTGTGAGATGTAACCCCACCTGTGAGGACACACTGAGTGTCAGCTGGTGTTGCTGTCCATGCAGTGAAGTACCAGGCTTGTGGCTTTTGCATGTGGCAGTTCAGGGCCCTGTCTGGAAGAGGTGGAAGGAAGGTCAGCATAAATAAAGTAATAGTAGACATCCTCTGCAACACCAGTGCTTGATGCTGCATTGCTGCACTAGGATAAATCTTGTGTTCCCAAAAAGTTCTATAGACAGAAGGGCTAAAGCTGGGGTTTCTTTGTCACACTATGCAGACAAAAGCTGCTGGAAGAGTCAGTGCTTTCCTCCTGCCTCCAACTGCAGTCTTCTAAGCTTGCAGGGCCAGTTTCCTTGAACAAACTAACTCAGAACACTGAGCAAAGTGGGAGTAAACCCTGCCTTTGGCTGTACTGTTAGTGAGCTGTGTCAGACCCAAGTTAACTCACTGTGTGACTTCACAGCTGCTGTGGGAACAAGGGAGAGGATGGTGCAGGAGCAAGTAGGGAGTGTGTGCATATTGTGCCAATTCATGCCTGCTGTTACCAGTGGTGGGGATCTGTGGCTGGGGTCATGGCCCCACTTACCTGAATAAAAAAAACCAGTAACATGAAGACTTGGCTGTTAGTTGGAAAGGAGTCAGTGTTTTACAGAGTCAAAGTAATAGGGGTTAATATTTAAGAGAATTCCCTATAAAGCAATAAACTCCTGCAGTCTGGGCTCCCTTTAGAGAATTGCAGTAGATTTTCATTGCACTACTGAAGACCGGTTGTGTCTCTTGGGTTGTTTTGTCACATTTCCACTTCATACTTATGTGTTATGACTCATTAGGTCTTTAATCTCCTTACAAATAATGCCTAAGAAATCAAAGTTTTAAGAGTGACTTGTTTCACTCTCAAGATCAAGTTAAGCTGGTAAGTGAGACACTGTTTGACCTTACAGTTTACAGCTGAAGAAGCCAGGACTTGGATCCAAGTTCTCAGAAGTAGTAAAGCTATTTCCATTATTTCTTTCATAGAAATTAAGAAAGAATATATATAATAGATTGTCCTATCAAAAAACCTCAAGCATTTTCTGAGCCTTTTTCCCTTTTGGTAACCTTGCGACTGATCAGTTCAGTAATTGCGATTTTTTTTGCAGCTGCCTGTTGCCCTGAGGTTTCTTGCACATTCTCTGAAGTCATCAGTTTCTCTCCATTGTCAGAAATGAGATACAGGAAAAAAAAACCCACAACAAAAGCCTGTGATATGCTCTAGTGCAAGGCTTTTTGGTTTTGGCAAGCGATTTTGCAGCTACATCAGTACCTGTGGTTCAGAGCACCCAGCCTGATGGCCTGTCTGCAGTACTGGCTGTAAGTGGATGCCCAGAGACCATAAAAACATCAAAGGGGTTTATGGCACTTTCCCAAATGCAATGTAATCATTGTTAAAATGCTGTCTGGCTGGAGCTTCAGCTCACCACTATGAAATGTAGCTTCAAAGATAAGTTTTTTTTCAGCTCAGCAAGGAACTTCCATGTATTTTCTCACACACACACACACAGAGGCAGAACTGGTTTCCCTTTAGTTATCAAATACCAGCATTTTGCAGGAGGAGTATGGAGATTTTTAGGATGATAACAGTGGGATGGCAGCTCTCATTTCTTGGTAAATACTGAAGACTTTGGTCCACAACTGAACTGTTTGGCTGTGGCTGAGGCAGTACCAGGATACTCCTTGCTGCCAGTGTCCTTTTTTGTGGCAGGACTTGACTGTGCTGCAGTTTGACCACTTATTATGGCACGAAGCTGAGTTGGGAGAGGTTCAGGTTGGATATCAGGAGAAGGTTCTTCACCCAGAGGGTGGTTGGGCCCTGGAACAGACTCCTCAGGGAAGTGGTCACAGCACCAAACCTGACAGAGTTCAGGAAGCATTTGGACAACAGGCACATGGTGTGACTCTTGCGGTGTCCTGTGCATGGCAAGGAGTTGGACTTAAAGATCCTGATAGGTCCCTCCAACTCAGGATATTCTGTGATAACAATTACGTGATTTATATCAAAAGACAAGCAATATAGCTGTGGTTTGATGTTTTTAACATGTTACTGGGCACATTTAGCATTCGCTCTGTAGATAATTCAGATAGAAATGTTTTTCAGGCAACTATTGACAGATTGTCAGCTGATGGAAGAGTGCTAGCCTCAATAGAAGAAAGTATAGGATGAGGCCCTGGGGCTCAGCTGGAGGCTGCCCTTAGGGAGCCTTGTAGGGAATGAATAGAATGAGCAGTTGAGCATTCTTGTTTACAAAGCTGTCTGAAGCTGGCAATTATAAGCAAACCAATGACCTCCAACTGTCTATGATAATTTATTAACCATTATATTAAAATGTCTTTCAATAATTTACCCTACTTTTAAAACCTCTTATAAACATTGTGGCCAAAGCATGGCTTGAGTCAAAGCATTTGTAAATCAAATTACTAGGTTATCTGGTTTCTTCCCCACTCCTTGTTAAAAATACGGGCTAGAATTGAATAACATGAGAATTTGAAGAGGCTCTACTGGAAATAGTAGTCAGTAAGACAGTACTGCTGTAAATGTTGTAAAACCTCAATAAACAGAATTTATTTTTTAATTGGTTCCATTGACACAATCCATTGTGATATTACATCCGCCTTGCACCTCTTTGATCTTAATCCTGTACAGAAGAGCTCTGTAATGTACTAGATGAAGGGAAGGTACGATCCAGTAGCTGGAAATCTGATTTCATCTGTCTGTAATTGAAGGTAATTGTCTCCTGGAACAGATTACCAGAGTGTGTTCTTCATCATTTGATGCCTCTGAGTCCTAGCTGCAAGTCCTCTAACCATGGTGGTATGGTTCTCCAGGGTGTTCTTGGTCTGGATGCAGCAATTCCCCATCTGGCATTACTGAAAGAACTTCTGGCTCATTATGCACTACTCCCTTATAGCCTAGTTAAGATTTTTTTAAAGGGTTTCTACTCTTCTGGTTTGGGTTGAAAAACTGTTTGGAGGTTGGAAGGCTACACACTAACATCTCAGTTAATGGGAAGTGAAAGCTTACTTATTAGTAGAAGAGGGATGTCTATTTTTGCCCCTCTAGTGGTAGATATACCACCAGAGGGGTAAAATGTTTCCTTTCTAATGCTTGTAGTATTTCTTGTTGTTTGATACTAGTCAAAACAGTCCAATTTGAAGGAAATGTTAGAGGTTTTCTCGAGTCTAGACTAAACGTAAGATAGAGAACAAGACCTCTGAAAAGATAGAAGATCACAGTGTGATATTTTCCATGGTATAAAGTTGTATTGAAATATTTGGTACAACATAATGAGACTCAGGTAGTTGTAATGTCTCAATACAGCCTGAAGAAATACTTTTATACTTCATAGACTTTACAAACTGGACAAGCTGGAGGCAATCCAAGGAGCAAAGACAAGTAGATGGAAGGATTAGAGGCACTGTTAAGATTTAATCTTTAATAGCTGCTCTTAGCACTATGCTTCTAAGACTTTACTATGTATAATTATGAACAAGTAGAACCAGACATCATCAAAATGTTAACAAGTTTGGTTGAAGCTCTTGGGGAAATGCTACAGCACAGAAGTTGACTGCAGTGGTGCACTGAGGCAGGCAGAGTCTGGAAATAAACATTAAGAACGGAGGGCTCTTGTCTTAATTGCAGAGATTATATCCCAGTCCTACTGATCCGAACATATTTTGTTGGGGTTTTAAGAGGCCAAATTTTAAGGGCTGACATTTGAGAGTAATTCCTGAGGAATCTTTGGGAAGTTGACTGTATGTTCTGCTGTAAGCTGTTCCCTTATGTAGTTCTGTGGCACTCTACTGACACAGGTCAGAAAGTACACCTTTTCTTTCCTTTGACAAATTCAGAAACAAAATCTTTTTTGTTGAATTAAATATTAAAGCAATTATGATTAGCACAGTGGTCTCAATGGTATTTGATTATTTTAGAACAATATGCCGGTCTTATGCTGCAGTGTATGTTCTTCTGTATTAAGTACACAGCTAACTCTTGCTGCTTCCTGTCCTAAAGGAGAACAGGTAGAAGATTCTTGAAAGTGTCCAAGGCCAGATTGGAGTGGTTGAGTGGAAGGTATCCCTGCCTATGGCAGGAGGGTTGGAACTAGATGAACTTTAAGGTCTCTTCCAATCCAAAGCAGTTCTGTGAAGATCTATGGGTGGGTCTAACAGCAAAGCAAAAATACATATAAACTTTTACAGAAAAAATAAAGAAAGAAAAGATAAGTCAAAGCATCAAACCCAAAGCTGCAGGGTCAGGTCCTTGTCACAGTCATGTCAATGTAAAATCAGATTACTTGTATCATCAATAGTTCCATATTTTTGCTTTGTGTACATGGAGTCCTGGGGAGCAATGCTGTTTCAGAGCAACATCCTAGCATTGATTTGTAAAGCTGCAAAGGTTGATTAGATCCATCATTAGAAGACTTTCTAAATCAGCACTTTCTACCAAGGGAAAGTGGAGCCCTGTTCCAGCTCCTCCTTCACTTGCAAAATGTTTTTAATGGTGAAATGTGGGTCTCACCCCTCTCTTAAACAAAACTACTGGGGCTGCTTTGCAGGTTTCCTTAACATCTGATGATTGGAAGTAAGATCCTGTGCATTTGCTTCCAGGATGTTGCAGTCCAGATTTGGGGTGTGTTTCTAACTCAGTTTTTCTGTACACACAGCTCCTGGACTGTTTTGGGATTCCCATGCTGATGGCTTTGTCATGGTTCATTCTCCGAGCAAGATACAGGCTGATACATTTTGTTGCTGTTGCCATCTGTTTGCTGGGTGTGGGAACAATGGTGGGTGCAGACATTTTGTCAGGGAGGCAGGAAGGTGAAGGTAAGGAGTTCTTTATTGTGGGGGGGAAGAGCAGAGAGATGGTTCCTGCTGTGGACAGGAACTTGTAAAGCAGAAATAGTAGCAGATACAGTTCTGTTTTAAAAGACAACATGTTGCTATTTTTATTTCTTGTCCAGGAAGAGGAGATGTTGATTTTATGGGGAGCTGTGGAATTTCTTTGCTTGTATGTTTGGATATTTCTACCACCTTAAAAAAAAACCCACTTGTGTTAAGTTTAAATTTTGCTGCTGTTCATTAGACGGTGTGATGAAAAGTCTCATTCCTGAAAGTTTGTTCCCTTTGACTGTCATGTGAGATGGTTTAACAGAGGAAGCTGTCTCTGCCTGCAAACCTTGTCTTTTTTATACAGTATCAACCTGCTGGCAGCCAGACTTCTCTGATTTGCAATTTTCTCTGGGTACCAGTAACACATGAAAAGTTGCTCACAGCAGCTGACTTCTCAGAGTTCTGTTTGGCAGACCCAGCAGAAATGGTCCACGTGTCCCCAAGGTCACAGCCTGGAAAGCGGGGGCTTAGCACAGGAGTGCAAGAGGAGATGGGGTAGGATGCCAGGATTCCAGGGACCTCTGTGGAGGAGGCTGGGGCCAGGAGCCAGCTGGGTGCAGATAAGGACAGGTCTTGTCTTCTCTATGACAGATACATAAATCAACCCATATCATAGCGATCGTATTTTGAATAAGAATTTTGAATTTTCAGAGCCAGAGGCTATAAGAGAAGGTAAATTTCAGGGCATTGCCTTCATGAGGCAGCATAGAGATAAGACTGCATGCTGTTATTTTGGGGCTTTACTGTAGGTAAGACGTAAAACAAACTGAAGTTTAGCTTTACTGCTATGTGGTACAAGTATCTTGGAAGGAGAAGAATATTTCCCTGAGACATTAAGAAGTTGTGCTTTATTTGCTGACTTGGGCATCCTTACTGCTGCTTACCCTCATATTTTAGACATACTTTCTTAGTGATTGCTTAGGGAAGGAAATTTTAAACCAATCGAAGGATTTAAACAGCAGTGATCCTCTTGCTACTTAGATGATGCGCAGAGCCATTTAATGATGAGTGATTGTAGCACAGGGAGTCCCGTTTGCAGTATAAATACATTGCAGCAGGACACACAGTACCACCCATCTGCAGTGCCCACTTAGGACATGGCATAAAACCTGAAGCTGAGTCCAGGTCCCTCCAAAATCAATAGGCTGATTTTAGCAAGCTTTGAATCAGGCCTTACTGCAGAAGTGGGGACGATATTCTCAAAATGCAGAGACCATCTCTAACTGGGAATTTGCTCAATTCCCTACAGTGCCTGGGGTCAGCAGAAGTAGGATTGGACCAGATAATACAGCAGGGTCTTGGCTGGGATGAGATGTAAATGCTGGGTTTAGCTTACTCCACACTGTGCAGGGTGAGGTGAACGGGCAGCAGAGTCTGTGCTCAGACACTCCTCTGCGCATACAAGAAGGGTTTCCTTCCTCTGGAATGAGCTAGGAAGATAGAGATGTTCAAGATAAATTTGCTTGCTTTTTTAAGGAAAGTTAAAAAGTATTTGCAGCATTACCCTTATTGTGGATTAATATTTCTGTACAGGTAGTGACGTGGTGATTGGAGATGTCTTAGTTCTTCTTGCTGCTTCTTTGTATGCCATTTCTAATGTGAGTGAGGAATACATTGTGAAAAATCTGAGCAGAGTGGAGTTTCTAGGAATGGTGGGCTTGTTTGGGACTATTATCAGCGGTCTACAGCTGTAAGGATCTAATATTTATTTTAAAACTAATTAAGAATACACTACAGATGATTGCTTTTGTACCCTGATGTTATTAAATTCTTTGTTACATCTGTTTGTGGCCTCTATCGGAGTCCTTCCACTTGAATTGATTTTTGCTGCTGATCAGCATCTCTTTTATATCCTTTTTATTTGCACTACTCTTATTGCAGCAGTACTAAAGCTGAACTCTTGCAGTTGAACACACAGGATACTTGGCTGTATTTTTTATTTTGTTGAGGTTTGTGAGGACACTCACTATGCTGAGGACTATTCATAGGAATATATTTCTTAAAGAATTTTCTCAGTGGAAAAGATTAGGAGATAATTGTTAGCACGAGATCTTCCATAATGAACTCAAATTTGAAATGAAACCATGTCTACTCTTACAAATAACCATATTTGAGTAACAGCCCAGATGTATTTATGTCTGTCTAATGAATTATACAGTCCTCATTTCTCATCATTATAGTTAATAATTTCCTCAAATGGTATCTCAAATAAAACTGAATTGCTGAAGGATTAAAATGCATGTGAAGAAGGCATAAGAATTAAATAACAGTGCTGTTGACTTTCAGGCACTTTAATTTTTATGTCTTTTTTCATGCTTGTTAGATGTTTGAGCTAGTGTCATTCAGTAAAATTTGAAACAAAAAATGAATTGCGTATAGATCAAAAGTTTCTTATCTATTTGGTAATTAAATTCTCTATTTTAGTATGATTTTTTTTCTTTTTTACTATATTATATCTTTTCTCTAACTCTAGAGCCATTGTGGAACATAAGGAGATAATGAAAATTCAGTGGAACTGGAAAATTGGTATGTGTATGACAAAATAATGTGCATGTTACAGAACACTGGAAAATTGTTATCATTTAGACTTTGAATGGTGGGACTTTTCTTTCTCTGAATAACAAGCAGCATTAATACTATATTTCACAAGTTTATTTTCTTCAAACTTTGCAGCTCTGCAAAGAGAGAGGGTCTGCAGCACTGAACATTAAAACAGGTTTTGGATTTTATATATAACTTGAAATAATTTTTCAAAATAAATTGAAATAAGTAAAAAATGAAACCTGTTTAATTACTGTGAGTGTTTGTTGTTTAATTACTGACATGTTTGTTGTTGAAACATCACAAGAACATTCTTCTGTTGTCCTTCCTAAATGAAGTACAGGAAAAATTGACACATTTTGACCTGAACAGAACTAAATGTTATAAAGAAGTGTGGCTCTAAATTTCTTCAGGCAACTCTTATGTTATGTAGGAATGAATGAGAACTTTCTTGTATATATACATATATACATACATACATACATATATATATATTGTATATATACATATGTATATATACTTTCTGTACTTTCCTATATAGATACAGTAATTCTTGCAATACAAGGTAATCTTCATGCTTCTTTTACATGTACGTTCCCATATATTTTAGGAGATAAAAATGCGTAGTTTCAAGGCATCTGAAGAATATCAGTGCTCTATAAAATCATAGTTCTGTGCCTGAGGAGTAACATGTCACCTTGTTTTGCAGCACTACTGTTCACAGCCTTTGCCCTGTGCATGTTTGGGCTGTACAGCTTCATGCCAGTTGTGATTAAAGTTACCAGCGCAACCTCTGTCAACCTGGCGATTCTGACTTCAGATCTCTACAGTTTCTTCCTTGGGCTTTTCCTGTTTTTGCACAAGGTGAGTACATTCATTCCTTCACTTTCACATTCTTTCAGTTATATTTCTACTCCAGAATTATAAATAAAGTATAATGTTCTTAAAAGCCCCAGGACAGTCGTTTGCACCTGAACATTTCTGCAGCTTTTATGATTCATTGTTGGCAGGTGTCAGTCAGGAGGAGTCATGTTAGTTAATGACAGAGCCTTGCCTTAGCCAGAGAGCCATTTTCAAACCATTTCACACTTGAAGGAATAAGTTAATGTTAAGATATAGTAAATAATTTCCCAAGGTGTTCCAATAATGTTCAGGTTCTCACTGAAAGCCCTTTGTGGAACTGTATGTTAGATCTGGTTCATTACTCCAAGTGTCGAAGGAGAGGGTTTGAATCTCCCTGTCGTGAAAGGTGTTTGGTGTCTGAAAGAAGACCAGTTTGATTTTCAGAAAATAATATTTTCTTTCAGAAGTTTAATCTGTTCATTACCAACATTTTGAGATGGGAATCAAGCTCTCTCAGGGCTGCTGCTAACAAGAGACTAAAGGATCTGAAAAAATACTGATAAATGTATTATTTTGTACACTCTTCAAAAGGCAGTTACTTTTATTGTGCTCTAAAATATTTTTGGCAGTGTCTGGTCAAGCTAAATGACAGTGTTGAAAGGATTTTATTCCACCTTCCACTTTCCATCCAGAATCACTTGTGAGAACCTAGTTCATTAAAGTAATTGGAGTAATTGAGTCAGCCACTCGGTGACTGGAAGGGCTTGTGAGAGTGAGAAGCTTGTGAACTTTGCTTAGGAACTCGATCAGTATTATTCCATGTGGTTGCTTTCTCTTCAGCCAGAAGCTTTTAGGTCAGATTTTTTTTCTGAAAATGAAGGCAGTGCAGAGTCTGGTAATGGTAGGGTCTGACAGCAGCTAGATTTTCTTTTTCAAGAGTCTCTTAGCTCAGCTTTCCTCCCTGTTTTGGGTTCCAGACTTTGCTCCAAACTACAAAGCATCCATTAAAAATGAATGCAGGAAGCAAACCATACTTAAAGTCTAACAATTAAATCCTTTCTGAGTCACTTCCAAATGTGGATTTTGGCACCCAGGTAGCTTAACTCAATAAGCGATTATAAATTTACATTCATAATAGTGAAGAGGAAGAAGAGGTTTGGAAGGGATATATTTTTTTTTTTTTTTGGGGTTTTAGCTTATTTTGGGAAGAGGTTTTCCTGGGAACAGGCTATCTCATAATTTCTAACACTGAAGTATTCTGGTACCAAAGGAAAAATGAACAGGCAAAGACTTTGGGATTGTGTTGAGAGAACTTCAGATATTTATTGAAATAGGAACTCGTATCTGGGGTTAAAAACAAAGAAGTAACAAAAAGGAGAGCAATAATGCCACATCTTTAGTAATCAGAGGATCTCAGATAAGTTATTATCTCATCTGAGATAACCATGAACTGAGAGAGCCTGATTTTGACATGACTCTTAGCAGTAGAAAATCTTATTGCCAAGTTAACCATATAGTTTCTTAACCTATGGGGCAAAAAACCAAGTAGGATGTTTGCTGGAATAAAAAGCACTCTGAATACAGGAATCTACAAGCAAAAAATACAGGGAATTGCTGTGTATCCCCCATTATCAGATGATATTTCACAACAAGTTGCTGGAGGCTTGGCTGAAGAGAGTCATGGAGAGCTCTGAATTGCCATGGTCTGAGCCTGCTCTGAAACAGACAAACAGAAGGACCACAGTCAGTGGCTGCAGCAGAGACCAGGCCCAGGAATTGATAAAGTTTTGATTTGTGCACAGTGTTTTGCTAATGCGCTTAACTTTTTGGCCCCAGCCATGTCTGTTTCAAGTGAAAAGTGAATTTTTCATGCCTGTTTTGAACTCTTTTTTTTTTTTCCTATTACTCCATAATGAATCCTTTCTGTGCTTCCTAATGAACTCATTATATAGATACCTGTAATCCCTCAAGAGATATTGAGAAATATCTTCTCATGCATTAGTTGTATAAACTGCTGTAGAAGGCAGTATACTGCACAGACACTAGATGGAGATACAGTCCTCCAGTAACATTTAAAGTACTCTCTAAGCTCAGCAGTGGCAATGAGGATATCAGCTGCACAAAGTATGACTGAAATCAGCGTCTGAAGCAATAAAGTTGTTGCAATATTTGAAATAAAAAAAAAAGGAAGAAAAAACCCAGGAAAAAAACACTAAGTTCTCCTCAAAAGGAAAAAGAGTGTAGGTCTGATAGAGCAGCATGGGTAATGCTCACCTGTGTCAATAAATGCAAAGATACACACAGGCCTTGAGTCACAGCTACACTGCGACAGCTTTGGCACCCTACCTTGGTGACTGTATCCACTCCTGGAGGAACTGACTCATCAGGATCAGAGACTCTTCCAGCCTTGTGTGCACTGTGCTGCAAGAGGGGTCTGCAGTTCCTGTGACTGTCCAGGCAAGTGCTCACTCAGGGCATTAGGCTGGAGAATTTGTGCAGGTGGTTGGATACAGCCCCAGGCTCTGCCCATTTGCTGGGAGCAGGTCAGTGGGAGGTGTGACCATGGGTGATCCTGCTGCTTCTGTTGGGATAGTTCAGAGCTTGATGCTTCCTCCTGTGTGGGGCAAGCGCTTGAGTCCAAGCTCCTCCAGGCAAACAGCCAACAAGGTGAGATGAAAAGGCACTTAACACAAGGCCACTGTGTTTCAGTCTGCTTTTACTTTTGTGTGTTGCCATCCAAGAGTTTCCAAGCCAAGTGACTGCCAGCTAGGAATTGCAGTGCCTAAATTGTAGATGCCTTAGTCTTTTTTGGAGGAGAGTCCACCGTCTTAAGTCCTGCCATTCATTTTGTCCTGATAAACTAGAACATACTTTTCAAGCATGTCTGAGGAAGCTAAGGGGGTTAGAGGATATTGACAGAGGTGTGCAGGATATGCTGGTCCTTCCTCCTAGTATTTAATCAGTGTGGTTTGACAAAGGGAGTATGGAGGATTTTAATAAACCTGCTGAAAATTGTTCCTGTATGTGGATATCTTCAACACTTGGTGTTATTGAATCTGGTGTTATGTAGTATTTGTCTTTCTGTCAAGGTGGCTGAATCTTGACAATTACTGGAATTTTAACAGGCAAGTGAAAAATAGAGTGCCTGATATACCTCTGCAATTTGTACTCTTTAGCTCTCACCACTCTTCACAGCTTGCAAATGCAAATCTTGTAAAAGGAGCCCCAGCCTCTGTCCCCTTAAGGACCTGTTGGGTGTAGAGAGCAAACTGGTTTTGATCCACCAATAACACTCATCTAGCCCTGCAGATGGTTAAGAGATCTGTGCAGAGAACTAGCTGCTCTGGTGACTTGCAATAGCACAGAGATTCATCTCTTGCCAGAACCTGAAATACTTGCATGTGCTGGATCAAAATTCTCTTAGGGGTAGAGCGTTTCAGTATTTATGTGAGTAAACAACTTTCATTCAGTATGACTGTGTTTACACCCATTTGTTCTCTCTGTTAAGACTCTTGTATGCAGACCTGAGGAAACTCCCTCTCCAACAGTCTTGGGAGTGAGGTGCAGAGAAAATCAGACAGTGGCCCAAGTCTTTAAGTAAATAGAGCTGTTGAATTTTGGTTTTCAGACCTGCGTCCAGCTCATGGTGATAATCCTCATTAAAATAATTTTTACAAGGAAGGGTAGCTTTCACATTCTTGGCACAAGGCAGCGTTGGCATGTTCTTGCATCAGGTGAGACTGAACGCATCTCTTTCTCTCCTCTGCCAGTTTTCAGGTCTTTACATTGTGTCCTTTGTTATCATCATGGTGGGCTTCACCCTGTACTGCTCCACTCCTACTCGGACAGCAGAACCCACGGCCCTGCCGCAGCCCAGCAGCACCGGCCTGGACAACGCGGCACTAAAGCTGGAGGAGAACGACGGTGAAACCCCGGCTGTAACTGTGCAGTTCACCAGAGGAGAAACTGTGCTGGTCAGCACCAATTAAAGAAATGGCAGCACTTCAAAACTGAGCCTTTTTTTTTAATTGCCAAATTTCCCTCAAATATTAATCCAGAGAACTGTCCTACTGCCAAGGCACATGTCATACTGTGCTGGGTTTAATGCACTTGATAGACTTTTAAGGCCAGATCCCCAATCAGTGAAACTGTATTGATTTGCCCTTGCAGAAAATCTGGCCTTTAGATGAAGACAGATTAGTATTTATGTGGAGTCTCTGGAAAATGAGAGACTGTTATTTTTAAGTGCTTAATTAACAACAAATTCTTAGGGAAAAAAAAAAAAACTAAGCCAAAGCAAGCTCCCAGGTCACTTAATGGGGGGCAAATTTGTTTTATATTGCATTAGGGACCTAAATCTGCACGATGCTGTCTGAGGGCTTCATGGGTTCCACCCCTCGGTGCTGGATGCCCTCAGACAGCATCTTGCAAAATCTGCTTAGCTTCTCACAGGACCTGCTTCTGTAAGCCACAGTACATTCACACACCTTCTACATGCCAGTGGACTTCATTCCTCTGCGGAAGGATTTGCTGCCTACATTCCACCCAAATGTTCATCTCTTCATATTGATGTACTCCCTGTCGCCACTGGAGCTACAATGTGTATTTTTATTTGAATTTTGCTAGTATGGAAAGTTTGAATATGTGTTTTTATAATTCCTCCTGTTTCTGTGGCCTTTTCTTTGGTGCATTCCTATTAGCTGTGGGGAGGCAAAGTCAGGCTCTTCCTCTCTTCAGTAGAACTGAAAGTGGGGGTTTTTTCTGGATGAGAAAGCAAAAAGATTTGAACGGATGCTCACTTCTCAGTGAATTTCTCCCTGAAATGGGACATGTTTCTGCCGAAAGAGTTGTAATAAAATTGGCATTTCTTCAAAAACTTGAATCATTTAAGCCAACTCTCATGGCAACACTAATGACATAATATCCAAAAGGTTAGGTGCTTTCAGTAGATAGACTGGCAATTTTCATACCCCTCTTTATACTTAGAATAAATGATGAAAAAATACAAGGCTGAAGTTTTAAGATCAGTTTTAAAACCCCATACTGGGGTTTTATTTTATTTTATGTTTTGTACAAGCCTTAAGAGCTCAGGTGTATGAAGTAAAAAGAGAATAAAGTATTCAGCAGCTGGATACTTGGTCTTGGTTTGCTTATTTTTTAAGCTAGGATTTCTTTACTTCTGAAAATTGTTTTCATTATTTTTCTCAACTAAATCTTTTACTGGCTAAACTTTGCTCTAGAACGAAATACGACGCTTTCTGAAGATACTGGTGATCAAATGACACAGTCTGGATTTGTGCTTCTGGTGTAGTTTATTCAAGCAAAATCTTCCAGGAAAAATCTTACCTGATTGTTATTTACAAAAGTAAAACAAAGGTTCAACAGATACTACAGCAACAATTGCTGCTTTTTCGCTGTGTCGTTCATGCACAGAAGTGTGAACAGGTGCTTATATTTTATGGAAAGCATTTGGGTCTTCTCCCATGTAGAATGCTCCTTTTGAGGGGGAACGGTATTTATTTTATTTTCTAAAAATATGTGGTAGTAACATCAGAACACAGATCAGTGTAACATAATGTAGATTTTGTCTGAAATTGCGTGGGACTGTGTATTGGCTCAGGCTTTGGCTGGTCTTCAAAACACAGGACCATCTTGTAGTGTGGTGTGAGTGCTCCGTCAGTAGCTCATTTTCTCAGCATATAGACCACTGAAACCAAAATTGTGTAAAACATGGGCTGGATGTTTTAAAACCCACAGCCTGGATTTTTTCTTCCAAGGCTTTTAAAATCTGACTGTTATAAGAGGTTGGAATCTGATTCAAGCAAATTGGGCCAGACAGGGCTTCTGCTGAGCTGCAAGGAGAGGGGAGCAGTGTGGAGCAGCTTAGATTCCCCAGCACGGACACTGGGACTCCTTAGTGATTTGACACATTCTGAGTTGAAAACTTTAAAACTCTCTTTCACAGATACAGGCTGTGATTTAATTTCTTATGCTGTGATTTTATGCCATGCAAAAGATTTCCTGGAATATTGTGCGGTAGCTCAGATTCACGTGCATTAATGCCCCCAAGAAGGTCTTTCAAGCTCTCAGTGAGGACAAGATTGATCCTTCTGTCAATGATTCTGTGCTCTTGCCATCCTCATGATGGCTCCCATCTATCTTGTGATCCTGCTGGATGCAGGCACCTACTCCAGCAGCCTGGGACGGTGGCCAGCCACATACTGGTGGTCATGCACACCTTGTGTCTTGCCTTTCATCACCTTAAATTTCTACTGCATCCTCGTGGAATGGCTGTCTGGGTGGAGAGGAGGCAAAGTTGCCTTGCAGAAACGTTCTGCATCACAAACCAGCACCATGGTGTGGTCCAAGCTCTGGGCACATGAGGTACTTGAAGCCTGACCTTAAAGAGTTCTCAGCACGGGGTGCTGGTCCCTTGAACCTGCTTTGTGTGGGAGGGGGCCAGATATATCAGTCATCTTTGCTGTCTGTCCCGTGAATCAGAAGGAAATGCTTGCAGACTGCTGAAGAAAGATGCATTGCTTCAGAGCACAAGTGACACATGTATTGTTTGTGGGGAAGCAAATGGTCGGTTAACGAATCCCATATGCCAGATCCAGTGGTACCTCTGAGACAAGGTGCCTGGGCGACTCTTTAACATAAATCTTTCTGGAATATTGGAATAAGCTGGAGAAAAAAAAAAATAAATCTATCTGTCACTTGCATTAAACACAAGAGTCCAAACAAAAATGTGTGACATCCAGCCTTCCTCCAAGGCTTGGTTACAAAACAGCAGAAGTTATCTGGCATCAAAATGTCACGGTATGTTGGGAAGTAAGAAATTAGTGTCCTAACATCTCTAGAGTCCTAACATCTCTAGAGCTTGAAGGAGAGGATGGGCTTGTGGACATCAGCTATTTTAAGTTTTTTGACCTTTTCTAGGTTGCACATACTCAGTTCTGTACAATGTGATGTCTGGAACAAGCACATCAGTTCTTGACAGCACCATTCATTCCCACTATTTATTGTGGGATATTTCATTATATTATATATATGCTTGTCTTAGACCAATCTATTTCAATCAATTTAGGAGGTTTGACAGAAACTGCACATGCTCTGTGATCAATCATGAGCAATTTTGAGCAAACAGACAGAGATTCCAGAAAATGCAGAGTGAAAGATCCTGCGACTGGTTTGATCTTTCACCAAAATACAGCCTCCTGGCAATTCCAGTGTTATACCTGATGAGAATCCAATGAGTTGTGATGTTGCAGATTTAATGTTTAACTTGAGGCTACACCTAAAATATATATTCATCAGACAAACGGCATCCAAGGTATTGGAGCCTCACCCTCTGGAGCTCTCTCTTTGCAGTCCTTGGAAGGAGAAATTCAGCCCTCCCTTGGAGATGCCAATATTTATTTATTGAGTTTGCTTGTTTTGAGTGGAGTCAAGCCAAACCTAGAGATCCCAGTCAAGTGTGATGTCCCTTTCTTATGGACATTGGTATCTGCAGTAAGGGGTTATAGAAACTGGACTTTTACAACTAATGTGAGAGATGAAAGAGGCACAGAGATTTTCTTAGCAGCTATGGGAAGTCTGTGGCTGCTTCAACAAGGTTTTGTGTGCAGTGGTATCTAAAATTTGCATCCTTCACTCCTCTCCTGATACAATTTAATTTTTCTCTTGTATAAGAGCATTCAAGACTGAAAGTTATAAATTTTACAGAAAAGAGCCAGAAGGAAAAATCTGATTTCTTGTACAACACGGGTCAACATATTGCATCTGATTGCTCACAAGTAAAAAACACAGCACTGTACCAGCTACTAGGAAGAAAATTAACTCTATCCCAGCCAAAATCAGAAAAAGGTATGGGTTTTAGTAATGTTGCAGCATTTATTTAAAATCTTGATTAAAATATCAAAGCAATATTGAATTCATCCTTTCTGGAAGTAGGAGGATTGATTTTATTTTCATGAACTGGCTCTTGGATATATAAAGCGTGAAGAAAGTTACAGTTCTCAGAGCTCTCTGAGAGTAAATAGCCTCCAAAAGCAGGTTTCCATGCTCTTCAAGACTGATGTATTGTTAAGGTGCCAGCTGGGAACAGTTGTGAAATTTTCATCTTGGATGTATGGCCTGGGGTCTGTATCACTGAACTGAGGCCCATGATATCACCCTATTCAAAATAGACTTTGTTTCACCAACTCATCTCCAGCCTGTCTCCCCGTGTCAGTACCAGGAGCAGAGCTTGTGCAGCAAGGCAGAAAGATCACTGGCACTACAGATGAAATGTGTGTTTCATCCCCATAAATCATAGTATCACAGTCTTCAGAGTACTCTGAAGGAGCGGACAACATGAACTGAGACAGCATTACAGACAGCTTCCAAAGAAGGCATTCAAGAAGATGGCTTAAAAAAATTAGAGAGATATATTATTAGTGTACAAAATGAAATGTTGATGTTTATTTGAGATGTTACAATGTTTTCATAGAAATACCAAAGTTTATTATGTACTGATGCCTGGAAACAGTGCAATAGCTCCAGAAGTACCCATCACTGGAAGTTTATGTAATCAGCAGCTAGTGACAGTGGTTGCAGTTCTCTGGAATATTTTTGATCTTACAGCAGTCCAGGGCATTGTTGCTGCTCTTCAGCACCATCTCTTGACACTGTTTCTAATTATTTGAATTAGAAACAGCAATCATACAGGCAAAAACGCAGCTTCCCCAGCACAACTATGTAATTCAGTAAATGCATGACCAAGGGGGTGATTTGAAATGGGATAAATGTAGCAGAAAAAGGCTGCACAAGAGTATGGCTGCCTGCTTGCCAGTAGTCCAGAAAAAAATTATTTTCCTTTAATCCATTATTATTATTATTTAATAAACCAGATAACTCATCCATATACAGATCATTGTAACAAAGTAGGGAATGTTTTAAATTTTGGCCTCAAAGTATTGGGTCACCTTTCCTTGTCAAAACCATGGCAAAATTCAAACTCATTGAGAAATCTTGCTCAGAGTAAAAAAGATGCCACCAATCTCAAATAAGCCAATGCTTCATGGTCTGATAATAATATATGTATATGCATAATATCTGTGCCCTTGAAAAATCAATGAGTATTAAAAACCTGCACAGGTACAGGATACAATGTGTGTTCTTGCTTTGCTGTGTTGTTTGTGGCAAAATTCCTCCAAGTCAGTTGCAAGGAGACTATGATGCTCCCTGAAACTCAAAAACCTTTGCAATTTGTCTCCCTTTGCCATCAGTATAAGTGCCTGTTGGACTTCCCTGGAGAAATTGCTTACATTTAATAAAGTTTATATATTGCATGTGTTTAAAAAAGAAAACCTACTGGGTAATCCTATCTCTTGCAACATCTGTAAATAGATTTGCTTCTTGAGAGCAAGAATGATTTGTAACTCACAACAAAGCTAAAGTAGCATGACTAAATTAAGAGAAGCATTCAGGCAGCTGGAACACAATTACAGCATCAATGCACTTGCTGTGTTAATATGATATTAAGGTTATGAATGTCATGAAACTGGAACCAGCGTGCACAAAGATGCACTTCCTTCCTTCCTGTGGTGTTTGTCTGCTCAAGCTGACATGGAAATATCTGTGTTAGCTGAACAGGACCCGAGGACTACCTGCGGGTTTCGTGCGCGCAGACGGGAGATGCCAGCTCAGCTCATGGGCAGCGACACACACTGTGCTCTGTCAGAGAGATTTTGCTCTTATCCTGCTTGTTTTCCTCAGTCTGAGGGATTCAGGAAGTGAGTTGCTGTTGAGAGCTGTTGCTATCTTTGCACAGGAACACCAGGAGACCGGACAGGGGCCTGGGCACCTCTCACCTTCACCTAACTCTTCCAGGAGTTAGGGGCTGTGGGGCCTGTGGGTCTTCCCCTAGGGCAGCAGGAAGGACCTGCGGGAATGCAGCCCTTGGCTGGGATGCACTGCAGCTGCAGTGGCTTTCTCAGGGTCTTGGTTTCCAGTGGAGCATCATTTGCCAAAGGTGAGTGTCCCCTGGTCTCTGCAAAGAGCATTTACTGCAGCAATAGAGCTGCCATGGGCCCTCTGCAGCATCAGTCTGTGCTCACAAGGACAGAGCGAAGGTGTTGGGTACCAAACCATTTTAACTGCAGTGAAACCTGGGTCCAGCCTCACTTTCTGGAGCCCACTTTGGGATACACAGGTGATGACTTCCTGGAAGGGATTTGCAGCAGGGTATGAGGAACATGTGGCAGGATCTGGAGTTACCTCAGCCCTCCACTCTGGTGAGGATCTTAACCAGACACCAAGTGCAGGGTTGCCACGTAAATCTGGGATACTTGAACTCTGGATGCAAAACACCGTATGAGACACGTTCTGCAGAGCCAGGTCACTGACACAACTTTATGGATGTGATTGCACCAGTAAGTAGAAGAGTCTGTTTTCTGGCTCCTAAGCCAAAATTGCAGGTTCAGCCATAGCTGAGGTCTTGCTTCTGCAAAGAGGAAAGCATCCCCATCTTCATGGCAGCTGATATGAAGAAAGTCCTGAGAAACACCATGAAAACACCACATTTAACTTAATCTTTGCATTTGTTTTCCCCCTTCCTGTTTTGCTTTATATTAATATATTTCTTAGCATTTCTTGCCATGAAAACATTTTTCTGCAGAAAGGAAAAACCTGTGGGAACAAAAGAAATCCTCTGTCAGGCTGGCTGCCTCACAAACAGACTTGCAGTAACAGCAGGTTTTTCTGAGAGACTGAATCATCATGCACCTCGCCTGGTGCTCACACTCTGGTCTCTAGGAGCAGTGTGGAGCTGTAAGCTGTGCTTACAGCTGGCTCCCCTGCCATGGTACTCAGCCCTGGGCTCAGGGGAAATCTTTGAGATGCTGTTTATCGTTTTGGGGGTTCCTTAGTTGCAGAGTCTGAAAAAGAATGAAAGGTGAGTCATGGTCAACCAGCAGAATGGTCTCATCTCATGGAATTGAGGTTGCCTCTCACAGACCCTGGCAGGCAGTAGGAAGTTCTGTCTGAGTCCCCCAGGAGAGTGCTGGGGGCTGCAGAGGGCTGTGGGAGCCCAGACCAGTGTAGCCTTACCCATGTTCACCTGGAGCAGCCCTTGGCTGGGTTTGGTCTCAGAGGATGCTGACTTGGATGATCAGAGCAGCAAGATCCAGGGGTGAGCAAGGAAACGAAGATGTTTGAGACCCATTGATGGGCTCTGCATGCAGGTGGTGTGACACAACTTGTGTCCCTGAACCTACACTTCCCTCCTTAAAGGTTGGGACTTCATGGATCTGCCTTCCAGGATGAGCTGCTGCTCTCTGCTGCTCTGTGCTTGTCTTCCCTGACTTTGCCTGGGGAATTTCAGCCAACACAGGCCACAATTTGCCAGCCCTTATTTTCTTTTCCATATTTCACCCAGTGAAGACTTTGGCAGAAGTTAGCTGCACCTTTGGGTATCACAAGCAAAGTCAGTAGGGAAGGATCCAGTAATTCCTCCACTTCCTTCTATGCACCATGATCCTGTTGTGACACCTTTTCAGGAGACTGAGCAAGGTTAAATATGTGAGGCCCACCTCACTCCAGATTCTTTTTAGAACGTCCTTTGCTACCCTCTGCTGTGTGATTTGTGCAACAAATCACTTGAATGTCAGGAATCTGCACATATTTCACCCAGGAACAACCAGTGATAAGTGTTAGTGCACATTCATTAGTGCTGGTGTGATGACAATCTCTCAAATGTCAAGTCTGTGCACATGCCTGGGCCCTGTTTCTTTCAGTAAGGTCTATTTTTGTTAAAGGACAGCACAGAGTGCACATTCTTCATCCATTAATGCTGCTCTGCAAAGTCAGTATTTTCTACTGTGATGGGCTGCAGTGTTTGGGATGAGGAAGAAATGAGTGACCCAGAGGAATGAGTGAGATGCTTCAGAGGCTCCAGTGAGCTACTATGACTGCTGCTAATAAAACTTGTAATGCTGCACACACACATCTGGGTTTTTTGTAGGTCTTTTCAAAACTCCTTGTAAATTTGAGGTGTCTGCTTTCTTTTGTCTACAATTCCTTCACAGATTTTTCATTCATTTTTGAATAGCTTCTGGGAAAAAAGGTACTGCATTGAGGGAAAGGAATGATTTATCCAAGCATAAAAGACATTTCAAAAGATGAATGTCCCAACCCTGGCTGTTAACCTTAAGACTCCAACATGAGGATTATGGTCTACTGAGAGCTAGTAACTTTTTTTGTAAAGAAAAGGACCTTTCACCTCAGTATTGAATGAGGAGAACTGAAGAACTGTTCCCCTTTCTTTCTGCAGTAGAGTAAAACTGTCTTTTACCAGCATTATCAGGCTGCTGGCAGAACTTGGAATCAGGTTCATAACAAACTGAATTAAGACTGTTTTAAAGAAGACCTGCATTTTTCTTTTTAATTTGCTTGTAATGCTAAGAAGTTTTCCACAGGGACTGCCTCAATTTGCCTCAGGTCATTTAACCACAATTCAGTTAACAGAAGTGATGGATTAATTTCATTTAAATGATCCAATATTCAATTTTGATTATAATTTGGAGAAGCTGCATGTTGAGTTACTCATTACTGGATTGACCTTTAGCCTCACAGAAGAACTGAAGATTGTGCCCCACGTCCTCCAGACAACACTGACAGATTTGTGTCCATGAGGTACTGGCCATGCATTGAAAATATGACAGGCCTGAAAGTCAATGCAGGACAAATGCTGACCTGTGACCAAATCCTTCACACTCTTCCCTTAAAGCAGGGAAGAGAGAGCAGATGACAACTGCCAATTTAACTTCTCACAGTAAGGAATTGTCATATGGATGCTTTTGTTGGATGAATTTTGGTCACATTCCCGGTTTAATTGACTAAAGCTGGTCAAAAAGAACCTGGATGTATTGGTCTTCCCTTTCTGCCATCAGCCACAGCAAGGTCGGTTTTGCCCCACAGTGGACATGTCCCTAGTAGTGTCTGCTGGCAGCAGTGTCTGGCAGGGGGCATGATGTCCTGGATGGCCCTGTGGGCCCAGGAGGGAGGGTCATGGGCATGGTGACCACCCCAAGTCTCCCTGCCTTCCCCCTCTGCTGCTGAAGGCTGCACAGGCAAGTGGACACCAAGGTGTGATGGGGCAATTCTGAGTGACCCAAGCAAGAGCTCTGACAGCCAGCCTTGGGGATATGCCCTGCAGAGGCACAGCTGAGGTGGGCCAGCATCCCAGCATGGACACAGTGCTGTGGAGCACCTGCCCATCCTGTTGCTGAGATGTAAGCCTGTCTCCTGCAGGGATGCAAAGCTGGCTGGAGACCCTTTTCATTATGAAGGACACACCCACTCTCCTGTGCTCCCATGCCTCTGGTGCCTGCAATGAGGGCCCTGCTGCCAGCAAAGCCTTGCGACTGCATTTGCAGCCACGTTTACGGGTTTCCAGTTCTGCCCAGGCCCTGGCAGCCTTTGATCCAGCACAGCATCAAGATGCAGTGGAGTTGTGTCCTTCTGGGACTACTTCCCATCCAATTAAGCTTCTGTGTGCTGTGATCTCTCTCTCAGTAGTAAGCTGATCCTCTGGCAGGGTATTAGATCGAAAATTAATTAATGGGAGCAAAATGTTGTGAATACATACACTGTTAAGTTTTTATTCTAATAACTTAGTTAAAAATAATTTTGCTTCTTCAAGCAAAGAAAAATAGTGTGAATTCCAGCTCTTTGATCAGGCAGTGACATTTTGATGCTAAATCGCCAAGATAAGAATCCAGACCAATAGTGTTATACAAAAGCAATTTGAAAGCCTTTTGGTAGTTTTTAAAGTGGCCTTTCTGGAAGATGGACCAGACACTCAGAAAAATGTCTGTGCCCCAACATGATACCAAAAAATATTGGTGCTTTATGAGGTGGGACGCAAGTTGTGCGTTATCCCTGGTAACTGGATTGAACTGCAAAGTACTCAAGATTTTAATTATTTTCCTTAGGCTCTGTTGTGAGTGGAGGCTTTTAGGAATCTCAGTGATGCAGATCAGGCTGCAGGAGAACACCCCCTCTGATGCCAATGCTCCTTGCTCTGCTATTCCTGTCCAGCCAAAGCAGAACATGATTTTTCTCCAAAGTTGAGCAACACTTAATTTTTTCTTCTTAATATTTTCATTCATATTCCTCAAAAATATACAGGAACTTTATCTGCTTGGTACAGATCTTCACCAGTGACACTCAATATTCTCATTTTGTTTTGAATTGGCCTAATTGATTAGAGATCATGTTGCAATGACAGTCTGCAGGCAGGCTGTAGGAGTCAACAGAGGCAGTCTCTTCTAACTGAAAGAGATAGAGCACCTTCCTAGGAGCAAATAATGAGTTTGACCATTTACATTGGTATTTACATGAACAACCCATTTAACATAAACATCAGAGCAGATGGGCTCCAGCATTCCAATGCCTTGCAGCCATGAGCAGCATGGGAATCCCAGCTCAGCAGATAGCAGCACTAACAGGAGCTCCCTGTGTTCTGTAGGACAGGTCAGCAGTGTTCATTTGCAGGTTTGCTGCACTAACAGGAGATGATTTAATGCTGGCGTTTTGAAATTGGTTGTTTTACTGTGGTAGCACAAAGGCAAGGATGTGGGGTTAGGGTGAGGTGGGATGCTTTTCCCATCTGGGACTCTACTTACAAGCTAGCAGAATATTTTTTTTTTATTATTCTGAGCTTAGTTTTCCCTCTTTCCTTTCATGTAAACCTTTCTATTTTGACATGAAATCACTAATGCAATCCACTGGGACATTTACTGTGGGCTGTTATCATCACCAGAGTGCACAGAAATATTAGCTGTGGATCAGCTTGGAGTTGTTTGGGGCAGAGGACATGTGGCTCAACAAAAATTGCTCATGGGATCATTCTTAGCAGAGTGAGCTTAGACAGGGATTTTTTATAAATCTGGCACCAGAGCTGTGACATTTGTGCCCTCTGCTTGATGGAGGTTGAGACTGGAATACTCCAGGCTTCTCTATGCAACCCTTCATCACCTAATTAGAAACTTCAAACCTTTCTGAACAGAAAAATAATTGGAAAACCTCTGTTACACTTCTACAAGTTAAAAAATACAATTCTCCAAGTTCAAAATTACAGTTTATGGTAGCCTCCAGAAACTGGGATAGTACTTATCTGTTAGATACCATCTGCCTTGATACCCTTAAGCTCTTTCTAAATGGAGGGGAACTGCAAGGAAAAGTGATGTACTGGAGTCTCACACCTGATTTCTCAGCACTGGAGTGCCTTGAATAACCACTTTTGGTGTTAGTTAGTTTGGAAATAATGTCAATTATTGCTTCGGACAATTTCTGTCTAGCCCAGCATATTTCTGATGGTGGCCTTATGCAGTGAAACTTCTGTGTTTTGAAAGTGGCTGACATTAGCTGGTCAAACACCAAATAGATTTGTTTGCTGTGACTTCACTGAACTCTGTTTTGATCTTTAGATTCTCCTTAGAGTGCTGTCTTGCAGACAGCACACTTCAGTTTTATGTCCCTGTCTGGAGAAAGACTTTCAACTGCAAAGGTGTTATAATATTTTCAAAGCTATTTTTCATCACAGATAAAGATCTATACTTGCCTACAGTCAACACCTTTGAAACACCATAAGCAAAACAGAAGCCATCAACAAGCTGCATTAATAGTTTAGAAAGGTATTTAATTATTAATGATGAAACTTCAGCATATTCTTCATATAAAACTTCAGTGTAAAGTAGTTGGCTTCAGATGCACTTCTCTCTGCTCACTACTGGGAACAGTTTATAGGGCTTTTATTTATCAGAGAACATCAGCAACATTTAGTTAACTCAGAAGAAGTGTATTTAAGGCATTTTGCATGCATGGATGTTGTTTGCTGTTTGGGTAGGCAGGAGTCAGCACAGGCTTCTTTGGTTTCTGCCTGCAATACTGGCACAGGGGGGGTGCATGGAGTACAGGTTACTTAGAAAGCATGGAAATAAGGTATTTCATTACAGGTTCTCAAATAACACAATGAAACTGCCATGGTCTGAGCAACTCTACTGATAGATGAGACCCAGGAGCTGAGCCAGGAGACTCAGTCTGTCACAGCTCTGGTAATTTGCTATGAATAGTCATTTGATCTTCCAAACTCAAGTTTTCCAGGTATTATAGCAGCCCCCTTTGTAAATGTTTCTGGAGTAAGAAACAGCTTATTGCTCCTCAACAACCTTAAAGGGCTGGGAATTCAAAATGGATTAGGAATAATAATATCCAAATATTATTATCAGAAAGTTAATTTATCTAGCCAGACAAGAATGTAATTTCCTCCCTGATGCCCATTAAAGGACCCTTTAATGTGCAACATTGATTTTATGTTATAGCATCAACATTTTAATTTGCTCTGCCAGAACAGGTGTCTCTGTATCACTCTCCTCTGCATATTTGGCTTTCTTGGGGAAGCTGGAGATGGCATGAGAGAGTCATGGACACAGAGTTCATGTTTCTGTCCTTGGCTTGTCTCCGGTTTAAATTAAACATGTGCAGCATGAGGTGAGGGCAAATGAGGAATATGGGCTGAAATGGTAAAATAGATTTACAGGAGACAAAAGGAAGTTTCTCAGAAGCACTCCTCAGTCCTCTCACTACCAGCATCTCTCCTGTTATGGATGCTCTTACTCTGCCTTCCCAGGTAAATTTTTTCTCTTTTGTAAAAGGATCTTAACATTTCCTGCATTCATAGCATTGCATCCAAATGTATAATTCCAGAGAATCAATGAATTTTCACAAGCCCTCAGATTTACCAGGGCAGAAGATGTTAAAAGCTCACTGATTTCTCAAAAGATCATTGTTAAACATGGAAATTGAATACTGACTTCCTGAGGTTGAAGTTGGTGTCTGTTCCCACAGCTCTGGGGTATGCTTCACCTTCTGCAGAGTTGTCCAGATGTGTCACCCCTTGATGGAGCTTGGGTCACTGCATGAAGTGGCTTGTAGTCTGATGTCCTCCCTGTCCTCAGGAAAAACACCATAAACAGCAGGATAATGAGGCTGAGAACGCAGATTCACAGGCAGATTTTTTTACACATTTATTGGTACAGCCAGTGGATAGGAAAGAAAAGGTTAGAAATAAAGAATGATGTAGTCTTATACAGTAGCAGAACTAGAGGGAGTGAACTTCATAGCTTCTGCTGGGAGTTCATCTTTGACTATTGCTGGCCTATACCTGCTGGGCACCACTTTTATCTCTGACTCAAAGGACACTTCTGAAGAAATTTCCTTCTCTGGCAGTTTTTAAACTTGAAAATATCTCATAATCTAAAGCATTTCAAAGAGGAAAAAGAGACTCTGGACCCATTTGCGAGAATGTTATCATGCTGGCCTCTAAAACACTGTTTCCCCCCCTGTATGTGAAATGTGAAAAAAGCGCTGAAGAAAAGAGAAGAAAAGAAGGCCAGGTACCAAGTCAATGAGCTTGGAAAACAAAGCAGCATTTGGAGACAGGTTCATTTAGCACTATGTCTGTGATGTTTTTAGTCACCTTGGGAGCTTTAATGTGGATTCTGAAGATCTGAGATGAGGATCTTGCTTTTTACAAAAAGTAAATTTTTTGTCTTTGTGCTTGCAGAGGAAATACCATCCAAATAACAGCCTAAGTCAAGAGAACACTTTGCTATTTAAAGAAAAATTTGTTTGGACTTGGGGGAATCTGGGTCATGATACTTAAATATTTGAACCTGGCGGTAGCAACCCAACTCTCTGTTTCTCCACTTAAAACTTCCACAGGCTCTTCACAAAGTAAAAATGGTGGTGCCAACACTCAGGGATCTGACTCCTCCCTATTTGTGCAAGAAGTCACATAATGGCACACCTTTGAGCTTTGGTGTCCTGAAACAAGAACAAGAGGAAAAAGAAAGTCAAGCTCCACATCCAATTGTACATTGATTTAACTGGCTTGAGTCCCTTCTCCAAGGAAAATCCTGCAAGAGCAGAGACCTGGACTTGATCCGAAAGTTATATTCATATTTCAAATCAAGATCCAGCTCTTCTAGCAACATTTCTATTGTGTAATCAGGAAATGGAAAGTTTCTCACATTTTTTTCAGCTCAAGAAAGTAGATAGATGGAAGCACAATCATTTGCCATTTTGCAGGTATCTTATTTTCATTCTACAAGAAATGTGTACCATAGAAATTACTACTGCATAAGAGGTCACTAAAGTTTCACATTGAGGCACAGTGAAATGTGAGCTTCTTGAGCAGGCTTTTGTTTCTCATATGAAAATCCCATATGAAGAATGGAGATATTATGCAAGTCTTTCTTTTAGGTAGAGCATGAGAGCTCTCAGATGTTTTTGTTTCCCATGGCAGATTGCCTATCACTGTCCTAGGCAAATAAGCTGATCCAGAACAGCACTCCCTGTCTTCAATGTATTCCCAAATAAAAATCACCTTTCCCATGTGGACAAGTACGAGGAAGGTCAACTGTCTTTCTGTTCACTGTGCACCTCGTGCACACGTGTGGCAATCCTTTGGCATGTGGAAATTTGCTCCAGAGGCCCTTATCACCTAAGAAACAAGTTTTTAGACCAGCACCACTACTATGAACTCACTAGATGTCCATGCACATCCCCTCGATTCCTGGGGCTCTTATTTGTCATTTTGTTGTGAGAGAGAGCCTGGTTAAATGAAAACCAGGGAAGAGCATTACCACAACTTCAGCACTCCTGCAAGGAGCTGTTGCCACTCTCAATATCATCAAGCTCTGGCAGAGGAGGGGCTGTGGGTCTGTGGCTCAGCTGAGCGGCTGCACAACTTGGTGCAGCTTTTGAGGCTGTAAATGAGTTTTAATCAACATTGACAATTGCGTGCATCCATGTCTTTTCTGCAGAAAGTGTGCAGAAAGTCCTGCAGAAACAAGAGCAATTAGTCTGGCTAAAAACAAGGCTGTAGAGCAGGCAAAAAGGGGTCCAAGCAAGTAAGCATGCTTTTCCATTGAAACAATTGGCATAGTGTAGTTCTACGAAGCATTTCCTAATTTCCAATGCTATTTTCATTCACTGAGCTCCGTGTTACTTGCTAATTAAAAAAAAAACCAAAAGAAACAGAGCAAGGGTTCTCATTTGAAAGGCTTCATCTGCCTTTTTGAAGCAAGAAGTTAAAGCAAAGCACAAGTGGATAGCTTAAATTCAGATCTCAGTGCAGATCTCCTTCTATCAAAAATGTTTGCTAGCTCAGAGGTCACTGTCACTGCAGAGGGGACACCTGGGGTATGCAGCCTGTGAGATAATTCTCTGGTTACCATGTTATGCAGTGCCTATCAAAAGCTTAATGTCCACATTATCCATACCCTCACCCTGACCTGGATCTGTTTCATTCTAGAGCCAAAGTAGCTTCCAGCCAGGACAAAATGGATGTGGCAGAAGTAGTAAAATTAATGCTTAAATTTTTTTTGGTCCCACACACATTCTGCTCTGAGAGGTTGATGCCTTACTCAAGGATTGGATGTTTGACACTCTGTTTGTTTGCCTCTGTGTTCTGTGTTTGTCTCTGTTCTCTGCGTTTTGACTTCATGAATCCAAAACACCATCAAACAGAAGTAGAATTAACAAATCCTTAGTGTGCTTGGGGCTGAGTGGTCATATCAGCATGAAGAAGCTTCTGGCCATGGCACCTTCCTTCATTTTGGGGAGCAAGGGAAGACTGAATGCCTCCTTGGTTAGACATAGTAGAAAACTATTGCATGTGGGCAAAGTGATGAGGATGGTGAGCCACTGGAACTGGTTCCTGAGAGAAGTTATGGATGCCCCACATTGGAAGAGTTCGAAGTCACGTTGGACTAGGCTTTGAGCAACCTGATCTAGTGACAGATGTCCCTGCCCATGGTCAGGGGCTGGACTAGATCTTTAAAGGTCCCATACGACCCAAACCATTCTATGATTCTATGATGAAGTGATTAATTTGGACCCTGCTCTGATTGAAAACCCTCAGTAAGAAGGAAAGATATGGTAGCTGCTGAATATTTGTGAGAGAAGGAGGAAAACCATAAAGGTTCAGCTTTTTAGGCAACTGGAGACGTGCTTTCTGTGAAACTACGAGGAAAAAAGAAACAAAGAAACAAAAGAAAAAAAGAAACAAAGCATGAAACTTTGGGTGGAAAGAGTTCCTGGTGGTCTCTTATTGTATACTTATGGGAAAAAAATGCTTTACATACTTGGAAAATAACATACCTCTTAGCCTTTCTTCCTAGTAGAAATACTTTGCAATTGTGCTCAATTCCTTGGCTCAAAAGAAGCAACTACCCAGGCAATTCAGACCAAGCTTCAGTTCATAGCCCTGGTTTCCTTCTGCATCACAGGAAAGCAGAGTGGTGATTGCTCTGGTGCTGCTTCCTGGCTGTCCTGAGGATGAACACTGAGTAAATGAAGCCGAACAAATCCAACATGGGGAATATTATCACCAGTACACAGCAAATGAGTCACACAATGTTGCAGGTATTTGAGTGTAGAAAATTTCTCTGCTTGATTATTTGAATTAAGCACATTATGTTTGATTGTGTCAGTAGAAAAGATTTTTCATCCAGTAACATTTTTAGATTACTTGTTCTTCCTCACGCATTTACTTGTAGTAAATGAAAAGAAAACTTAGATGTTTGGCGATCTCTTTTTATACTGTTGAGTATAGACATAAGTTCTTTAAGACAGGGATATTATTGTTATTTAACTGCTTGGTGCATCCTGGGTGGAATCTGATCTTGAAACAGTACCACTCTAATAAAACAGGAAGATAATCGTGTCTATGGGAGGGCACTTACTGAAATTACTTTTTAGATGTTGTCAAGCACTTTTATTTACCGAATAGATAATAGACTATAAATTAGAGGTAGTAATTAAAATTTTGAACTTATCTAAATGTAATTTCCAAGGAGATAAGGGCATTCCTGTTCATAAAATCTACAGTGCTCAGTTAGAAAGATGACAATTCAAGTGATCTATGATATTCTAAAGCAGCAATTCACAAAGCTGTGGCAGTTAGTAACAACTATCAGGTGACAAAGAAAGATGGATCAAAACATGTTTCTACAAAACATGTCCATTATGAATGACAAGTATTAATAAATACCACTGATTTTAATGCAAATAAGTATCACATTAATAAACATATTCCAGTGAGAAGCCATTCATATTTTAAATACAGTCTGTGTTTCTTGCCATTGTCTCAAAGGCTGAGAGCATTTAGGTCTTAAATCTTCTAAATTTCAACCTCTCAGTCAAGATCAGTTTTTGTCCTACCATGGGATGTCCTTGGCCAGCCATAGCCTTCACAAACAGCAGCTGAAGAAAGAGGAAAAAAAGGGTGGTGGAGACCCATCCTTCAGCTCCTGCCTTCAGAAGATCTGTGCGTGGAGATCCTCTCCTCAGTCTCTGAAGGTTTGGGGAATGGAGAGGCTGGCTCTAACTTTCTGTAAGGCACTTAGTGTAAGTGGTTAAATTTACATGGTAGAGTAGCGGTTTGGGTGGCCAGAAAAGAAAGGGCTTGGTGCGCATCTCAGGGACTGCAGGGGAGAAGATGCCTCACAGCCACACTCCATGGTGAAAAGCTGCCCCACAGTCATCAAAACAAGATTCAATTAGCTGGGGGCCCAGGCTGACCCCAGTGAATGTCCTGCTTGGTCCTCTGCCTGAAAAGGGGAAATCAGTATCTCACAGCAAACCTGTGGGAAGTGGTGATGCTGTAGCTGGGGACAAGGAGGGCGCTGGCACAGGGACAGCAGGGGAAGAGGATCTGCCCAGGCTGTGCAGGGAGGATAGCTCTGCTCTCCCACACAGAGCTGCCCAGGGCATTACAGTCACCGCTCCCTTCTGCTTGGCCCTCACCACTCGCCTTGGCACTGGGGTCTCTGGGCTCTGGTCTAAAGCACCACAAAGCATCTTTCTCAGGCTGGGAGTGTGGGTGTCCATGCAACAAAGACCGTCATGGGGCCTCCTCTACGATTTCCCTTGTGCTACTGCCCAGTGCTCGCTGGGCAAGGAACCATTTGTGTCTCCAGCTGCAGCACTGAAGCACGTGCTTTGTCCCCAAGACCTGTCAGGTGCTCTCAGCGGGGAGGAATGTGCAGTGTAATTAGCACTCAGCATCCCAGAAAGCACCAAAGGTGGGCCCTGGCAGAGGCTCTGGCAGGCTCTGCTGTGCCCCTGGGGGAGCTGCTGCCTCTCATGGCTGCAGGCCTCGAGCCTGGCCTGGCCTTGCTGGGGCTGCTGGGCCTGCCTCCAGCGCTGCAGCTCTGCACTCCCGCACGGGCTGTCTGCGCCTTGTGAGCCCCAGGGAGAAATCTGCCCTGGGATTAGTCTCCAGCAGCCCTGGCTGCTGCCATTCCTGCTCAGCTCCCCGTGCAGAGCTGGCCCTATGCTGTGCAGGGAGTCGAGATGCCATGGTGCCCTGGGAAGAGCACACCGGGGCTGGGCAATTTGGCAAGAGTCCAGCCAGCCCCACAGTCAGGGTGCTACAGCCATGGCAGCACTGGGGCAGCACTGCAGCCTGCCTGGCATAGCAGGGCACAGAGCCAGGGACATGCCTGCTGCTGCTTTTTGGCCTCCCTCTCTCTCCCTGTGAAACACACCCAGGGATTTGCATGGACTTCATCACCCTTCAGTGAAAAGGTAGTGGAGGTTCCTCCTTTGCTTTCTTTAAAATTAAAATTCAAGCCTTATTCCACACCTGTGAAATGCACCCAGGGATTTGCATGGACTTCATCACCCTTCAGTGAAGAGGTAGTGGAGGTTCCTCCTTTGCTTTCTTTAAAATTAAAATTCAAGCCTTATTCCACACCCTCTCTGCCTTCCCCACAACTTCTAATACTTCTAATACTTGTAATTGATTATTTTTCAGTTTCATTTTTGTAAAATACAAATGTTTCTCAGGGAGAGAAATCTGACAGCTCTTACCTAGAGGGTGCTCTATAATCCTAAAAGTAGGAAAAAATTAAAATCAGAAATAAAAGTAGAAAAAAATCAAAGATATTTGGCTGTCACAGAAACTCATGAGTGTATTTGATCTTAGGAAAAAATATGTTAAAATGAAGTGGAAAATGCAGAATAGGGTAATGGAAAGACAGGTGTAAAATTAGGGCCTGTTGCAGCCTGCAGTGAACCAGGAACAGCTGAGTCCTGAGCACCACAAAGAGGTGGGCTGAGTGCTGCCAAGTGCTGCTGCAGGGACAGGGAGGGCAACTTCTTGCAAGGCTGATTTTAGGTCACAAATACTTTGAAATTAGTATTTTTTACCCCTATCAATAAGTGAAACCTAAAAAAGGCAAAAGGCATCTTTCTTAAGTGGAAAACACCCTTTCAAGTATGTTTGATAGTGATCTGAGACTCAGCTGCCAGTCCTGGCAGGCAGCAGCAGCCCAAACACGCTATTCTTAGACCTGGAAAGCATAAGTAGGTCAAGTTACAATTGGTTCTTATAAACACCATCTCCACTAAAATCAGAAATCAATATGAGGTCAGAAACTTGCAGTATGTTGAATCAGCAAGATAAAACAGATGGGGTTGGTTAGAGCATGGTGCTAATAGCGCCAAGGTTGTGGGTTCAATCCCCCTATGGGCCATTCACTTCCGAGCTGGACTTGATGGCCCTTCTGGGTCCCTTCCTGCTCAGAATATTCTGTGATTCTGTGGGTTCATCTAGCTTCCAATACCTGTCCTTTTGGTTCATCCCCATTTTTACCAAATGTGGTTTTGCTCCATATGCTATCAGGGAGACTTCTCCCTGGCTGGGGAGGTGCCATGAGCCCTCAGAAGGTCTGGCAGATACAAGACAGCGGTACAGTTGAGGGATGCATTTTATTTACACATCCTGAGCTAAATAGTTAATGAGATTTAAAAAATAGTTGCAGCTTGTCTAGTGCTCTCCCCTGTCTGTGCTCTTGCCTCTCTTTCTTTCTGGGATGGATCATTTAGACATATAGGGAGTTAATTTGTAGGCTAAAAAGAAGGTTTGGTGTAAAATGTGGGTAGAAAAATCCAGTGTAGATTTTAATCCTGCATTTTCTTCTCCCCTTTCATCTGCTCAATTTTATTCCATATTTTATCCAGTTTTTGGGTCTGGCATTACAAATTTGTTTCTACTCATTTGTTCCACACAAGTATTACATTACAGCTCAGGGACCTCCTTTACATCCAGTTGAGCACTGCCTAATTATAGCTCGAGCTGGCCTTGTAAATAGGCACAGCATCTTTTCCAAATCACGTTCCTCTTCATCCTTTTCATTACAAAGGCAGATGGGCTGCAGTTGTTTACAGCCACCTTGGTGGAGGAACCAAGACCAGAACATCTTTATCAGAATTGAGCTCATACTGATCGTGAAAAAAACATCCATGCTTGATTGCAGACAATGAGAAGGGAAGAATACACCAAAAGGAGATTTTCAGATAAGCTTGATAAGCAGGGAAGTGTCTGGAGACTGATCAGTGAGCTCTTGACAGAAAAGACTGAAGGTTAGCTGAACCTGAAATGAAAGAGAGATCTCTTAATTGTGAGTCTGAGCCCTTTCCCCAATACTGCAACTGAGTCAGTGGACTGATTTAATTCTTTGCCCTTGTTGAAATAGATTCAAAGTTCTGACATGTTTGGGGTCCTATTATCAATAAAAATCCAGGTTAAA